>NW_006408583.1:3245643-3267503 GCF_000296735.1 Chrysochloris asiatica
TCAAGCTGATCTTTGAAATTTTCTGTTCAGCTCTTGGACCTCCTTGTTTCTTCCATTTGATTTAGCATCTCTACACTAGGAAGCAAGTTTCAGTGTCTCTTCTGACATCCATTTTGACCTTTCCCTTCTTTCTTGTCTTTTCAGTGACTTTTTGTTTTCTTTCTGTATGATGTGTTTGATGTCATCCCACAACTCTTCTTGTCTTTGGTCTTTAGTGTTTAATGTATCAAATCTGTTCTTCAGATATTCTCTAAATTCAGTTGGGATATATTCAAGGTCATATTTTGGCTCTCGTCGACTTGTTTTCATTTTCTTCAGCTTTAGTTTGAATTTGCATACGAGTAATTGATAGTCTGTTCCACAGTCTGCCCTGGCCTTGTTTTCACTGATGATATGGAGCGTTTCCATCTTCTCTTTCCACAGATATAGTCAATTTGATTTCTATATATTCTATCTGGTGAGGTCCATGTGTAGTCATCTCTTATGCTGTCTAAAGAAGGTACTTGAAATGAACAAATAATTGGTTTTGCAGAATTCTATCATGCATTTTCCAGCATCATTTCTATCACTAAGGCCATATTTTCCAACTACTGATCCTTCCTCTTTGCTTCCAACCTTTGTATTCCAATCACTAGTAATGATCAATACATCTTAACTGCATGTTTGATCAATTTCAGATTGAAGATGTTGGTAAAATTCTTCTATTTCAACGTCATTGCCTTTAGTGGTTGGTGTGTAAATTTGAATAATAGTGGTATTAACTGGGCTTCCCTGTAAGCGCATGGATATTATCCTATCACAGACAACATTTTACCTCATGACTAATCTGGATATGTTCTTTTGACAATGAATGCAACACCATTCCTCTTCAATTTGTCATTCCTGCCATAGTAAACCATGTGGTCATCAGATTCAAAATGGCCAATACCAGTCCATATCAGGTCACTAAAGCCTAAGATATCAATGTGCATGCGTTCCATTTCATTTTTGACAACTTCCAATTTTCCCAGATTCATACTTTGTACATTCCATGTTCCAATTTTCAGTGGATGTTTATAGCTGTTTCTCTTCATTTTGAGTTGTGCCCCATCAGCAAATGAAGGCCTTGCGGGCTTTTCTATCATGGGCTTTACTCCATTTGTGTTATGGTCAACTCTACTTTTAGGAGACAGCTCCTGCCCAGTCGCATTTTGAGTGCCTTCCAACCTGAGGAGCTCATTTTCCGGCACTATATCTGACAGTGTTTCTCTGCTATTCATAAGGTTTACAGTGACTAGCTATTCGGAAGTCGGTCGTCACTCCTTTTCCTAGTCTGTCTTCATCTGGAAACTCATCTGAAACCTGTTCACCATGGATGACCCTGCTGTAATTTAAAATACCAGTGGCATAGCTTCCAGAATCATAGCAATTCACAAGCCACTACATATGATAAACTGACACACCAGTGTTGACAGACACTGTAAGTTAGATGCATTCATTTTTCTAAAGTCTTCCTTATTCATTGTCCAACTTTACATGCATATGAGGCTATTAAAAATACCATGGCTTGGATCAGGATCACCATAATCTTTAAACTTACAGTTTGCTCTTGAACATTTTATAGAGGCCTTGTGTAGCAGATTTGTCTAATGAAATATATAATTTAATTTCCTGTCTAATGTTTCCATGAAGGAGTCCTAGTGAGGTGCTACAGGATAAAGCACTGGACCGCAAGGTCAGTTTGAACTATAAGGTCGGCAGTTCAAACCCACCAATTGCTCCTCAAAAACCATATATAGGGTCACTATATTTTGGATCTGACTCAACGGGGCTTAAAAAATAAAAAAAATAAAAAACTTCCATGAGTGTTGATAGTGGATTATAGAAAATTAAGTCTAATGAGTTCAATCTTTTCTCCATTTATCAGATGCTGTATATTGGTTTAGTTGTAATGATTTTTGTTTTCCTTACACTGAGGTGCAACTTATACTAAAGGTTGTGGTCTTTTATCTTCATCAGTTAAGTTTTTTAAGTCCTCTTTACTTTCAGCAAGCAATGTTGTATCATCTGCATATCACAACTTGTTAATGAATCTTCCTCAAATCCTGATTCCATGTTCTTCAAAAATACTTTTTTTAAAAAGGTATTCATTGCAAGTACCTTTATTAAACAACATAAAAGGTGACTACACACATGGAGTTCACAAGGTGGAATACAAAGGAATCGAATTGACTGCATCTGTTAGAAGCGATGGTAGAAAAACTCCATATCATCAGCCAAAACAAAGCCAGGGACAGAAAGTGGAGCATACCATAAATTGCTTATATGTAAATTCAGACTGAAGTTAAAGAAAATTAAAACAAGTCCAGGAGCCAAATATGCTCATGAATATATCTCACTTGTATGCAGAGACCATCTTAATAACACATTTGTTGCATTTCGCTGTACCGACTGAAGCCCAACATAGTTGTGGGAAGAAACCAGGAACATCATACAATAATAAAAATAAAAGTTATTAACAAGACAGAAAAGGGGGAGAAAGGGACCAAACTGGAAGTTAGAAGAGACTCTGAGATGGGATCTTGAGCATAAAGAAGCTAAATCTAATAGAAGGAATGACGAAGTAAAAGAATTGATCAGAACATTTCAAAGGGTGGTTTGAGAAGTCAGAGTCAAACATGATGATGAAATGTGTAAATACCTGGAATTTAAAAGGCAAAAGGAAGAATACTCTTAACATTTCTCAAGGTGAACGAACTAAAGAAAAATTCAAGCCCTGAACAACAATATTGAAGAATTCTGTGGAAAAATAATGAATGATGCAGAAAGTAACAAAATAAAATGGAAGGAATATAGAGAGTCACCTTACCAAAAAGAATTGATTGATGTTCAATCATTTCAAGAGGTATCTTATGGTCAGGAACAAGAGTTATCTTATGGTCAGGAAAGATTCACTGAAAGCATTGATGACAAATAAGGCTCCAAAAGTTGAATGTGGATTCAGAAGAGGACACAGAGTGAGGAACTGGAGGCAGACTCATTAATGACATGCAATATGCAGATGAGACAATTTTGCTTGCTGTAAGAGAAAAGGACTTATAACTTATGAAGATCAAAGACTACAACCTTCAGTATGGATTGCCCCTCTATGTAAAGAAAACAAAAACACATATCACTGGACCAATAAATTACATCATGATAAATAGAGAAAACATTGCAGTTGTCAAAGACTTCATTTTGCTTGAGTCCACTATCAACATCATGGAAGCAGAGTCAAGGAATCAAACAATGTATTGCATTAGCTGCACAAAACCTCTTTTAACTGTTCAAGAGCAAAAATACATGTTTGAGTACTAAGGTGTGCTCTCTATGCTTGTGAGAGTTGAACAAGGAAGATCGTAAAACAAGCCATGCATTTGAGTTATGGTGTTGGAGAAGAATATTGAATTTATCATGGTCTGCCAGATAAACAAAAAATCTTTGTTGGAAGAAGTACAGTCAGGGTGAACCTTAGAAGCCAGGATGTCAAGGCTTCATCTTTCATACTTTAGACATGTTATCATGAGGCCCCAGTTGCTGGAGAAGAGTATCTTACTTATTAAAGTTGAGGGTCAGCAAAAAAGACAGATACCCAACAAGGTGGATTGGCACAGTGGCAGCAGCAATGGGTTCAAAGGTAGCAACAACCATTAGAATATCCCAGGACTGGTAATATTTTCTTCTGTTGTGCATAAGGTCACTATGTATCGGAACTGACTTGAAGGCACCTAACAACAACAACAATGGTAACACTAATTTAACTTTTATTAAATCAAAGAATATTTCATAAACAACAGTGAACTCAATGATAAACAAACCAGACTATTATTTGATGCTTGTGTTCATCTTATAGGTGACTGATAGTGTTTTCTTTACCAATGGTCAGTCTTGATAGTGTACATCCAGATATGAATATAAATTATTTATATACTGTTGTTGTTGTTGTTGAGTGCCATTGAATCTGTTCTGACTCATAGTCATCCTGTATAGGATTTCTAAGGAGCAGCTGATGTGTTTAAACTGCTGAACTTGTGGTTAGTTGTCCAGTGCTTAATCTACAGAGCCATGCCGGGACTCAGATACATTTTGCTTTTTTTTTAATTTACTTATTTCTTTCAATTTCTCTAATTAATATATGTTATGTTCTTATGTGACACTATATGATAAGTCCTGGATGGTTAAGTGCAAGGTCTGCAGTTTAAAATCACCAGCTGCTCCTTTGAAACCCTACACAAGGTCACTGTGAGTCAGAATTGACTCAAGGGTACTTAACACCAAACAACAAATAATATTCTTAAAAGGAAATGCATTAAAATATTATTATGCTAGAAATGCATCATTCCAAATCTTTTTGAACTAGAATGAATGAGTGTAATGTTTCAAAATGTTTTACATGTTGATTAATATTTGCCAGAAAAGCAGAATTACTTTGGCTAGAAAAGTAAAATCATACATACTTTGGGCATTCTACAAAGCAAATGTTTCACTGCCTTCATCATGGGTAGAATGAAATACGATCACATTTGTTTTGGAAAAGAGAATCTTTCTCCCTTGGGAAATTATATATTTTTAAAAACCATAGCTGTTTTTTGTTTTCCCCTATATCATCAGTTCTAAATCTTAATCACTCTGAACTCATCAACTATTTATATAATAAGTAATCATATCTTGGATACATAATAAATGGTTTACATGTTCATAGTTGTACCAGCCGATTATTATCTAACATTTTTTTCTCTACTGCTATTCATTGTTTTTGTTGTTGTAATAGTATTTTGTCCTTGTCAATATTACAAATACCCAGGGACCTTTTGTTTTCTTTCTGTTCACCTGCATACTATTCACTCAGTTATAATATATTTAAAAAGAAAATAAAAACAAGCAAAACAATATTTTATAAAATTTATATACATATTTTCTATTCTTTCGATTGGGTAAAATGTAAAAAGAGTAAAATGTATAGATTGTAAATGTTTGATTCAATGAGTTTTGACAGATATATTCACCCCTGCAACTTATACCCCAATCAAATATGGTGTTAGCGAGGGCAGTTGTAGTCCATTAGAATCCAGCACATAGTTGGATCCATGAAAGTTACCTCATGCTTTCTCCAAGTCAGTTGTCAAGCTCACAGCAACCACTTTTCTGATTTGAATCACTATTGGCCAGTTTTATTTGTCTTATAAGAATGCTATGTCAGCCTTCTTTCACTCAACATGCTTTTATTTTGATGGTCTTTTTTTCCTCTTTACTTGTCTCCTAATTTTAATTATAAAATTTTCAAATTTATGCTACTTATCACTGAGCTGGTATTATATTCATATACATTTTCTTTGCTTCTTGTTTGAGACTATCATGTTCAAAGTCTTTTTTATATTTTAGATACAAATCCTTTGACATATATATTCCAGATATTTCTGCAAGTCTGTGTCTTGCCTTTTTATTGTGAATGGAATCCACTCTATTAATTTCTCATGGTTAGTAATTTTATGTTTGATTTTAAAAGTCTTTACCTGCTTCAAATGCACAAATCCATGAATATATTTACCCATGTTTGTTTGTTTGTTTTTGTAGAAACATCCTAGGACCATTACATTTAGATACTCAGTTGTCCCAGCACTAATTGTTGGAAATATTCTTTTTTTCCTATTCAATTACACTGCTCCCTTTTTATATGGATTCCCCAGCTGGTGCAAAGAGCAAGCATGGCTTCTAACTAAAAGGTTTACTGTTCAAGTCCACCTTGAGGCTGCTCTGAAGAAAGATCGAGCATTCTATTTCTGAAAAATTTGATATTGGAAACACTATGGAGTCCAATTCCACTGACACACATAGGGTCACAGGGAACCTCAGCTGGCTTTAGGGCAATTAGTATTCTACTGTTTTAAGATTTGGGTTTTTTGTTTGTTTGTTTGTTTTTTGTCTATATATGTAATATACATATCTGTCCTGTTCCAATAACCTCTTTGTCTATTTGTAAGCATATTTAAATTTGAAATTTAGGTTACGTTTAGATACCAATTGTACAGCTTTATTCTTTTCTTTCTAAGACTGCTTTGGCTATTCTAGGCCTTTTGCATTTTCATTGAACTTTACAAACAACTTGCCAAAACCATTTTCACTCAAAATGCATTGAATCTACAGATCAATTTGGAGACAAACAAAATCTTGATAAAATTGAATCTTCCAATTCAAGAATTCAGCATATCTATGTGTTTAGTTTGGTCTTCTTTAATTTTGTTAACCATTCCTTTGTGGGTTTTCTTGTAAAGGTTTTCTGCCTCTATTGTGAATTTTATACAATTCATGGATTTGATGCTATTGTAACTTTTTAAATTTCAGGATCTTAAGATCTGCTGCTATCATCTAGAAAGTGCGTCAACTGTTAAATGATGATTGCTAACCAAAAGGTTGCAGTTAGAACTCACTCAGTTGCTCTGTGGAAGAAAGACCCAGCAGTTTGCTCTCTTACAGCTTATACCCTAGAAAACCATAGGAAGAAGTACTACTCTGTCACATGTGGCCATTATGAGTTAAAAATGACAGGAGATCATCTAACAATAAGATAAAGAAATGCAAATGACTTTTTATATTGTCATTATATCCTAGGACCTTGATAAATTTATGCATTGGTTTTAAAATTGTTTTAGCATCATTATAAATTTCCACATAAATAATCATGTTTACAAATCAAAACGTTTTACTTCTCTGATCTGTATTGTTTTTAAAATGCTTTATTGTGAATTATGTGACAGCTTACATGGGAAGACATTAGCTTCACATTGATTCCACCGTATATGGTTTCCTTGCCATGGTTACAATCCCTTCCATGCATCATCCATCAACCAAAGAGTATACCCCGCAAGCCTGCACCCTGGTTGTCAGCACACAGCCCCTTTCCCTCTCTGAGTCCAAACTTTCCAGACACTCCATCTCCCCACGGAAATGTCTCTGCCTCCATCTCTGGCATCACTGCTTCTCTGGGTAGGTTTCCATTCTCCGCTCTTCTCCCTTGATGGTCCCAGGGACCTCCGCTCCTAGACTGCAATGTTAATCACTCCCCTTCCTTTGCCACAAAACATCTACCTTTACATTTCCAGCCTTTACAATCAGTTCTGATAACAATTATTCACTATTGTATCACGAGAGACCTATCCACATCTCCTTTCATCAGCCCCGCCTAGACAGATTGGATACTACTCAGTGGAGATTCTATCTTGCTCCACACCCTCTGGATCTAGGTTCCCTCTTGAAAGTTTGTAAGCCAGTCACTTCTCGCCTTTGTAGCCTACCCATTCTGGGTAGCCAATGTCCAAGTTGCCCATCCCTGTCCTTTCCGTGTATGGAAGGGGTGAGAAGATCTGTATTTCTTTTATAATCATTTTATTCCTTTTATCTACACGGTGACCTCTGGTATAATATTTAATGTAAGTACTGAAAAATGGCATATTATTTTTTTCCGATCTTAGGGGGAAAGTATTCAATATTTCATTATTAAGTGGACTGTCAGCCTTGCATTTTGTAGATGACACCCTTTATCAATTTGAGACAGTTGCCTTCTATTTCTGATTTGCTGAGACTTTTTATCATAAATGGTGTGCTACATTTTTGTCAGGTGTTTTTTATGTATCAATTGATTACATGATTATGCTTTTTTTTGTCAAATTTCTATTAATTTGTAGATTACATTGATTGATTACATATGTTAATCCAGTCTTGTATTCCTTGATAAATTCCTCTTTTACCAAAGGATTTTCATTTATCTTCTTTACTATGGTTTGATGTATATCAAATTTCTTTGGAAAGTAAACTCCTAGAATCAGACTTGACATTTTAGTTAATCAATGCCAAACCTTAAACTTTATTGCCCCATCTCTTTCCATAAGGCATATTTACATTGCTGAGGGTGTCAAAAGTGTTGTACTCACCATATTCCACATGGTTCTGCTACCTCCTTCTCTGGCTCTGAAATTTTGGAAGGTCTTTGTGACAAAGTTTTGGTCAATCGGCAATGAATTGAAGTTACCTGTATGATTTTTGGAGTCCTGGTGTGGCGCTGTGCACTAATGCGCTGGACTACAAAGTCGTTTGAGCCGCATGGTGGATGGTTCAAGCTCACCAGTTGTTCCTTGGAAACCCTATACAGGGTCGCTATGGGTCAGAACCAACTTGATGACACTTAACAACAAACAACACTATGATTTTCAGGCCAAAACATAGAAGAGCTGATCAAGAGCCCTCCGGGTTACTCCTCCCGTACAGCAATAAAGATGAAGTTTTTATACTCCAGAGGGTAAAGTTACAAGATAATATTATTGTGAGCCTGGTTTCCGAAAGTCTGGGTGGAGCAGTGCATACCATTAAATATTTGCTCCGTGTGGCGCTGTAGGATAAGCACTGGACTGCAAACCACAGGATCAGCAGTTCAAACCCACCAGCTGCTCCTCGGAAGCCCTGTACAGTGTTGTTATGAGTCGGAATGGACTCAGTGGCACTTTTAACAACAACATCAACGGAAAAAGAATGCAGTGGCTCTGTAGGATAAGCATTGTACTGTGAACCACAAGGTCAGAGGTTCGAGCCCATCAGTAACTCCACAGGAGAAAAATGAGACTTTCTGCTCCTGCAAAGATTTACAGTGTCAGAAACCCATACAGAATCAGAAATGACTCAAAGGTACTTAACAACAACAACTGAAAATTAACTATTTTGAAGTTTCCACATTATTGGTTATTTCCACATTATTAATTCTATCATGAATAAAATTAAAATCATATGCCTTTGCATAAATCCAGAGAGGATGTTTATAATAGAAAAATCCACTAAAGAAATATCAACAGTAGAAATGTAGGCAATAAAAAGCTTAACAATGAAAATCATTTTTTAAAAAATTAAAAATAGTCGTGAAAGTTCATTAATCTACCTTTTCATGCAACATTAAAGAAAATTGTCTACAAAAGAAAATTTAAGTAACTGGTTTTTATTTTTTCAATGTATGTGTATTTATTTACCCCTGACTATATCCTAAGCTATGAACTAAATAATCCCATTTTTCCATTATGAAAAAACCTGTTGTTGCTGTTGTTAGGTGCCGTCAAGTTGATTCTGACTCACAGGGACCCTATAAATAGCAGAATGAAACACTTCTTGGTCTTGCGCCATTCCCATAATGGTTGGTACATTTGAGCTCGTTGTGTAAATCTATCTCACTGGGTGTATTCCTCTTTTTCTCTGGCTCTCCATTTACCAAACTAGATGTCTTCCAGGGACTGTTCTCTCCTAATAACATGTCTAAAATAGGAGAGACAAAGTCTCTCAATCCTATCTTCCAAGGAGCATTCTAACTGTAATTCTTCCAAATCAGATTTGCTTGTTCTCTGGCAGTCCAGGATACTTTCCATATTCTTCTCCAACACCATAACTCAAATGTGTCAATTATTTTCGGGTCTTACTTATTCCTTGTTAAACTTTCACATGAATATAAAACTACTGAAAATATCATGGCTTGGGTCAGGTGCACCTTAGTCTTCCGAGTAATAGCTTTGCTCTTTAACACTTCAAAGAAGTTTTTTACAGCAGATTTGCTTAATGCAAATTTCTTGATTTATTGCCTGGTGTTTCCATGAATGTTAATTGTAGATCCAAGCAAAGTGAAATCATACTTATTAATCTTAATGGAGTTCAGCAGTTATATATATATGGATAATATGTTGCTGTTGTTAAGTGACGTCAAACTGATTCCAAGTCACAGCAACCCTGTTGAAGGTTTCTGAGGCATTACATTTTTGTGGGAGTAAAAAGCCTCATCTTTCTTCCTGGAAGGGGCTGGTGGGCTCAAACCATTGACCTTGTTGTTCACAGTCCAATGCTTATCATATGAAGCCAACATGCTTCTGTTTGGATAATATGGACCCAAAAGGTCCTTTGGCAATTGTTAGCTCCTGTCCATACTCCTGGACTCCTGGTGTGGTGCTGTAGGATCAGCACTGGACTGGGAACCACACACTTCAAACCCAGTAGCTACTCCTCAGAATCCCTGTACAGGATCTTTATGAGTAGGAACCAACTCAATTGCACTTAACATCATGAACAACTCCATTCTTCTAGACATTTTATCTTCTGCTTTTCTATAAGCAAGAGTCCTAATACCAGATGTACCAGCCAAAAGGCAGGAAGCAAAGGAGGAAAGGAGAACAGCAAAGGTCAGCACTATTCCACTGTGTAATCAGTTCTTAACAAAGACAGAATTGATTGTAAGTTTAAAATCTGCATCAAAATGACCTGTTATTCAAAGGCAATGCTCTCTGCCATTTGGAAAAAAAGGACAAAAATCAAGTAAAAACTTCCACATTTTCTTTCCTTTTTCTTCTCTAATGACCTTTACATGAATAAAACTACCTCACCAGATCCCTGGGGAGAAGATAAATAATTCTGGCTAATGACTGACTTGAGCCAGCTCTGGTTTCTTGGGTCAGCTTTATCACATTAAATGAGAGGGAAGTCATTAATTCCAGGAATGAAAATGGCCAGAAAAGAAATGATAATGCATTAAAAACAAAAATTATTGCTCTTACTTTACTTTATTATTAATATATTTTAAAGGTTAAAACAGTCACCTGGACCTGTTACCACACCAGATAAAGGAAAGCACTCAACATATATATACGTATATTCTGTGAAATTTATATTGTGCCTATCTATGCTAATTCATGGACTGTTTATCTTCTTGTTTATGCTCCAACAACAACAAAAAAATGATGGCTGCTTAATTACACTACAATGGGTTTTGACAGCCAATTGTATGGCAGATGTTATTTACTCCCAGAACAACTGTCAAAAGGCCAAAGCAACACATCTAACAAATCAAAATCTACTGTATTGAGTTATAATTCTGTAGACAGCATGCTTGATCATCTAGCCACAGGCTTCCACTATGATATTCATGGCAGGCGCAGCATCATTGAATATGAAGTTTGGGAGAATGCTGCTTGTCAATAATAAGGAGAATTTGAAGAAAATAACTAGGTGGATTCTACCTTGAGTGGGGAACAGCAATGGCCAATAAATATTTCTAAAAATACTTTAAACTTTCCTAACTGATTCCATAATGTCAGATACAGAAGGGAAAATACCTATCTTCTCTATTCATAGAATGACTAAGCTGTGATTACTGAAGCTCATTTTCTCACTATATTTGTGAATGATGTGGAAATGGAGAGAATGCCTTCGACTGGATGGTAGCATCACTTGTATCTAAGAGACATACAATAAATCTGCTTGTGTGTTGTTGGAACTTCTTTAAGTTTGAGGGGTCATTTTATTATGCCTAATTCTTGCCTCAATTAAAATTTGCCAGGGGACTCTGCTGTGGCCCTCTTTTATGTCATGTGCTGGTATCATGCCACCATTTTAAATAAGAAGAAAAAAATAAGGAATCTTAAAAGTTTAAAGCCCAATAACCTAGAAGCTAATATCTGATTAAAGGTAGAATAAACTTTCTACAATTAAATGACTCAGTAACATATAAAATGGAAGTAGAGTCTAGGAAAGAATTAATTTTGCATACTCCAACAAATTGGGATGAAATCTCTGCTTAGCACAAAGAACTGAAAATGAAGATGGGTCCTTAATCCTTTCAGCCAGAATTACATGCCACTGACAAAGAACAAGTCCTTGATTTCCTCCATGCAATAATATGGAGCTTCTTTTTTCTTCTAAATAGCCCCTGTCTATAGTTTATTTCTATATCACACATTGGTTTTATGAAAAGGCACGCTATTTACAGTGATTCACAAATCACTGATAGATGCTGATCAACACTGTTCATTATATTTCCAATTTCTACCCAGTTTCAAAGTTTGCCTCAATCTAGGAACAAGTGAAATAAATGCCTTATTTAGCCAGGGCACATCAGCTGCCTAGGGCTCTGTATTCTCTGGTACTTCTTACAGTAGGAAGCTGGTGTCTGAGACATAAGCATCTGCCGACTTAGTTAAACAGTCTGGCAGGAAAATGGAGCAGCTAATAGTAGAGCTGAGGGAAGCTGTCAGATTTCAAGCACTTTATTTTTATATTCTAAACCAACTTGATGAGAATTTACTTAAGCCAAACTCTTACCTTGGCTTCCTTATTCCTCTTTTGCCTCATACATGTCTCTTACATACTATTATTTTATGACAAGAACATAATTTGCTAGCGACTAATTTCTACAACCTGAAATTTTTCTGGGATTACATAAGAAAGCAGTTACTTTTTTTTTTTTTTTTTCTAATGTAATTGAGGTGCAAGATGCTATTGAGTGAATATTAATAAAAATATTAATTATAGCCTGATAACACTCAGGAATGAAACCAGCATTTATAAAACATATTCTAGCCCAAAAAAAATCACAAGTTTGCTGGCATCTTAAATAAACCACTGAATTTCTCTGAATTTATAACCAACCTTCATTTCATCTCAGCAAGTTTTGGTGTTTTTACCATCTTCAGTCCATATCAACATGACATTAAAGGTAGTTGTGATCTTGTTTGCTTTTTCATTCTTTTTTCTCTTATTATAAGCGTGAATAAATAAAATGAATATATCCTAGTGTACTGCTGTGGCTCAATGCACTGGACAGCAAGGTCAGTTTGAACCACAAGGTCGATGGTTCAAGCTCACTATCTGTTCCTCAGAAACCCTGTACAGGGTCACTATGAGTCAGAAACTACTTGAAAACACTTAACAATAACAATAGATATATTAATTATTATATGTATAGACACTAACATAACAAATAACTACAAGCAGATAACTGTTCAAAATTGGGGAAAGGCTATTAGTTTCTAGGCATTCCATAATTCAATCAACATTTTCTACTTAATAAGATTCAGAGACATATCAGACATTGCAGATTTCAAGAGGTAAGGCACAATCCTGCCACTAAAAATTTTATGGGTAATAACAGCTAATATTAAGATGTAAGTAAAAATACTTAAGCAACAACAAAAGTGACTACATCTTTGGTAAGAGATGATGTAACATCTCAATATCATTAGCCAAAACAAGGCCAGGGGCCAACTGTGGAACAAACCCTCAATTGTTCATATGCAAGCTTAGGCTGAAGCTAAAGAAAATTAAAACAACCCCATGAGAGTCAAAACAAGACCTTTACCATATCTCACCTGAATTTAGAGACCATCTGAAGAATAGATTTGATGCAATAGACGCAAATGACCAAAGACCAGAAAAGTTGTGAGATGATATCAAGAACACATACATGAAGAAAGCCAAAGGACATTAAAAAGACAGGAAAGAAATAAAAGACCAAAATGGATGCCAGAAGATACTCTGCAGCTTGCTCCTGAATGTAGAGAAGCTATAATGAATGGAAAAATAAGGAAGTAGAAGAGTTGAAAATAAAAATTTTAAGGGCAGCTCCAGAACATCAAGTCAGGTATTAAAACGTAATGGGCAAAGATCTGGAGTTATAAAAATCAAAAGGAAGGACCTGCTCAGCATTTCTCAAGCTCAAAGTATGGAATAGAAAATTCAAGTTTTTACTTACAATATTGAATGATGCAGGAAATGATCAAAATAAGATGGAAGGAATGCAAAGAGAAACTGTATCAAAAAGAAGTGCTCAAAGTTCAATAATATCAAGAGAGATGATTTGATCAAAATCTGATGGTATTGAAGGAAGAAGTCCAAGATACACTTAAAGGCATTGGTGAAAATCAAAACTCCAGGAATTGACAGAATAAAAAGTAAAATGTTTCAACAAACTGATGCAACTCTGGAGGTGCTCACTCATCTATGCCAAGAAATTTGAAAGATAACTACTTGGCCAACAGATTGGAAGAGATCCATATTTGAGCTCATTCAAAAGAATGGTGACCCAACAGAATACACAAATCATAAAACAATATTATTAATATCACATTCAAGTAAAATTTTGCTGAAGATAATTCATAAACAATTGCAGCACTGCATTAATGGGGAGCTGTCAGAAATTCAAGACAGATTCAGAAGAGGACATGAAATGAGGGATATCACTGCTGATGTCAGATGGATCTTGATTTAAATCAGAGGATACCAGAGAGATGTTTACTTGTGCTTTGTTAACTGTTCATTAACTTGTGTGGATGGATCATAACAAACTGTGGATAACATTGTGAAAAATTAGAATTCCAGAACATTTCATTGTGTTTATGAGGAACCTGTACATAGACCAAGAAGCAGTTGTTTGAGCAGAACAAGTGTATAGATGTGTGTTTGGGTTGTAAGCTTTCAACATATTTATTCAGACTGCATGTTGAGTAAATAACCCAAGAATCTGGATCATAAAAAGACGAGCATGGCATCAAGATTGAAGGAAGATTTATTAACAACTTGAAATATACAGATGACACAACCCTGATTACTGGACATGAAGAAGACTTTAAATAGTTATTGGTGAAGATTTAAGACTATAGCTTTAGTATGCGTTGCACCTCAATACAAAGAAAAAAAAATCTTTACAACTACACTGAAAATTATAATGATAGTTAGCATAATTATAAACAAAGAATAAAATGAAGTTGTCAAAGACTTCATTTTACTTGGGTGCACAATCAATGATCATAAAAGCAGCAGCCAACAAGTCAAAAGATGTATTATATAAGGCTAATCTGCTACAAAAGACTTCTTTAAAGTGTTAAAGAGCAAAGTTGTCAGTTTGAAGACCAAGGTGTGCCTGAATCAAGACATGGTATTTTCATATTTTCTAATATGCTTAAGAAAGTTGGACAGTGCATAAGGAAGACTGTAGAAGAATTGATGCATTTGGATTACGAAGTTGGAAAAGAATACCAAAAGTACCGTGGACTGCCAAGAGAAGAAACAAATCTGTCTTAGAAGTACAGCTTACATCCTCAGAAGTAAGTATGGCAATACTTCGTCACTTGTACTTTAGATACGTTGTTAGGAGTGGCCAGTTACTGGAGAAGGATACCATGCTTGCAAAAGTGGAGGGGCAGTAAAAAGAAAAAGATCCTCAGCAATGGATTTAAAACGAACAATTCTGAGGATGGAGCAGGACTAAGTGGTGTTTTTTTCTGTTGTGTATGAGGCACTCTGAGTTAGAACCAAGACACTGGCACCTAAAAACTACAACAAACCAAAACAGTATGGCTCTTATTGAAGCATAAACTATATCCAGGTTTGACAAATTAAATAGTATCATAACTGAATACCTCAAGGTACTATTTTTGTATTAAAACAAATACAGATATATTCTGTTATGGTAAAAGATCTTATTGAAATAGAATATCTAGGGATGAGACCAAGGTGTCTAATTTTTTTTAGTCTCTGATTATTTTGATGTGCAGTCTTTAATGTGGAATGTAAAGTTCAAGGAAGATTTGATGATAAATCAGAAGACTAAGATATGAACTGCTAGAGGATAGCTTAGCATAACATTACCCTACATTACCAGTAGAATAGTCTTGTTGGAGATATTGGAGGAGAATTAACATTTAATATATTTAAAAGAATATATCCTAGCAACTATTATATCCAGCTAAATAAACTCTTCAAGACAGTTGGAAGAGTTGAATGATAAAGATTCCAGTATGAGATAAATACACTTTCTGAGGCCTTAGCAAATTATTCAGACTTCTTGAACTTTAACTTCCTTAGCTTTGAAATGGGAATAACACTACCTGGTATAAATGTGGCTTGGGTCAAGCAATTGCTTCATATGCATTTGAAAGTTGAACAATGAATAAGGAAGACTTTAGAAGAAATGATGCAATTGAATTATGGTGTTAGAGAAGAATATTATAAGGGTGAGTCAAAAATCATCCACACTCTGGCTGTAGAATTTATTTTAATCTACTTTTAGAAAAAATAAAGACATCATTTTTCAACATGATGTCCTTACTTTTCAATGCATTTTGTCCATTTGTCAACAATCTTTCGTATTCCTTTGTTTAACATGTTGTAGGCTAAGCTGTGAGCTACAAATGCACTGCCATTGTAATGTCTTAATCAGAGGTGAATCTTCATCCTCAAAGGGCTGCTTTCAGTTGACCAAAGAGGTGAAAGTCAGATGGAGCAAGATCAGGACTACAGGGAGGGTGCTTTAGCACTATACAGTGAAGTTTTTGCAGTGTCAACAGTGCGGGCTGGAGTATGTGGACATGCATTGTCTTGCAAGATCACAATACCCTTGGATAGCAATTCTCTGAGTTTAATTTGATGTTTGGTGGTGGTGGTGGTGGTTGTGGTATGTCTTGGAGTTGGTTCTGTCTCATAGTTATGTTGCATAGGGTTTCTGGGGCTATAAATCTTTACAGGAACAGAAAGCCTCATCTTTCTCCCACAGAACCTCTAGTAGTTTCAAACTGCTGACCCTGAGGTACTAATAGTAGCCAACTCATAGCCACTACACTTCAGCTTTTCAGTGAGCATCTCATTGTTGAGTGATGAACATTTTTCCTGATAGTGTTCCAACATCGGCCCTTGAGGATCCCAGAAAATTGTAAGCATCAATTTTCCAGCTGATGGCTGACTATTCAATTTTTTCTTGGTCAACAATTTAGAATGTTTCCTTTCCATACTCTGCCATTAACTCTCAGGAAACTTTCCAAAAAATAAGTCATGGCATTTCATATTTCAGAGACATTATCAGGAGGGGACAGTCTCTGGAAAAGAACATCATGCTTGCTAAAGTGGAGAGTCAGCAAAACAGAGGAAGACACCTAATGAGATGGATTGGCACAGTGGCAGCAGCAATGGGCTCAAGCTTAACAACTATTGTGAACATGGCACAGGATCAGATAGTGTTACATTCTGTTGTGCAAAAGTCGGTGAGAATCAGAACTGACTCGACAGCACCTAACAATAGTACAAAAGATTGTAATGGTACTTTAATAAGATAGTGTTAAGCGATGTAAAACATACATTGAAATTCTTAAACATGTATCCTCCCACCAACCCACAGCCATCAAGTTGATTTAGTCTCATAGTGATCCTATGGGATACTAGAATTATTCATTAGGGTTTCTGAGACTGTAAATCTTTACTTGAGTAGAAAGACTCATCTGTCTTCCATAAACATATAGTGTGAAAAAAAATCTCTGTTAATTTTAGCCTATATCCTAGAGACAGTTAAATGTCCTATTCAGGAAAACACATTTCAGGGATAGTGATCGAGCATTTCATCAAACCTCTGGAGGATTTTCAATCAAAAGGGGTCCTCATGATGATGTCTTCTTTCCTTAACTTTTCTCTTTTTTGCTTGTCTTCAAATGACCATCAATCAGATAGGTTCAGTAATACAGAAGAAACCAGTGAGAAATAAATGCCTTAATTCCTACCTCAGTAAGACTACAGATTCATTGGTAATCACAAAACACTATGAAATCAACTGAATATTAAATCATTAGACACTAGAATAATTTGTTTGGGACAAAAATATTAGACTAGACACTGGGATAATGTGATAGGGATGAAAATAGTACAAACCTAGTTCAGGTTAGTGAGCACTCAGGATTTGTTGTTAGTTGTCATTGAGGCAGTGCCAACTTACGATGACCCCATATGTGCCGAGTACCACTGCATACCATAAGGTTCTCAGAGCCATGGTCACTCAGATCACCAGGCCTATGTTCCGAGGCAGTTTTGGGTGGATTTGAACCTAGAACCCCTATATATTTGTGCATCCTACTGACAAGAACAAATCAAATTCTAGGGATTTAATAGCTCATGAATTAAAGTGATTTAAAGATGGCATCAACACTAGTAACATAATCTGATATTGTTACTGTTAAATGCTGTGGAGTCCATTCTGACTCATAGTGACACTGTATAGGGTTTCTGAGGAACAGCTGATGGGTTTCATCTGCAGACTTTGAGGTTCAAACTGACCTTATGATCCAGTGCTTATCCTACAGTGCCTCAACCAGACTCCAAATCTGATATGGTATGCCTAAAATGTGATTCAATAAAAGATAGCGTACCTGATAACTTTCTGGCCAACAAACATAGAGTTAAAATATCATCATGAGGCAATAATCCTCTAAATTCAAAACGTAGGACCATCTACAAGTCAGCTAGTTGCTTACTTCCCCAAAAAATCAATATCCAGAAAATTCATAATCTCTATACCAAAATATGGCTGTTTTCCAATTTGTTCTCTCCTTTCTGTTCCTTAGTCTGAGAATTTCGTTTTGTTAAAGATATTGGGTGAACAATCTTCAGAGATGTGCAGTATTTGGAACACAAGGCTTGTTGTTTGGAAGAAATGCACCCCTGGAAACTTCTTGTGGGCAGAATGGGCTGCAAACATTACCCGCAGTGAATGTTCTGTCACAGGTGGGACTGGGCAGAAGCATCTGTTAGAGTCTTTTATGAAAGATCAGTATATAGGCAATGTTGCCAGCGAGGGTTTTTCTCCATTATAAAACAACAATCTTCAGTAGAATTTGAGTCACTAAAAGCAGGGAAACAGCTTGCTTTATGAAAGATGCTACCTTTTCTGCAGCCAAGAAATCACTGATGTGATGTTAAGTTCCTGCTATTAGTCTTTCTTCAGCTGCGTAGGTGGCAACCATTCCATGTTCCAGTTCAGCTCCCCAAGGTTACAGCTGTGAACTTGGGTAATGGCTGTGTTTATTCTCTGCCAGGCTTAAAAGTCTTCAGGGTTCAGATTTCTACATTTTTTTCCCCCTCTTGTTGCTCATTGTAAATTCCTTCTGGAGCAGATGTACCTTTCCCCTCTTTGGTTGTTTCTGTGTTTGGGGAGTAAATTTATCTATTGGTGTGTGTTGGGGGGTGTGACCTTATTTTCTAACTGCTAAGGATTTAGTCCATTTTTTAAGTTAATTTCTATATATAGGATAGCTCTTCTCTGATTTCTCATAAACATAAAAAAAAAAAAATTCATAATCACTTGAGTGTCATAGAGTGTATGCCCTGAGAATCATGAACCATTGTTATATTTTTTTTTTATTAAACTGCTAACCTCAGGGTTTTGGTATAGCATTGTAAGATAAGCATTGGACTGCTGACTGTAGTGATGGTGGTTCAAATCTACCAGCAGCTCTTTGAAAACCATATTCAGGGCTGCTATGAGTTGGAACCTACTGGACGGCAAACAACCTCAAGGTCAGTGGTTCATAGCCATCTGCTGCTCCTCAGAAACCCTAACTTCTAGAGTTTTGGAACCAAAATATATTTTCAATTTAACATCTCGGAAAACTTTAAAGAACAAAAGAATGAAGTCTGTGGCCACTAATTTATTTCAAGGGAACTGGAAAAACATCACTCTTCCTTCCAAGATGTCCATGCAATCCTATACTTTATACCTGGCTTCTTGTTGTTGTTAAGTATTGTAGAGTCGATTCTGAGCCATAGCGACCCTGTACAGGGTTTCCAAGGCTGTAAATCTTTATGAGAGCAGAAAGCCTCATCTTTCTTCCACGGAAGAGCTGGTAGTTTTGAACTGCTAACCTTAAGGTTCACAGGTTGATTCGTAACCACTAAGCTATATTCCTAAAATAAAGGAGAATCGTTAGTATTTCTCTGCTCACATCTTGAGAATTGCTCATTAAGCGGATAAACTTTAATACTTTATTTTTGTGTTATCAGAAGCAATAATTATTATAGTAAGTCTTGTGTTTATAGCTATCACGGTAATATCAGTAAGAGAGTGACCATGTTAAGTCTACATTCCTTCCTTAATTTTTTAAATGTTCATGTGTTTGAAAAAGACATCCAGCATTACACTGTTGGATCAGAGTATATTAGATTGCAGTACAAATTCACCTAAATGTGCATGTTCCTCAAGCAAAATCAAAAATTTTTTTTGCACATTACCATACATTAGGAGCATCCCAAGTCCACAGGCGCCTCTTCTCCATATGACAATTTAAGGAGTCAAGAAACTTGTTAAACTGTAGCTTGAGCCCCTCTTAGGGACATGCTGATATCCAAGCCAGTGGGGAAAAGAGACAGTCATCAGTAGGCACATCTGTTTCTGAAAGGCTTTGGGCCAAAATGGTAGACAAAACTTCTGCTCCTATTTCTTTAATCAAAATCCAATCATGTGGCCAAACTCAACTGTAAAAGAATCTGTCTATTTCAGTCAATGTATGTGCACACAAAAAAAAATTAAATTGGATCTTTTTGAACAGTTGATTTTTTTGATAATTATTTTTTTTATTTATAATTGCAATTTTAGTCCCCTCAACAAGTACATTTCTTCAGCATTTGAGACTACTCATTTGTCATCTTCTTTCTTTTGGCAAAACTTTAGTAGTGTCCAGATCATACACAGGTACAAAATTAATATTTACTACTTATTCATTGAATGATTGATTGAATGAACTAAATAGAAAATAAGTAATATGCCAGGTAAGGCCAAAATGTTTTTATCTGATAGAGCTCTGTCAAGGGAGCAAATGGAAGTCGTTGCAATGTTTGAGAACTACTGATTCATCTTTCTTGCTTGTTTGTTTGTTTGTTTGTTTTTCTATTTGTTCTCTATTATGAAGATTTGTATTTAAAAGTCTGTCAGACAGAATAGGCTAGATCATGCTGCATTAACAAATAATCCAAAAATACAAGTGGCTTAAAGTATCTCTATTTATAGACCTTTTACTCTACAGGATTGTTGTGTAGTGAAGAATTAACTGTATCCAAAAAGTGGTCTGGTCTTTGCACTTAGATACTAGGATGTGATCTCTAGGTCCCCAGAATATTCAGACTAATATGAGTATCTTTGTTTGCTTGGGGACTTGGGACATCGTTTTTTTTATTATTATTATGAAGGTCAGAGCATCAGTTCTGACCTTCCGAGGAAATGACTGTATGTGTTAAGCTAAAGTTGAGAGGGAATTGGAGGTTAAAGTTTAGCTACCTAGAAAGTCTACTGCTTGTTTTTCAGGTTTTCACACTATGTTGGCTTGTATGTTACTGTGATGCTGGAAGCTATGCCACCAGTGTGTCAGATAACAGCAGGATGATGCATGTTGGACAGATTTCAGTGGAGCTTCCAGACTAAGACAGAATAGGAAGGACAGGTGGACTACTGGTTAGTCACTAAAAACCTTATGAATAGTAGAATATTGTCATATCATATAGTGCCAGAAAATGAAAACATTCTAAATAGCAGCAGAATATTGTCAGGTATAGTGCCAAAAGATGAGCCCCTCAGATTGAAAGACACTCAGAATACAACTGAGGAAGAGCTGCCTCCTGAAAGTACAGTTGAGCATATGAAGTGAATGGAGTAAACCTTTTAAGACTTTCATTTGCTAATGGGACATATTTCAAAATAAGGAGAGATAGTTGCAAGCATTCATTAATAATTGGAACTTGGAACATACAAACTTTAAATGTAAAAAGATTGTAAGTTGTTAAAAATGAAATGAAACACATAAAATCAATAACCTAGGTATTACCAAACTGAAGTGGACTGGCAATAGCCATTTTTAATTAGACGATCATATGGATTACGGAAAAGAACAAATGAAAGAGGAATGCAGTCACATTCATCATAAAAGAGAACACTTTAAGATCAATCTTGAAATACAATGATGTCTGGGATAGGAAAACATGGACCTCAAGAGGGGGTTTAGTCTTAGAGTGTGGGGGGTAAGGTAGAATGCCCACTGAATAGTTTTCATCTTGTCTAGATGGGTCTGGTGAAAGGAGACAGGGATACGATTCTTATGATTCCATAGTGAGTAATTATCATGATAATTGCAAGTGTCACAACTGTAAAGGCAGAAGTTTTGTTTTGTTTTGTTTTGTTTTTAACAAAAAGAGGGGAGTAGTTAAACTTATGGTCCAGGAAGAGAGAACCCTAGGACCATCAA
>NW_006408583.1:3267927-3270484 GCF_000296735.1 Chrysochloris asiatica
AATGTATACGCAGAGTCACTGTACATTGAAGATTAGTCAGTGTTAAGTAATTTCAAGAGGTGGCATAAGATCACTGATACTGAAGGCATTGGTGAAAAACAAGGCTCCAGGAATTTATGAAATACAAATAGAAATGTTGCAAAAAACTGATGGAATCCTGGAGGTGTTCACTTGTCTATGCCAAGAAATTTGGAAGACACTCACCTGGCTAACTAACAACTATGGAAGAGTTCCATACTTGTGCCCATTCCAAAGACAGGTTACCTACAACTGTGCTTTCCTTGAAATAAGAGAGGTGAATTTGTATATCAAACTGCAAGTTCAGTTTAAGCCACAAGATCAGCAGTTCAAACTTACCACTTGTTCCTTCCAAAACCTATACAGTGTCACTATGACTCTAAATCAACTTGACAGCACTTAACAACAGTGCTATACATATATAGGACTCCTTGTATGGGGCTATCGGATCAGCACTGGATTTTAAACCACAAGGTTGGCAATTTAAACTCACCAGCTGCTCTTTGGATATCCTATATAGAGTCGTTGTGAGTTGCAACCAACTCAATGGCACTTAATAATAACAACAATGTAAAATTATCTTTTATTGTAATATCTGATTTCATTATATTTATCTATATTATATTGATCATATATATAAACATGTAGTGTGCATCCCAAAGTTAAAAAAATGTACAGTGCATATTAATTATTAGAAAGTTAACTATAATAGTGTAAAAATCATAAAGTGTTCTTCACTGTACTAAAATTTTGCTTAGGTAGCTCATGAATAGTAAATGTAGTATATATAATTTATATATTATAATCATGGCTACTGAATGATGTTTATCTGTTATCTCCAAGTACAAATTCTGAATGTTTGCATTAATTTCATAAGAGATTATAAGGCCTTAAAGAAAACCTGTTTCATTGACAGAGTTCCCTGAGCCAGGGTGTCTACAAATAAAATTACTGAAGTATCTTTAATGCTTAGTAGAAGAACCTACATAGAAGTCCATTTCAATCAAATGCCAGCACCATGCTTGGGCACAAATGCTTTCTGGGAACAATGAGATGTAGAATGACATCAAAAGGAACATGTTTTAACAAAGGTATGTCGCTTTGTCAGGGACGTCTTGGTAATGACTAAGAAGCAGGTTAATAAGATGATTAGAATGAAGGCTAAATATGACAAAAGTACAAAGCACTTGCCTCATGTCATTCCTCTGAGATATGTGGGTGGCAAATATTACCTCTGTTTTGTGGATTGAAAAATGGAATCGTTTATGCACTCAGAGACATTTCACCAGCATTGTGATTTTTAAACAGGAGTAGAGTTTCCTTTTATAGATCTCTAATAGTTATTGCATCAGCTGTAGACTGCTGTAATATTGCCAAACAAAAGTATGTCTAATACTGTTGAGATTATCACAGTTTTACTGTCTTATTTTTCATAAACCCTGAAGCTCACTTTAGGCCCTTAAATGGTGGACAAAATTGGGAATATTATGATTGTCTCTGTTAAGAAAATCTCTACAGTTCTGAGTTCTTTCAAGAGTATTTTGGACACGTGTGAGTCATCCTTGACAGTATTATAATTGGAACAAGAAACTGATACCTGAACCATTTACCATTGGCATTACTGAACTAGACACATTAATATTAAGAAAAGTCAAGTACTTATCCATTATAATAAAACAGATTAAAAGTCCGTTCTTTAAAGTCCCAGACTTAGCTCTCAACTAAGTCTACCATTAAGTATTATATTGCATAACTCACAAGGTTGGTGGTTCAAATCTACCAGCTGCTTCTCAGAAATACAGGGGTTGCTATGAGTCTGAATCTACCTGATGGCACTTAACAACAACAACAACAACAGTCCTGCATAAAGTTCATTTAACTGAAAAATAACTTACCAAATTAAAACCACAGTGCTCAACAGTGGGGTGTTAAATAACAACCTTAACAATTGGCTCCTCTCAGAAAATTGGTGGAATGTGATATGGGGTTCCTACTGGTTTTGTTTCCAATCACTGCATTCTTTCTTTCTTAGACTTCTGTTAAGGTTCTCTTCCACATGATCAAATTTATCTCAGTCTGTACGCATGCTGAGGAGCCTTTACAGTGCGATAGATAACACACTGGGCTACAGTTCAAACCCACTAGCAGCTCCCATAAAGATTTACAGTCTTGGAAACTCTAGCAAGCAATTCTATTCTGCCTTTTAGGGTCAGTATGAGTTGAAATCGAGTCAGTTGTAGTGGGTTTGGTTGGATATACCTATGATGATGAGTATTAGTAACAACCCTCTGAATTAGAATGTGAGCTAGAATATTTTTTAATTAGACTATTTAGCTACATGTGATTGGAATATTTGCTATTCTAATCAGGCCTCTAAACTATACTCTTTATCTGTAAGTCCCCACTGGTTCACTAAGAGCTGCATAAGTCAAACAGAAATGTAAAAGGAAAAACAGTCCCTTGCTTTTATCAGTATCTCTGAGGGAATAGATAGAAATGTATTTTATCAAAGTTAATTATTTTACCTCTCATTTTTAGG
>NW_006408583.1:3271666-3279013 GCF_000296735.1 Chrysochloris asiatica
TGCAGAATGGTTGGTGGGTTTAAATTGGTGATTTTTCAGTTACCAGTGAGTGCATGCTTAACCCACTGCACCGCCAGTGCTTCTCTGCTTAAGGTTAATAATTATCAACTATTTACAAAGACAGGAATCCTGGTGTGATGCTGTGGGTAAACATGCCAGACTGCAAAGCCATTTGAACTGCAAGGTCGGAGGTTCAAGCTTACCAGCTGCTCCTGGGAAACCCTATACAAGGTTGTTATGGGTTGGAACTGACTCGAAAGCACTTAACAACAACAACAACAACATTTAGAAAGACAAATGACTCTTTAATAAACACAGCTTTCTAAATACTGTAACTAATTTTATCAAGCAATATTTATTGTCCTATTTTGTCCATTGGAACTAACTCTCTAAGGACTTAAAGTTTTACTTTATTACAAATTGTGTGTGACCTGTTTGGATGTAGCCAAAAATCATAGATCTTAATTTTTCTTAATTCTGTAATTTGTGCTGAAATACTATTTTTATAATATCCATTCTCACTACATATTAGTTAATGTTAAACAGTCCATGAAAAATTGAGAGTAAATTCAGACTTTCAGGGAAAGATGGCAGAGTAGACAGTCACAAGAAGCAGAAAGTCTGCAACAAGGACACTAAAGGAAACTAAGAGAACTAGATACCATTGTTGATTCTAGAGCCCTAACTTTTAGAAGAATGGATACAGAAATGGATTAAATACTGACTGGAAATTGAAACGCATCAGGAGAAGCCTGAAAAAAGACAGATAGATGGGTTGTTGGCTTCCCTCGCATGGTATGGCCCTCTTGAGTTTTTACAGGCAGCTGTTGAACTAAACAGTGACATGGAAAAACAGGATGAGTGCTGGACTTTGGTAGTAAGAGGGTTCAGTTCTCTCTTGTTCCCCTAACATTCCTAGTGATGGAGAGCAGTCTTCACCTCTACCTGCCAATTCCAGATAGACAAAAGGAAAAGAATTTGTAAAAACACAGTACAACTGGGTCAAAATAGGCTGGTACTGATACAATGAAAGATACATAGATCAGTGCAACAGAATTGGGAATCCAGAAATTAACCCATCCATATACAGCTAACCAATGGCCAAAGTACACTGAATGGGGAAGAGATTGTCTCATCAACAGATGGTGCTGGCAAAACTGGAAATTAATATGCAAAAGAATGAAACAAGACCTTTTTTCACACTGTGCACAAAAACCAGCTCCACATGGATTAAAAACCTAAATGTGAATCCTAACATGGTAAAGGTCATCAGTAAAAAAAAAAAAAAAAAATAGGTACAAATTTAAGGGCTCTAATAAAGGGCACACATAGACTACCAAACATTGCAAGAATTGCACAAACAAAAGAAGAGAAAATTGATGATTGGACATACTAAAAATTAGAAACGTATGTGCATCAAAAGATTTCACCAAAAGACTAAAAATGGAACCCACAGAATGGAAAAAAAATCTTTTTCAATGACATAGCAGACAAGAGGCTAATCTCTAAAATCTGTAGGAAATAACACCTTTAAAAGGGAAAGACAAATAAATCAATTAAAACACGGGCACAGGACACGAGTAGACACTTCACCAAGGAAGATATTCAGGAAGCCAACAAACATGAAGAAATTGTTCATGATCATTAACCATTAGAGAGATGCAAGTCAAAAAAACAATGGGATATCATCTCACCCCAGAATAACAGTGAAGTTCAAAAAAGCTGGTGAGGATGTGTAGAGAAAGGGACCCTCCTACATTGCTGTGGGAATGTAAAATGGTTCAACCACTCTGGAAAAGGGTATGGCACTCCTCAGAAAGTTGGAAATAGAAATATTGCATGTTTTCCCAATTCCTCTACTTGGTTGTTGGTATATATCCACAAGAAATACAAACCAGAACATGAGTAGATAAACATACACCATTATTTACCGCAGCACTATTCAAAACAGCAAAAAGATGGAGACAGCTTAAGTACCCATCAGTGTAAGAATAGATAATCAAACCTTGGTACATACAGACAATAGAATATTATGCCACCTTGAAGAACAACCATGAAGTTCCAAACCACCTCATAACATGAGTGAATCTTCAGGGCATTATGCTTAGTGAAATTAGTCAGTCACAGAAGGAAAAACATTGCATGAGACAGTTATTATAAAAGCTTAAGAAAAGATAACCATACTAAAAGAAAAAGAAGAAAAAAATCTTTGTTGGTTACCAATGATCAGAGGAAATAGAGGGTAGAGCACAAGTTAGGTGTTGGGAGAGCAATATACAAGGAAGGGGAGGGAAATACACAAGAAGGGGAGGGAGATGGAAAAACATGGTAGATAGGGGAAAACTTAGGTAGGCTTGCATGAGCTAAATGGGACAGAGGTAAACAGTGATGCATGCTCAACATTGGAAAAACAGGGCTCGGTGATACAGGGATCAAAGCATAGTCTGAATGGGTAAAAGATGGGAAATAATGTTAAGATGTTTGACTGTCTTTGGTTATTGGTTTCCCTTGTCTACTATTGTAAAATAGACACTTAACAGGGATAGAAATATCAGGGAACATAATTATAGAATGTTTATAAGCCCATCTCCAACCTAGAACTGATTGGAACACCTAAAAAGGATTCTAGAACTTGACCAGTGAAATAGGCTCTTTCAGAGCCTTTGTAGCATATAGGCCCTTAGGTGGAATCCTGAGACTCATCCAGAACCTTCTGAGGTGGAACATTCCCACTTGAAAGTACATGCAGACCAGCCTGGAGCAACTAGAGGAACAGAAGATACTTCTTGAAAGAAAGACTAGCAGGAAAAACCAAAAACAAAAACCGCAGTGTGGCTACTACAAGAATAAGCAAGCTGTTTGCCGGGAAGCCACCAAGGCAAGCAATCAAGTCCCTTCAGGACAAACCCCCTTCAAGACTGAAACTCAAAGGGAACACACAAGCAGGCATGTACGCTTGTTGGTGACTGCATTGGTCTACATGTGAGTGGAAGTGGGGGAAAGGTAGTAATGAAGATAAGGCCTGCATTTGACCATTTTCCATAGACTCCCGTCAACCTTGAGATGCGAAAGAGAAAATAAGTGCTGGTTTGTCCAAAGTCAAGGGAGACTTGGCAACTCCTGAGCACATGAACACTGACCTGTCCACAGAGGGCTAGAGCTGAGAGAGAAGTGTCCAGCTAATATGAAGTTGCAGGAGGTTGGGGGGGTGGGGGAGGGGGTGGGAAGAACAACAAGAGCCCAAACTTGCAGATAGTATCCATTTGACCTAGTTTTCATTGGCTTGATGATCAGAACTCAACTAGAGGAATATACAGAAATTTGATAAAGGAAGAAAGTGTAAATTGCTACAATTTGATGAACTTGACCTATAATTACAGACATAGTAGCTCAAAATACCAACTGAGAAGAAAGGAGTCTTCACATCAAGGATCAAATCTATCCCTTCTGTACACACAGTTGATAGGGACAGGCAACTTAGACATTGGCTACATCAAATTGGGGGGGATGGGGCTATAAAGGCATGAAGTAACTGGCTTACAAGTTCTCAAGAGGGAGGTTAGTTTCAGAGTGTGTGGGAGAAGGTAGAATCCCCACTGAATAATTTTCATCTTGTCTAGATAGGTCTGGTGAAAGGAGATGGGTATAGGATTCTTTTGATTCAATAGTGAATGATTGTTATTATTACTAATTGTGAACAACTGTAAAGCTAGAAGTTGTGTAACAAAAAGGGGGGAGTAGTTAATCTTACATTCCAGGAATAGGGGACTCCAAGACCATCAATGGAGAAGAACATGAGCGGAACTTGGGACCCTAATCAGAGAAGCAGTGATACCAGAGATGGAGGCAGAGGTGATAGCATGGACAAAAGAGCAACTGAGGACTCTAGACTCATGGAAAGTGAAAGCCTGACTGCCTGCCAGGAGGCTGGCTTGCAGAATGTGCCCTTTGGTTATTTAAATGATTATATATTACTGAGTGTTCTATGTATATATATATTTTTAAAAAGCAAAACATGGGAATAGAAGCAAATACTGTTAACTGATGATGCATGGAGGGGATAGTAGTCATTGCAATGAAACAAAATATAATAGGTTTAATGCAAAGCCAATGTTCTTCCATGTAAACTATCACTCAATTCACAATAAAAACTTAAAAAAAATTAATCTAACAATAATACTAAAAATTATAATTATAATCTTATATAACTATTTAACAAAGAAGCAACAACAACAAAAATTGGAGATTAACATATAAAATATTACCCAGAACTTAACATAGATATAGAACTACCCAAAGTAAAACAAACCCACAAGATGAAAATAGGGAACCAGAGATACCAGTTTACTGTAACAAACCTACAAAGTAAAAAGAGAAAATAATGTAGTTACAGAACTTCACAATAAAAAGGAAAATAAAGATAATAAATAAATAAATGGAATTAAACCTAACTGTCTTAATATGGTCTTGGTGATAGAAATTATGCTGGAGATCACATGATAGAATTGTGCAAAACCAGTAATTTGTTCACTTCAAATACCTTTTTTAAATAGCATAAGACATGATTATACACATGGACTCCACCAGAATTAATACACAGAAATCATATTGACTACATCTGTGGAAAGAGATGGTGGAAAAGCTCTATCTCATCAGCCAAAACAAGGCCAAGGGAATATTGTGGAACAGACCATCAATTGCTCATATGCAAATTCAGACTGAAGCTGAAGAAAATGAAAACAAATCCACGAGAACCAAAATATGACCTTGAATATATCCCACCTGAATTTAGGGATCATCTGAAGAGCCAATTTGATGCATTAGATGCTAAAGACCAAAGACCAAAAGAGCTGTAGGATGACATCAAGAATATCATACAGGGTAGGGCTTGATGGTGGCTAAGGTGGAGGTGCAGTGAGCTTCACTGTTAGTGATACTGAAGACAAAGCAGATTCAGGGCAGAGTTCCAAAACTCGGAACCACATAGGTAGGAATATTTTAAAAGTTTGAAGGCTTATAGCTAGTGGAACTTGTAGTGGAAGTAAGAAATCGTGTACTTTTGAATCTGCCGATCTCAGCAGCCTGGAGCGACAACTTGGGTAAAGCCAAATGGCAAAACCAAAATGCTGTGGGAACCTCAGAGCAAAGGTGAAAAATACACTTTGTTGGTTTTGCGTTGTTCTGATTTTCTGTTTTTCAGTATCTGTTCATGGGACCCCCAATGTTTGCGCACCTCCATTCTGGTGACTAGAGGGGGTGTCTGAGTGAGTGGACATGCCCCACCCTCACCACTGGTGGGTTCTTCTGCCACTCATGTGCACAGATACTTTCAGCCCAAGAGCTGGCCATGAACTGTTTTTTTTTAAATACAGAAAAGGTCAGAATAAGGGGTGTGAAAAGAGAAAGAGAGTTTAAAAACATAACAGGTCAAAAATTAAATTAAATCCTGAGGTACAGCATAACAACACACAGTGGCATCTTGAAATCTCTCAGGCAGCTTTGAAGGCAAGAAGTTAAAAGAGGACATTAAAGTCATACTCATATTAGGCTACAGATTTTTTTTTTTTTTTTTCTTTCCCTCCTCTCCATTTTCTGAGATTATAGACTACAGTAGCCAGTCTAGTTTTTGTTGTTGTTGTTTTGGTGGGGTTTTTTGTTTTGTTTTGTTTTTTGTTTTTTGCTGTTGCTGTTTTTCTGTTTTATGCTCCCCATTCTACCTTTGGGGGACTCTTTCTCTCATTTGTACCCAAGAAGAGACAGCAACTGATGACATATAGTCAAGCAACAATCACACTTTATAAAACACCACAATCCAGGCAAGAACCATTATCAACTGCCATACACCAGGGACACAGACAACACCTGTGAAATTTATTCTGAGTTAAGCAATAATAAAAGTGAAAAATGAAGCCCATATCCTGATCACATCTACCTGGAAGCAATCAGAAAGCATAAAAAATATCAAAACAAAAACTCAACTAAGTATTAAGGCCACAAATATACACTAAACATGTCCAAGAAGCAAAAGCAGACGACCATATCAGCACATTTCCGGAAACAAGATAAAATGTCTTAGACAAATGGCCTAGAGATAGACATGGATTGCATTCTGAGAGGAGGGCAGGCCTTGGAAATTCCTGAGAAGGAATTCAGAAAAATGGTTATAAATGTTTCAAAGCACTTTACAATGGAGTTGAGAAAAATAAGAAAGAAGTCAGGAAAGTGCTACAGGAACAAGCAAATAAGGTAGATATAGCATTGGAAAAAATTCAAAACCTACAGAAAGAGGTCCAAACAATCAATAATAGAATATTGGAAATAGACAATACATTGAAAGGGCAAAAGAATAGAATAGAAGAGATGGAAGGCAGAACTTGTGAGCTGGAAAACAAATATCTCAATATCACTAAGATAGACTAGCAAACAGAAGAAAGGATTAAAAAACTGAAGAAGGTCTAAGTGTCATGTTGGACAACGTGAAGAAGAATAACTTAAGAATTATTGGCATTCCAAAACAAGAAGAATCACAAAGTCCACAGAGGAAATAGTTGAAGAACTTCTGGAAGAAAATTTCCTAAAATCCTAAAAAGTGAAAAGACAAACATTCAAAAAGCTCAACGAACCCCAGGAAGGATAGACCCCAAAAGAAAATCATTGAGACATATCATAATCAATCTTTCCAAAATGAAAGATAAGGAGACAGTCCTGAAAGCAGCTAGGGATAACAGAAATGTTATATACAAAGGCATGCAAGCCAGATTATGCACGGATCTCTCATCAGAAACTATGCAAGCAAGAAGGCAAGAAGACATATATAAAACCCTGACAGAAAATAACTGCCAACCAAGAATACTTTAACCAGCAAAGCTATCGATCAAATATGATGGTGTAATCAAAACATTCCAGGATAAACAGAAGTTAAGAGATTTTGCCAAAGCCAGTCCTGTGCTACAAAACATCCTAAAGGGATTTCTGTGGACTGAGAACCAACAAGAACAGACAACAACCAGAGACTGGCATATGTGGCAACACCTCCTAGAACTAAATTGACAAAGGAAGAGTCAATAACAGAACAAAATTCTAAGAACAAACCCAGAGAATCTGGGAGGTCAGTGTATAGTGAGAAGATCAGGTAGATAACAGGATAAAATGTTGTTGTTAGGTGCCATCTATTTGGCACCGACTTATAGCAACTCTATGCACAGCAGAACAAAACATAGCCTGATCCTGGGCCAATCTCACTACTGTTGCCATGCTTGAGTCCATTGATGCTGCCACTTGGCCAATTCATCTTGTTGGGGGTTTTCCTCTTTTTCTCTGACCTTCCACCTTACCAAACATGATATC
>NW_006408583.1:3279368-3280769 GCF_000296735.1 Chrysochloris asiatica
TTGATCCAAGAAGAATGAAGTCCTTGACAACTTCAATCTTTTCTCTGTTGATAAGAATGTTGTTTATTGGTCCTGGTGAGGATTTTTGTTTTCTTTACAGTGAGATGTAATCCATACCGAAGGCTGTGTTCTTTGATCTTCATCAGTAAAATGTCTTAAGTCCTCTTCACTTTCAGCAAGCAAGGTTGTATCATCAGCTTATCTCAGGTTGTTAATCCTGATGCCATGTTTTTTCTTCATATAACCCAGCATCTTGGATTATTTGTTCAGCATACAGATTGACTAAGTATGGTGAAAGAATACAACCTTGTCGCACACCTTTCTTAATTTTAAACTATTCAGTGTTCCCATGTTCTGTTTGAGCAACTGCCTCTTGGTCCAGGTACAGATTCTTCATGAGCACAATTAAGTATTCTGGAATACTCAACAGCAACACCACAAAAAACAAACAAACACACAAAAAAACATAATGGCATCAATTAATCTGTACCTATGGAGTTCTGGTGTGGCATGGTGTGTTAATTTAATGCACCAGACTGCAAAGCCATTTGATACTGCAAGGTTGGCAGTTGGGTGCTAGAGAGGGGGGGCAATACATAAGAAGGGGGAGTGCAATGGAAGAAAAAAGTGGATGGGAAAACAATTAAGCATGTTTGCCTGGGCTAAGTAGGACAGAGATAAATAATGATGTATGCACAAGCTGGGAACAACAGGGACCTGGGATATAGGGATTGAGACATGGTTGGAATGGAGAAAAGTGGGGAAATAATGTTAAGATTCTTGGCTGTCTTTTGAATCTTGCTTTCTGTGGCATACCATTATAAAATAGATACTTGAGGGGGAGAGAAAGAAATAGCTAGAAATATCACCATAGAAAGTTTGTAAGTCTGTCTTCTGCCTATAACTGTTTGGAATACCTAATATGGTGCTACAATGTGCCCAGTGAAGGTGGCTTCCTACTGAACTGCATCCAGAATCATCTGAGGTGGGAAATTTCCACTTGAAAGGACAAGCAAACCAGCCTGGAGAGGCCAGATGAAGAGAAGATACTTCTTGAAAAAAGGACGGAGAGGAAAAATACAAAACAATACAGGTAGTCTGACTGATTACTATAAGAAAAAGTATATTGCTTGCCCTGGAGACATCCAGGCAAGTGGTCGAGGAGTCCCCTCAGGGCAAACTCCTTTCCAAGACTAAAACTTAATGGGAATACATGCTCTGATTGGTGACCACGTTGTTCATCACTGATAAGGGAAAGCGAGGGAAAAACAGCAATGAAGCAGCAAGCTAAGCCCTGAAATGTTCAATAGACTCCTGTGAACCCAGGTTGAGACCTGGTTGGCCAGCAGTGTGGCAAGACCTGGGGACTCTTGGGCCCAGAGTCAGTGACATAGCCACAGA
>NW_006408583.1:3289121-3289908 GCF_000296735.1 Chrysochloris asiatica
ATATTCAGAGGGAACTGCCTGAAATTCAAGTTGGATACAGATTAGGACATGAAATGAAGGATATCATTGGTACTATAAGATGGGTCTTGGCTAAACTCAGAAAATAAATGGTCTTGGCTAAAATCAGAAAGATATTTACTTGAGCTTTATTGACTATGCTAAGGAGTCCAACTACATGGATCATAACAAACTAGAGATAACATTGTGAAGAATAGGTATTCAAGAACACTTAATTGTGCTTATGAGCAATGCCTACAGAGACCAAGAGACAATCTTCAGACTGCCATTCAGGTATTACTAAATGGTTTCAAATCAGGAAAGGTGTATATCAAGGTTGTATCCCTTTACCATACTTGTTCAATCTGTATGCTGAATAAATAACCCAAGTAACTGGATTATATGAAGAACAATATGGCATCAGGATTAGAGGAGGACTCACTAGCAATCTGCTATATATTGGATTCCTGGTATGGCACTGTAGGATCAGCACTGGACTGTGAACCACAAGGTCAGCAGTTCAAATCTACCAGCTGATCCTTGCAGACCCTATTCAGGGTCACTATGAGTCAGAACTGACTTGATCACACATAACAACAACAACAATATAAAGATGAGACAACCTTGCTTGCTGGAAGCGAAGAGTACTTGAGATACTTAATGATGAAGATCAAAGACTACAAACTTCAGTATGGATTGTAGATCAGTGTAAAGAAAAAAAATCCTTACATCTGGGCCAATAAATAGCATCATGATAAATGAAGAAATGATTGAATTTATCAAAGGCTTC
>NW_006408583.1:3291445-3297827 GCF_000296735.1 Chrysochloris asiatica
GAGGGTGTAAATCTTTATGGGAGTAGAAAGCCTCATCTTTCTCCCGCGGAGCGGCTGGTAGTTTCGAACTGCTGACCTTAAGGTTCGCAGCCCGATTGTCTTAATTATTTTATTAATTTGAGAGGAAGTGTATATATGTATCTATTTCTATAACTATATAAGCACCAGAAGAAATTAAAGTAAGAATAAAAAGTGTTATATTTACCATAGAAAGTCTAAACTAAGACTTGATTTCCATTTAGGTAGATATTATAAATTACAGAGCAGAAAGACTACAGTTTAACTAAATTAGCTATAGATATTTTATTGTATAGGAGGAATATGAAAGGAACTTTTGAACATGTAATACATTCTGGATCTTGTGTTGGGCATATTTTCTTTACCTTGCTCTACTTTAATATTCAATGTTCAAGTGAGAAAACTGAGTCAGTGAGCCCAAGATAGCACACACAGTGACATGATATTCAGTCTCACTCCAAAGGCTCTCCATTCTGACAAGCCAAAATGTAAAGAATCAGAATAAATGAATATGTATTTATCCTCCTAGAGTGAAACAGAACACAATTAAATTTTAGTGCATATCACCAGAATAGATAGAGGAGAACGGAGAGGAGAATGTATCATGACTAGAGTACTAGTTCAAAAGCTGATAAATTCAAGGAGCATATATGGATTCCTAACAAATCTTTATTTTTTTGCGTGTTTTCTGTCAGTATTACAGCTACCAAAAAATATATACATATATGCTTTTCAAGATGTATAAATTCCTGATCAAAGCAGCCATATGTGCATTCCAAATAACTGATCATCTCATATGCACACATTCTCTTAACAAACTAAATCATCACAGAGTGCAAAAAAAAACCCTCTTTATTCCCTGGTATTAATTAAAGTGCTTAAAATTATTTCTTTTTCTTCTAAAATAGTTCTTAAACTTTTAGAACCTTAGTATCACAGAAACTTTGAAATATTTGACTATCCAAAAGAGAGTATCACCATGTCATTACCAGAAAAACATAGTAATATTTGGGCAGAGTGTGTCCTGTGATAGTAAGTTTATACATGACTAGAACACAAAAACAATATTTAGCTTTCATCTCTGAGTTTGGTGAAGTGGAAACCATGTAAAAATTTTTTTTCAATCCCTTTTAGCTTTCCTGACTCTGGGGTAGCTATTCTAGAAAATAGGTTATCTAACTGTATGATGAGGTTGAAATAGGTAGCAGAAAAGCTAGACAATCAAGCCATCACATTATTTTTAAGAAGCTGAACTTCTTAAAAATACTCTTTTTGAGGCCTGGAAAATGTGTGTGCAAGTGAATATTAATATGCCTGAATAACTAGCACTTTAAAAGTATGCCACCATTCAAAGATTTACATAGAAAGCTATTACTTAAACCAGGAGCAGTTATTCTCGAATTTTAGAGGACTTAGAGTATAAAGGAGTACTCGGATGGCACTGGAGGATCAGCATTGAATGGCTAACACAAGGTTGCAATTCAAACCCATCAGCTGCTCCTAGGAAACCCTGTACAGGGTTGCTATGAGCCAGAACTGACTGCCCACAAATATTGTTTATATTTAATACACCTTGACACAGTTTAGTTATTTTGAAAATATATTGAGAATGTAGAACACAAGAAATAATTTGTTACATCAAGATTAATTTGCTATGTTATTGTGAAGTGGTGTTGAGTTGATTCCGACCCATAGCAACCCTGTATAGGGTTTCCAAGGAGCAGTTGGTGAACTTGAACCACCGACCTTGCAGTTCAAACGACTTTGCAGTCTTATATATTAGCCCATAGTGCCACACCAGAAATTGTTTTTGTTGTTGTTAGGTGCCATATATGATAAACGCTGTACTGTGAGCCACAAGTTTCAGAGTTCAAGCCCATTAGTCACTTCGTAGGAGAAAGATGCAACTTTCTGTGCCATTGAAGATTTAAAGCCTCAGAAACCTAGACATGGTCATTATGTAGAGTCAGAATTGACTCCACATCACGAAACAACAAGAACATGTATAGCTAAATACGTACTACATATATAGTTTGGAGTCATGGTGCGGCACTATAGAATAAGCACTGGACTGCTAACCACGGGGCTGGTGGTACTGACCCACCAACTACTCGTGGGAAATGCAACACAAGATGGCTATGAGTCAGAACCAACTTAACAGCAATTAACAACAACAAAACATATGTTTCATCTCATTTTCAATGTCTAACATACTTTCTTTGGTCTTGTTTTCTCTTTCTTTTTTCTTAATCAATCTTGCTCAAGGTTTATCATTTTTATTGCTCTTGGAAAAAAATTGCCCTTGATTACACTCTATTTTATTATTCTCAGTAAGTTCTACTATTAATTTATTATTGCCTTTTCTTTGGTTATTAGTCTTTAAAAAAAAATTCTCAACTTCAATAATGAAATCAATTCACATTGGCTCCCCTTTTATTCCAACAGGCATTTAAAGCTATAAATTTCCCTCAAAATCACCTTAGCTGCATCTCAGTTTGCACAGGTTTTATTTTTAATATCATTGATTTTCTATTGTGAGCTCTGATTTAGCGTCAGGCATCGTATCTTTTACCCTGTGAACATCATGTGGGATATTGAATTCTGAGCTTTAGACACCTGTGGATTGCAGATATTTCCAGACCTAAACTGGCTCTAGTTTTATAGAATTATAGGAATTATAGAGTCCTGGTGTGGCACTGTAGGATAAGCACTGGATAGCAAGGTAGGTTTAAACAACATGGTCGTGGATTCAAACTCATCAGCCACTCCTTAGGAACCCTATACAGGACCTTATAAGTCAGACCAAGAGTAAGGCAATTAATGAATTTATGAATCTTGTCATTTATATTTTTTGAAACAATGAATTCCCTTACATCCTTTACTATTCTAATACATATTAGAAAATATTTTATGTTCCCAATTTTAATAAGTATTTATCAAAAGAAGTTTCTCTGTGTATGCCATCTACTATTTTACTAAAAATAGAAGTTCAATACTTCTATAATTACCTGCAACCCTCTGAGATTCTAAAAGGCAAATATTATTCCTAAATTGTCTTTTAATCCTTAGTTGGATGTTTAACACAGTGCACTATATATTAAATTGTAAATGAATGAATGGATGAATAAATATGGATATACTGGAAGACTTTGAACAAGTAATTGTTGCTGTTAAGTATCTGTGAGTCAGTTCAGATTCCTAGCAACCCTGTATAGTGTTTCCAAGGAGCAGCTGGTGAGTTTGACCCACCAACTTTTACTTTTCAAATTGACTTATGGTTGAGAGATTATTCTATAAAATCATTACAATATTATTAGTTTATGTATTTTATAATTTCATATTATTTAAATTATCTAACAATAATTTAGGATAAGCACTAGACTGTGGTTCAAACACACCAGCTGCTCCTTGAAAAATCTGTAGTCACTGAGTCGCAACTGTCTTAGTGGCAATTAACACCAAATTTAAATAAGAATTTTAGAATCAGAGTTTATTATTGATATTTTTACATAGTACAGAATACAATCTGTCAGACTTCTTAATATACCTTAAAGAAAGTAATAATTACTCTAGTTTCACCAACTATCCAAGCAAAATGAAGTCTTTGACAACTTCAATGTTTTCTCCATTGTTAAGAATGTTGTTTATTGGTCCTGTGGTGAGGATTTTTGTTTTCTTTACATTGAGATGCAATCATACCGAAGGCTATGGTCGTTCATCTTCATCAGTTAAGTGTTTTAAATCCTCTTCACTTTCAGCAGGCAAGGTTGTATCATCTGCATATTGCAGGTTGTTAATGAGTCTTCCTCCAAACCTGATACCACGTTTTTTTTCATATAACCCAGCTTCTTGGATTATTTGTTCTTCATACACGTTGAATTAGTATGGTGAAAGAATTCAACTCTGTCTCACACCTTTTCTAATTTTAAGCCACTCAGTATTCCCATGTTCTGTTTGAACAACTGCCTCTTGGGTCTATGTACAGATTCCTCATGAGCACAATTACGTGTTCCAGAATACTCATACTTCACAATGTTGTCTATAGCTTGTCATGATCCACACAACCAAAGGCCTTTGCATAGTCAATAAAGCATAGGTAAATAACTTTCTGGCATTCTCTTCTTTCATGGAAGCAGCAGCCAAGAAATCAAATGACATATTGCATTAGGCAAATCTGCTGCACAAGACCTTTTAAAGTGTTGAAGAGCAAAACTTTAAGGTATGCTTGACCTAAGCCATGGTATTTTCAATAACCTCATATGCATGTGAAAGTTGGACAGTGAATAAAGAAGACAATAGAATAATTGATGCATTTGAGTTATGGTGTTGGAGGAGAATATTGAACATACCATGGAAAGAACCAACACATCTGTGTTGGAAGAAGTGCAGCCAGAGTGCTCCTTGGAGGCCAGGATGGCCAGACTTCCTCTCTCATACTTTGGATATATTGTCAGGAGGGAACAGTCACTGGAGAAGGATATCATGTTTGGGAAGGTGGAGAGTCAGAGAAAAAGAGGAAGACCCCAGCGAGATAGATTGGAAAAGTGGCAGAATCAATGGGCTCAAACTTGGCAATAATTGTGAGGTTAGTCCAGGACCAGGCAGTGTTTCATTCTGTTGTACATAGGGTCACTATGAGTTGGTACCTACTTGATGGCACCTAACAACAACAACAACAGCAACTATCACTAAAAGTTTTTGAAGATTATTATTTTAGAATACAACTTTAGGTCTTGTGTAGTTATGCTTTTATCAAAAATAAAACATAAAAGAGAAGAAAAATGCCAATTGGAATAAGCAGTAGACTGCAAGGTCAGTTTGAACTGCAAAGATAGCAGTTCAAATTCAGCAACCACTCCTTAGAAATCCAATACAGGTTTGCTACGTGTCAGAACGGACTCAATAGTACTTCCTAACAATTCAAGAAAATAGAAGGCAGTCATTTTCTATAATAAAATTTATTTTTAAAATAATTGCATACATATATAAGATTTCTTATTGAAATCTTCCCAAAGTACAAATTTAGTTTCTGTATAATGACCAACATGCCGTGGGACTTGGTATCTAAAAGATGGGACCTCCAACCAGCTCAATTCACTAATGCCTCATTGAGGCTGTGAATCAGACACTTAGCCTTTAGGGAGTCCCTCACCACAGGCTTTTCCAAATCTGGCAGATCAAGTGGGGACACTTGCATAGGTGGAACGTTTAGGGTAAAGTTCTTTTGTCCTGTTCTCTGTAATTCTCCCTGTGTCACAGTGTCATTCTTTATAGTAGCAGAATAATATTTCATGTCTTGTATTTTCCCTTCATTTTAACATTTTTCCTTCCTTTCTGCTTTTTTCTCAAGCCCAACTCCTTCCTTTCAAAGCACGTTCTCCTTTCTGTTTCATTCTCTCAACACTTGGTGGCATTGGTATTGAACTTCTCTCTTCTTCCCTTATCAAGGTTCAATTTAATTGACTTGGTGAGAGGATGTACAAGTAAGATGTCCTTCTAAATCTTGCTTCCTGTTGTTAGATAGGAGGAAAACAGGATAAATCTCAACTTTAGTTGTTAAGGAGCTTGAACTTGATGCCTTCCAGTTTTGACTTCAAGCACATTTATTTCACATCTAATTGGTGTGTCTCATATTGTTCAGAGTTCCAGATAACTTCTCTTTGTTCGATGTTGTGTCTGATCACTGTGTGTGCTCTCTCTTGTCAAAGTCAAAATGCACTTGCTGCCATTTACCACAGTTGGTTTCAGTTCTTTTTCCTCATATTTTTCTTGCTAAGTAATGTTTCCTAAATATAAATAATCTATTCTGTTTTTCTCTTCAAGAATACACACTAGGGATCTAATTATGACAGTCTAACTTCTCTACTAGCTATGTTAGTGTTAAGCACGATATATGATGTCTCCGGGAGTGATCAGAGAAAGCTGAATTTTCCGCTCTGTGCTGCTGCTGTACAGTCTGGGTACCACATCTTCACAGCTGTTCAAAAGACAGTTTCTCTTAGTTACAGGAACAAAAATGTTTTGTTTTGTTTTTTATGCTTTTACTTTTTTTTTCTTATATATCATTACTGGTGGTGGTAGTGGTGTGCCATTGAGTCGTTTCCAACTTATAGCAAACCTGCATAGGGTTTCCAGGCCTGGAAAAGTTTACAGGAGCAGAAAGCCTCAACTTTCTCCTGCAGAGCAGCTGACAGTTTCAACTGCTGACCTTGAGGTTAGCAGCTCAACTCATAACAATTACGCTACTGGAGCTCCGTATATCTTCACTGTTATTGTTTTTGTTAAGTGCTGACGAGTCGATTCCGACCCATAGCGACCTTGTATACAGTTTCTGAGGGGCAGCTGGTGAGCTTGAACCTCCGAC
>NW_006408583.1:3299082-3311107 GCF_000296735.1 Chrysochloris asiatica
CCACCATTATATACATGTTTGCATTTCTTCTATTTCTGTTCATGGAAGAAATACAAACATGTGTATAATAGGTATGTTATGTGCCGTGAAGTCAGTTCCGACTCATAGTGACCCTGTATAGGGTTTCCAAGGCTGTAAATCTTTACGGGAGCAGAAAGCCTCATCTTTCTCCTATGGAACAGCTGGTAGTTTCGAACTGCTGACCTTGAGGTTTGCAGCCCAATCTTTAACCAGTACGCTACCAGAGCTCCTTGTATAATAGGTATGAAAATAGTTAAATGAAAATAGAAAGTGATGGCCAACGCAAACAGCACAGTATAAAGAAATAAGATTCATTAAGTCCTCCATCAACTAGCACTAGAGTCAGCATTGACCCCGTTTCTCTTCTGCCAAGTCCCTGTTCAAGACCAAGAATAAACGCTTTGAAAATAGTTCTCATTTTCTTCTAAATACTTGAATTAATATTTATTTTAAGACTCAGTGTGCAAGAAAAGGGAGATATTGAAACCTCAAAGTTATCGAGAATTATGTGTTAAGAGAAAGAAAAATTTCCCCTTAAAATCCTTGGTTCCCATTTGCTGCAATCCTGAAAATTGTATCTTGGCTGATCAAGAAGTAATTTAAAAAGTCACCCGTACCCAGAAATGCAGAGTGCTGAGCAGGCAAAATGTTTTGCTCCCCAATTAAACCAACCAGAGTTACTGGAAAGCTTATTGGAGTTTAACCAAAAGGGTTATGTAATTGTTAAATGCCGAAGAGTTGGTTCCAACTCATAGCAACATTGTGTAACGTTTTCTGAGGATGGCTGGTGGGTTTGAACTGCCAATTTTGCACTTCAAACTGACGTTGTGTTCCACACCAGGACTCCAAAATGGTTATAGCAGCGCTAACTTCTTGGATTGTTTCTGACTTGCTCTTCAGTAGGTAAATGGGACTTGGACATGCAAGAGTTTACAGTATAGTCATTTACAAGTGGAATGCCATTGTTATCTGTCATTTCAACAGAAATGAAAGTCCCTAAATAGGTTTCTACTAAAGGAAGACAGATGGAGAAATGAGTCAATCGGAACTTGAGGGGTGTTGACAATTTTCTGTCATAAAGGAATAAAACAAAAGCCAGAGTTTATGACTCACTCATTCAATATTTCACCTTACTTATTTCTGGATCAAAATAATTAAAGATACATTAGTGTTATTCAGTCCAATTAATGATACAAGGTTTTCTAATACAATAGCCCCAACAGATTCTTCATCTAGACTCTACATAGATGCATCCCTTGATAGTGAAGTTAGTTCATCATGGTCTGGGACTAGTCATTTCAATGCTTTTTAATTAAGTCTCACAGTGAACATAAAATAAAATAAAATAAAATAAGGAACTTTTGATGTTAAGATGGGGACCCTAGGTGGCACAAGCAGTTTGTGTTAAAGTACTAACTAACCTAAGGTTGGTGTTTCAAGCCCTCCCACTGATACTGTGGAAGAAAGCTCTAGAAAACTCCATGGAGCCCAGTTCTAGTCTGTAACACATGTAGTTACCATGAGTCAAAATTGACTTGATGGCAATAAGTTTGTTTTTGGTTTTTTTTTTTTGTTTTTTTTTTTTTTACCTTGAGAAAGAATCACTGGGTGGCTAAAGCAGTTAAGCACTCAATTAGATACTAACACAATGTTGGCAGTCTCATCTGAAAAAAGTGACCTGCTTTTGTATAATCATAGCAATTATAAACCCTATGGAGCACAGTTCTACTCTGACACAAAAGGGGTCACAATGAATCTAAATGGACCTGACAACTGATTTGAATTTTGATTTTACATTGTCCAACTTCTATACATCTAAACACATTTGTTATTGTTGTGAAGTGCCATTGAGTCGGTTCCAACTCATAGCGACCCTGTAAAGGGTTCCTAGGAATGGTTGGTGAATTTGAACTGCCAACCTTGTGGTTCAAACCAACCTTGCAGTCCAGCGCATTAACCCCCAGCACCACACCAGGATTCCATCTATACATATAGATGCCAGATATGGCTGACCTTCATAGACTGGAGACAGCAGTCAGTCAACCTCAACCAGCTCACTACTCTGTAACTAATATCTGTAATTCTCAGTGTTGAATAGTCACAATTCTTTAATCAACTCTTTATAAAACTGTTTTTTAAATCCGTCACTACCCTGGTCACTCTTGGGACATAATTTTGATCATCAATGATTCACAAAATGTGGTGTTCTGCAGAATGAGAAGGAGAACAGGCCTGGGATTATCAGACAGGCCTCGGTGTTGCTGGGAGCTTTTTGACACTCACAGGAAGGCTGTGATGGTCTTCTGTTGAAGATAAACAATTTTATAGAAAACCAGTAAAGGCAAGGCCTTCCTATGGTTATGACGGATAAAACCCAAAACAAGGCAACTTCATCTCATTACCTATTATATACAGAAATTACCAAATATCTTTTATCCTGCTGGTTTGTTTGTTTGCCTTTTTTATCAAAAGGAGTTCTAATGGTACAATACTTTTATCACTGGACAGCTAACTAAAAGATCGTAGTTTGAATCCCGCAGCCATTAGAGAGATGAGGCAGTCTGCCTTAGGAACAATTTATAAATTTGGAAACCCTATAATGCATTTCTATTCTGTACTGGTGTGGCACTGTAGGGTAGCCACTGGACCACGTAGGTGGTTTGAACTGTAAGGTTTGTGGTTCAAACTCAGCAGTTGTTCCTTGGAAACCCTATGCAGGGATGCTATTAGTTGGAATTGACTTGACGGCACTTGATAACAACATTCTATACTGCTGGGTTACTGTGAGTCAGGATCATGAGGAATTTGAGTTTTGGCTCACTTACCAAATACAGTTTAGTCTCAGTTCACTCCTTTACTTTCAAGATAACAATTATAAAGATGACCAATCATAAAAGTGACAAAAAGACAAACAAAAGGCAAACAAATAAAAACCAAATATGTCAATAATCATTTGATATAATAATATCTGAGAAACAAAGATAAAGCAATAATACTCGAAGTACCATTACTTTTATTATTATTGCTATTAGTACTAATAGTAATAAAAGAATAAATTTAGAGCAAGTATAGGCAGTTCACAACTTACGATGTGTTTCATTTTGACAACTCCGTTGTAAGTCAGTTCTGACAAGTTGAATACCTTACTTTTTTTTTTTTTTCAGGTTTCATTATTATTGTCTTTTATAATTAGTATCTTTATAAATGTGATCTTTATCTTAGGTATTGGAAAAAATTACATATAAACATATAGATCTATTTTAATATACGCATTCATAATACTCAGATCATAAAAAATTACTCTAACAATGATAAGAGGTGGATGATGCTGGCATTTTATCAACTGTAGAAGGTTTTGGAACATCTGGGTTATCTCTAAGAATAGGGATTGTGTTTCTACTCAGAAAATTAGTGAGTTGTCTCTATTGTCTTTTTCTATTTGCTTCTTATATTCCACGGCAACTTCTCACTGCTTCCTGACTCTGCCTATTGACTTCAGCAAAGGCATAGGGTTTGAGTCCTTGTTTTCAATCAGCTGAAGTAACTGATTTAATTTCTTGTTGCTGTTGTTGTTGTTAGGTGTGTTTGAGTCGGTACTGCCTCACAGCAACCCTATTCACAATGGAAGAAAATACTTTCACATCCTGTGCCAATCTCACAGTTGTTGCTATGTGTGAACCCATTGCTGCTGCCACTGTGCCAATTCATCTGGTTGGGGGTCTTCCATGTTTATGCAGACCCTCTACTTTACCTACCATCATGTGCTTCTCCAGGGACTGGTCTCTCCTGATAATGTCTGAAGTGTAAGTGATGAAGTCTTGCCATCTTGACTTCTAAGGAGTTGACTCTACATGTTCCAACATAGATTTGTTTGCTCTTCTGGCAGCCCACAGTACTTTTAATATTCTCCTAAAACACTGTAACTCAAAAGCATCAAATCTTTTACAGTCTTCTTTATTCACTGTCCAACTTTCTCATGCATTTATTGAAAATACCATGGCTTGGGTCAGACACACCTTAATCCTCAAATTGACATCTTTACTTTTGAACATTTTAAAGTGATCTTGTGCAACAGATTTGTCTAATGCAACAATTCATTTGATTTCTTCACTGCTGCATCCATGAGTGTTGATGATTGATATCAACAAAATGATGTCTTTGATAATTTCAATCTTTTCTCTATTTATCTTGATGCTATGTATTGGTCCAGAGATGTGGATTTTAGTTTTCTTTACAATGAGGTACAACCCATACCTAAGGCTATGGTCTTTGATCTTCATCAGTAAGTATTTTAAGTCCACTTCAATTTCAGCAAGCAAGGTTGTATCATCTGCATATTTCAGGTTGTTAATGAGCTTTCTTCCAATACTGCTGCCACGTTCTTCTTCATATAATTCACCTTCTCAAATTATTTGCTCAACATAGGATTGAATAAATATGGTAAAAGAATACAACTCTAACATACACCTTTCCTAATCTTAAACCATTCAGTGTTCCCTTGTTCTGTTCCAATAACTGACCCTTGGTCTATGTACAGGTTCCTCAAGAGCATAATTAAGTATTCCAGATCCTCATTCTCAGCAATGTTTTCCATAGTTTAAAATGATTCACACATCTAAAAACAACTGCATACTCAATGAAGCACACACAGGTAAACCCTTTTCTGGTATTATTTGCTTTTATACAAGATCCATCTGATAACAGCAGTGATATTCCTCATTCCATGCACTCCTCTGAATGTAGCTTAAAACTCCTGCAGTTTTTTGTCAATGTCCCATTTTTAAATTAATCTTTAGAAAAAAATGTGCATACAATATTAATAGTATCCAATGATTTCCTTATTCTGTTAGATCCACCTATCTTTGGAATGGGCACAAATATACATGTCTTCCCAATCAGTTAGCCAGATAGCTATCTTCCAAATTCCTTGGCATAGATGAGTACCCCCAGTGCCCTATTAATTTGTTGAAAGAGTTCACTTTATATTCTATCAATTCTCAGAACCTTATTCTTTGCCAATGCCTTCAATACACCTTGGAAATCTTCCTTCAGCATCATTCACTCTTGATCATATGCTAACTCTTGAAATGGTTGAACATTGACTATTTCTTTTTGATCACATGACTCTGTGTATTCCTTCCATCTTACTTTGATGTTTTCTGCATCATTCAATTGAACCTTTCAGCACTGTAAATTAAAGCTTGAATTATTTTCTTCGGTTCTTTCAGCTTGAGAAATGCTAACTATGTGTTACTCTTTTGGTTTTCTAAGTCCAGGTCTTTGCACATTTCATTATAATACTGGACTTTATCTTCTTGAGTTGCCCTTTGAAATTTCTAGTCAATTCTTTTAATCTCCTCATTTTTTTTCCATTTTCTTTACCATCATCTCTATACTGGAAAACAGGTTTCAGAGTCTCTTCTGACAGCCACTTTGGACTTTTCCTTCTTTCTTGTCTTCTTAATGATCTTTTGCTTTCTTGTATCCTATTCTTGATGTCATCCAACAACCTGTCTTTTCTTTGGTCACTACTGTCAATTCATCAAATCTGTTCTTGAGATGATCTCTAAATTTAGGTGGGGTATGTTCAGGGTCATATTTTTGATGCTTTAATTTCTTCAGTTTCAGCCTCAACTTGTATATGAGTAATTGATAGTCTGTTCCACAGTCTACCCCTGGCCTTGTTTTAGCTGATGATATGGAGCTTTTCCACTGTCTTTTTCAAAAAACAAATATTTTTTAATTTAATTTCTGTGTATTCCATCTGGTGAGGTCCACCTGTATAGTTGTTTAATGCTGTTTAAAAAGGTATATGCAATGAAGAATTCATTGGTCTTACAAAATTCTATCTTGCGATCTGCAGCATCATTTCTATCACCAAGGTCATATTTTCCAATTACTGGTCCTTCCTGTTTGTTTCTAGCCTTTGCATTCCAATGGCCTATAAGCAACATTACATCTTGATTGCATGTTTGAGCATTTCAACCACTTATGCCTAGGATATCTCTGTTTGTGTGTTCCATTTAGTTTTTTGGGTTTTTTTCCATTTAGTTTTTGATACCTTCCGATTTTCCTAGATTTATACATTTTACACTCCATATTCAGATTATTAATCGATGTTTGCAACTGTTTCTCCTCATTTTGAGTTGTGCCCTATCAGCAAATGAAGGTCCTGAAAGATTTACTCCATTTGCTTTATCGCAGTCAACTCTACTTTGAGGGGGCAGCTCTTTCTCAGTCATATTTTAAGTACCTTCCAACCTGACAGGCTCATTCTCTGGAACTATATCTAACAATACTCTGGTGTGCTTCATCATGTTTCAATATTCAATGTCCTGGTGCTATCTGACAGTGTTCCACTGCTATTCATAAGGTTTTTCAGAGACTAAATATTTGAAAATAGTTTGTCTCTCCTTCCTAATATGTCTTAGTCTGGAAGCTCAGCTGAGACCTGTCCACCAAGGGTGATCCTTCTTGTCTAAAAAATACTGGTGGTGTAGCTTCCAAAATCTCAGCAACATGCAAGACACCACAGTACAATAAATTGACAAGTGAGTGGTCATGATTTAGTATAGAAAACTTAATCTATAGACAGTGTTATGAATGCTGGTATGGCACTGTAGGATAAGTGCGGAACTGCAAGGTAGGTTTGAGCCACAACATAGGTGGTTTAAACTCACCAGCCACTCCTTAGAAACCATATATTGAGTTGCTTTGAGTTGAAACCAACTCGATGGTACTTAACAATTACAAATTAGAAATACATCATGAAATTGAACCTCTGAATGATAATGAGTACATCAGCAAAGTACATGCTGCAGACTTGTATGTAGTACATGTGACTGATAATAAGATTTACAAAAAAACTGTGACACAACACAAATAAACTTATGTATGATAAAAGAAATATACTAACAAACAAACAAAAAAGTATCATTTGCTGTAACTGCAAATATGCATTTGTTGTAAGAAGGGTATTCCAACTTGTACTTATTGAATATTTGGCCTGAATTTTGCTAGCCTACCTTATCAATTGAGTTGTAGTGTTGGATGAGAATATTGAAAGCGCCATGGACTCCCAGAAGAACAAACAGAAGTGTGTTGGAAGAAGTGAAGCCAGAGTGCTTCTTGGAGGCCAGGATGGCCAAACTTTGTCTCTCATACTTCAGACTTATTGTTAGGAGGGACCAGTCACTGGAGAAGGATAGCATGTTTGGTAAGGTGGAGGGTCAGAAAACAAGAGGAAGACTCTCAGTGAGATGGATTGGCAATATGGCAACATCAGTAGGGTCAAGCATGGCTACAATTGTGAGGTTGGCTCAGGACTGTGCAGTGTTTTGTTCTGTTGTGCATAGGGTTGCTATGAGTCAGTACCGACTCGATGGCACCTAACAACTATAACAACCTGTCGGGGACCTGCCTCGACATAGGAACTTGGTTCACAAGGTAGGGATATCTGGCGGCTGTAAAGATATAGAAAGAATACACAGAAAGACACAAAGAGGAAGACAAAGACACCCCGAAACCAGAATGGATTCAGGACTGGCATCAGGCAGATCCTGCATTGCAAACATCTCAGCCAGGAAGGCCTTAATAGCCTGCATAGTAAACATCTTGGCTAAGCAGGCAGTATGGTTGCAATGCTGGACTGAGCCCCTTGCATGCTGTAACGCACGCCTTGCCAGTCGTTATGCACCTGGATTCATTCTGTGCCTCTGTTTTATTTAGGGGAGGAGCCTTACACCAAGCTGGGAGGGACTAAGACAAGGTACAGCTAACATACGTAATTTTCCAGACATTCAGGCAACTTTACATCGTAATTCACAGGTTCGAGTCCCAGGCCCGCAACTTGGTTTCTCAGGCTCAATTAACATATCTATAGCACCTGAGCTCAGTTGGGGGAAGGTGAGAAGGAAGGTCAAAAGGCTTGGGAGGAGTCCCGCTGTGTTGGCTTTCTGAGCCAGGTTTGCAGGAACCTAGTTGAATGGCCTGCACCTGGGAGAGATTTAAGGAGGATGTCCTTTTGTCTATAGAACAAAGAACCGGGAAGTAGCAAGACTATTTTTAGTCAATCCTTTGGAGAAAAGCTTTACCTTTGAAACCTTTATAGTCTCGGCTTTAGGAAAATATTACATTTATCTGTGGATATTAAGGACTCATGTATGGAATTAATAACAAACATAACTGAATGCTAAAATGAAAAACAGTTTGCTATGTCTGCTAGGTGGCTAGAGTCTGTTCCTCAGAGACTGCGGCCTGTACGGTCTGCAACACTTGGACCCACAGGGCCTCGAACTCCTGACCAGGTCTGCACGGTCTGCAACAACAACCTTATCAATTCATCTACATTAGCTCTTTAACATGCACCAAGTAGGAGATAAGTATAGATATACTCATTTCACAAATTAGAAAAAATCAATGAGGTTTAGGAGAGTAAATCAGTAGTCTAAGATCACTCAGTAATTAAGTATTGAAACTGAGATACAAAATTCACAAACCAAGATTGTAATCACTCAGTTGAAGAGTGAGTGAGATAACATTCTTGCAATGATTGTGTCTGTCCAGAGGAATACGTTTATAAAAAATTCTCTGAAAGATATGTATGTGCCATCTATGGTCATGAAAGAGCTATGAATCCTCTTGATATTGGAATCAACTCATGCCAGTGTTGGCTTAAACATCTTTGCAGATATGAATTGAATCTTTTAACAATTTTCATAAAGTTGGATTTTTTAATAATCTCCATCTACTATTAATTTTAAACATATCTGACAAATCTTATATGCTATGTACCAACTAAAAGTTTGCTTTACATCAGCCAAAATGCCATTTTGTTTTATCCTTCAGTAACCTCTGACGGCCTCATCAAAAGTTGGAAGCATTGGCACCAGAATTCTATTTTGAAACCAATTAGGATTATTGTTTTCCCTAGGATCATACTCTTACCAGGAGGACAATGCTGTATCATAAGATCTTTTGGATCCCACCTTTTGAAATTCAAATTATTTACATGGTGATTTGTGCTGATTAAAAATAAAACAGCACAAGTTTTATAATTCAGTCACATTGTTAGGAAATATTAGGGGAAAATTCCAAACAAAGACTAATTTGTCAATGTGAAAATTCACAAAGTTACAAATACTAAAAACAATTACAAAAATAATAACAACATTTCAGTGTACCAAAAACCAGGGAGCAGTGTGAAGGTTAATAGTAAGAATGAACTCCCAGTTCCTCTTAGAAAAGCAGAGGATGCAACTTCTGCAGTTAAACTTCGGTCCAAATTATTCAGTAAATTCTATCTGTAATTTTATAATATAGCTAATTCAGGCAATATCAATTTCTGAAAGAAATAAATAATTTGATTGTGCTGTTACCAAAATACAAATAACCATTTGGCTCCCATTTTATTCCAAATGGTACCAGGCTGAAAGCTTTGGAAACTGAAATCATTTTCTCTGAGTATTCCTCAATCATGTATAACAGATAACAACTTCAGGGCAAAAGGCCCCACCCAGACTCTGGAAACAGATGTGAAAATTAGCACGTGCTTCACTCACATGTGACTATAATGCCACAGACAACTGAGAAGTTATTCTAATAAATGTTTCAAAGAACACCACACTAGATTTCATAAAAGAAGACAATTGGAAAGAGACTTACATTTTATTATATGGCTTTATATATTTAAAAAATATATTTTATTATAGTTGTCACATTTATTATTTATTCTTAGTTACTAGAAACCAGGGACCATTAATTTACCACATTTCTTTAAGAGAATACATGAGTTAAAAATCTACCAATTCCCTTGTTTTCTGTATCTTTTACTTTGACCCACATCTAAACTACATTGACCTGGTAGTAAAACTTCTACGCTTTTTTCTCTAATTCTACATGTTTCAGGTAAGGTTGGCAAAGTCAATTTCTCATATTCGATAAGGAGGCTAGTATGTGCACCGATACTAACTCACCAGCACAGTCCATCTCTTTGGCCACATAATTTATTGATGCAAAGACACCTGATTCCAAAAAGATCATCATAACTAAGTTCCAGGGATTTGCGGAAACTGGTTATAAAAAAATCTGAATATTTGAAACCTTCCATATGGTAAATTCCTACCTATGAATGGAACTAATGTAGACTAAAAAAATAGCCAACAGAGATGATGAGTATACAAACACAGAAATAAACACACAGTCTACACAAAGAGGAAGAGAAAAACATAGTAAGTATATTCTGGTGAAATTAGTTTGTTTCAACCACTCTTAAAGCTTGGTTTCCTAAGCAAATATATTACTTTCCGCTTGAGTTCCTTGAAATTGAGTTAATTTATACCTAAAAGAATTATAATACACTCTTTCTTGTAGAAATGGGAATATTAGAATTAAAAGAAGTTCTTTGTTTAGACGTAATATTTGTAGTGAAAGAATTACGTCCATTGTGTCCAGAACCATTGTTTCTTATTTCCAGATTTTCCCACTCTACCAGGTTGTATTTATTAAATAATTCACTAATATTGTTTGGGTCCACCATCAACACTCATGAAAGCAGCACTCAAGAAATCAAATAACGTATTGCATTGGGCAAATCTGCTATACAGGGTCTCTTTTAAGTGTTCAAGAGCAAAGATGCCAGTTTGAGAACTAAGGGATACCTAACACAAGTCATAGTATTTTCGATAGTCTCATAGACATTGGACATTGAAGCACTGATACATTTAAATTATGATGTTGGAGACGAATATTACAGGTACTGTGGAGTGCCAGAAGAACAAACAAATTGGTGTTGAAAGTACAGCCAGAATGCTCTTTAGAAGCCAAGATGGCCAGACTTCATCTCTCATACTTCAGACATATTATCAGGAGGGACACATTACCAATCCATATTGGTAATGTGCATTTATTTTAAAAGGACTGAAAAATACACATACATTTGAAAGTATTTCTATTACAATGAATCTTTTATCAGGATTGGAGGATGGCTTATTTGACAAACTGCAATATGTAGATGACACAACCTTCTGGCTAAAGTGAAAAGGACTTGAAGCACTTATTGGAGAAAGATCAAAGACTACAGTATTCAGTATGAAATACACCACAATGAAAACAAAAATCCTCACTAGTGGACCAATAGAAAAGATGAAAATTGTCAAGGATTTCATTTTACTTGGATCCACAATGAATGCTCATGGAAGCAACAGTCAGATTGGGCAAATCTGCTACAAAAAATCTAATCAAAATGTTAAAAAGTAAAAATGTCACTTTGAGAACTAAGGAGAATATGAGAATAATTTATTTTAGAAAGGTCAGCATGAGGTAGACGTTAAAGATATCCAGTATCTCCAACTTTTCCAAAATACTACAGTATTCCATCATCTCTGATATCAACCACCACTCCATCCCTCAGTATTCTCCTTCAGGTCCCAGGATTCTGCAACTTACTGCAAAGTTTCATGGAACTCACAAACCATCAAGGAAATGGCTCATGTGGTTGTGGAGACTGGTAAATCCCAAATTTGTAGTTCAGATATCAGTCTAAATGATTCTCCTCATTCACACCAAACTGGGCTGCTGGCTCACAAGACGGTGGTAGCTGTCAAATTTGGTCAGGTGATAGATTCCTGCTCAAGGTCCAAGAACTGGAGGTCAGATGGAAGTGAAGCAGATTCAGAAGAAGCAATAAGAAGATGCAATCACTATTCAATAACAAGTGATTATAGAAAGATCTACAACTTTTTCATTTAGATGCTTTTCAAAATCTTAGCTTTTGTAGTTGGAGTAAATCACTGAAATCGTTAAACTAATTCTCCCATGGTATATACTGACCTGACAGAAAATAATATTTTGATACCATCAGTACACTAGGATGAATTTATAAGACAACCAAGGAAGACTGTGATCTTTTCCCTGAATTATTACTGTGGGCTAATGCGTTGGAATATATATATATATATGTTGTTGTTGTTGTTAAGTGCCATCGAGTCGGGTCCGACCCATAGCG
>NW_006408583.1:3311522-3326073 GCF_000296735.1 Chrysochloris asiatica
ATTTTTTCCTTTTGCTTTAGTTACTCTACGTTCAGCATCAAATTTAAGAGTCTCTTCTGACATCCAATTTGGTCTTTTCTTTCTTTTTCCTTCCTGTCTTTCAAATGGCCTTGTGCTTGCTTTTTATATCAAGTCATGATATCATCCCACAACTCGTCTGGTCTTCAGTCCTTAGTGTACAATGCATAAATTCATTCTTGAGATGGTTTCTATGTTAAGGTGGGATGTATTCAAGTCCATACTTTGGCTTTTGTGGACTTCTTTTAATTTTTTCAACTTAAACTTGCATATGAACAACTGATGATCTGTTTGTTGCTCATTTGGCCTCTGACCATGTTCTGACTGATAATATTGAAGGTTTTTTCATCATCTCTTTCCATAAATGTAGTTGATTTTATTCCTGTATATTCTATCTGAAGAGATCCATGTGTATACTTGCTGTTTATGTTATTGAAAAATGTCACTGGTCTTGCAAAATTCTATCACTTGTTTCTATCATCAAGGCCATATTTTCCAACTACTGAGTATTCTTCTATTTTTATATAACTTTCACATTCTAGTGGAACCAATTAGAAAATCTTAACCACATTTTTAAAGAGGACAAATGACTGGGTATCTATCCCAGAAATTCCAGACAGTGACTGATATTTAAAACTATCCAATAATTATTTGATGGTCCTTGTTTTTTTTGTCACTTCCCCTCTTGCTAAGTCTGCACACATTCCTGATCCTAGGCAAGTGAGTCCAAGACCAGATAGTTCCCATGCAACTTCCAAGGAGGTATGGAGAAGATCAAAATGGAAGTATTTGCTGCTTTTCCCTTCACAAAGGAAAGAAAGCTTCCCAGGAGGTAAGCCTTGTTGTCTGCTTGCAGCTGTTCTGACGAGGACCCCTGATGTGCAATTTATGATAAAATAGTCCTGTTTTCCAAGGGCAACCAGGCATCCAGATTCAGACTCTTCATACATTGATAATTATTTCCTGTCTGTGCTACATATACTTTGTACTTCAGAAGTATTACCTAGTACCTTAAAAAATACCTTCCAGTTTTTTGTTCAGTGAATAGTCAAGTATTCCAGAGTAATTATTCCCTCATTGCCAGTATCACAAATCTTAGTAAACTGGCTTTTGCAAGAATGGAAAATCTTTGTTCCTCACCACTATCCCTTAGTACTCAGTAATCCTGAGCACCAGGAGCATAACAGAGCAATTAACTTCTGACAATCATGTAAATTTAGGCTTGTTAAAACAAGGATTATTAATATTCCCTCAGGTGATCACCTTAGCCTAACTTATCCAACCATAAAGTACAATAAGATACAGACCTGTAATTTTGTAGTACACATAAAGTGTCCAAGGAAAAATATAAAGGATGAAAAAAGGAAACGAAAGAAACACACTCATACAGTACAAGAGTAATAAAGTGAAATGCATTAATCATCCTACAAAGAGCTGAGATTCTGCATTTTAGTTTAAAGTCAATAACAGCAATGATTCTATAATGACTGTGGAAACTTGCAGCATGTGACGTCATTGGACTGGTAATCAGCTGACCATGAATATTCCAAAACCCTCGACTCTTGACTGATTTTTAATGAACACCCTCCCCTACTGATCTTGACTTCTTGGATGGAAAAAATTAAATCTAGAAATATGTTACTATGTCTTGAAGGCTGTCTTGTGACTGAAAAGAACATGACTCACTTATATGCATTTTTTTCAGAAGCATAAATCCGACAGGGGAGAACAGCAACTTTAGCAACAGAGAGGCTTCAATTCAAAACTAAATTTTGCCACTGACTGGGTGTGGGTCTTCAGCAAGTATCAACCTCTGAGGACCTCAGTTTTCCTATTTTTTTTTAGACAGATCATGATGCATCATAGATACCTAAGACATTCTTATTAAGTAATAGGGCATTTATATAAGGTAATTACAAAAGCCATATAACCTACATGGCACATAGTAGGAATGGAATTCATGGTAGCACCTGTCTTTACAATTGTGACACTGTTCCAGGACCAGGCAGTGTTTCGCTCTGCTGTGCATAGGGTCCCTATGAGTTGGTACCGACTTGGTGGCGCATAAAGCAACATCTTTATGCTACTGGTATTGGACAGTCAACAGTGATCTTATGAAACAATGAATAAGAAGTCTGATCACAAAATGGAAAAGAATAAAAATGGAAAAAAAGGGAAAAGATCAGGTCAAAATCTATGATCTAGATGTATATTGCTATAAGCGAATTATTTAACTCATTGTTTTACCCCATTTAGTTTTTGGGTTTTTTTCTGTGTTCTCCCACCACAGGATCAGACTGCTAATACACTTAATGAGGCAAAGAAGCATAACAATATATCTGAGCAATTAAAGCCCCTTCATTTAGACAGCAATAAAATCCTCAATTGTCTCCCTTTTCTGCCTGGGAGAACAACTTTATAGTTTATTGAACAAGCAAAATTTTGATCCAGCTCTAATTCCTCTCCTTAAAAGTCCCCAGACTTTGTTGTCCTCACCTGACTCTTTGAAATACATATATATTTTTTAACAAAGAGATCACAAATAAATATTATCAGAACATATCCTAGTTAAGAATCATCTTCAAGCAGAAATGTTCTTTTCAATGAAAACCATGACATAGACTTTTCTTTCATCCATGCTCAACTCTCTGATCTTCATCACAGTTTGCCATTTTCTCCTCCCCAATCAGGAAACAAATAGACTGACATCCAGAAACATACATGTTTTTTATTCCATTAAAAAAAAAAAAAATAGAAAAGAAATGTCTTCTTTCCTGTCATTCAACTCCCCTCTCTTAACCCACATCTCCACCTCTACTAAACATTATCTCTCTGGCATTTGTGATCATGAAAGACAAGAGAACATAAATGTTTTGTTTCTGATACAATGAGTTTTCATGTATTTTTTACATTTCCATTTTCTCACATTGCCTATTGAAGTAAAATATAGAGTTTTATACTCTCTGGCATAAAGAGAATCTGAGAACCACAAAGGAGCTCAGAAGAGTGACATACATTGATTAGAAGTTTAGAGATAAAGTTAATGAAATGAGAATTTTGCCATCAACTAAAAAGACTGAAAGAATGATTTTGTAGTCTTTGAGTAATTGAATGCTTCATAAAATAGTGACAGGTTCCTTGTGCTCTATGAACACATGAAAAAAAGAAACAGATTTAAATAGCAGGATGAATAGTATTATGGGTTATACAAGGATGGTATCTGAAATTACTGGTAAGTGGACTAGGTTTGATCTGCATGGGAGATTTGTACAGATGTATGCCACAGATTCCCTTTTTAATCCATTGAATGCAACAAAAATCAATGAAGAACAGAACAAGAGGAAGAAGATAGGGGAAAAGAAAAGGGGAAAAAGGAAATAGAGGAAGAACAAAAAAAGCTAGAGACAGAGAAGAAACAGAACCATAATTTCTCTGCATTTTACAAAAAATATCTGTTGTTTTCTGTGGCAGGATGAGTGGGAGTACCCGCCATATATCAACACTGAACTTGTCCACTGCCTAAGCCAGACTGTCATCAGTGGGCAAGTTCCTTTCAGTTCAGCCCATGTGTAGCAAATGCTTCAGGTCTCTGAAAGAGCAAGCATCTTGGCTCACTGTGATATAAAACAGCATACCCTAACAAGAACATGGAATCTCACGATCACTCCTCAGGTTGATGGGAGCTTGTGGTACAGAAAATTAGATGAACATTAAAAACATACACACACAAACAGCATGTTTACACATTCATATATTACTATCTATTCTAGACAGTAGATCTGTCTCTAGAAAGCAGAAGTGCCTGAAATTACCAATCAAAAAGTAACATCATCGAAACCTCTCTCCCCTGTTACAGATAAACAAACAATTCAATACCAACTTCATAACGACCACATATTTTCAGCCACAGCAGGTTGCTGCCCAGTCCCTGCAGGAAAATGACAAATGAATGCTGTTTAATATTTTGCTTGAACAGTTTTCTCTTTCAGAAAACTATTTGCAATACGATAATGAGAAGAGCATAGCTGCAAAGAGTAGCATTTTGTAAGGATGACTACGTTTCTAGGGCATATCATCCAATACACACTTTGTTTATCCAGAGTGAATTCAGTGGTTAAAATGATTAATTGAGTCCATTTTGTGTTACTCATACTAGCTTTTGCAAAGGAGGTGATTGCTATTTTTTTCTTAGTGACTCATACAAAGATGCCAGCAGTACACTGGCAATAACAAAATGACATTTCTAAATTTAGCAGTTCATAAATCTTATAAGAAGCCAGACACATCCAGCACCCCCACCCCCAGCATCCTCTCCCAGCACTTGTTCATATGTGCAAAAGACCTAAATGTAGATAGAAACAAGACAGAGAGAGACTTCCTCAGGGCAAGACTCTCTGTTCCTCCCTTAGTGCCTACCAAAACCTCTTGCACTCTTGTAAAAGCAATGTGTATATTTCCCAAATGATAGCTTCCACTAGCCCATTAAGATGATAACTTTGTCTGCTATAAACATATGCAGAATATGTGGATGTTTCAAAACGAATGTAATTCAATGGGCTTTTTACAAGGGCATGGTTGAAATTAGCAGATTTCTTATTGCTTTCCCATATTATCTATTCCCTGACATGAAATATGCAGTAACTTCACAGCCTCAAGAAATGAAAAGTATTTTGCTTTTCTTCTTTTCTGTGGTTTACATAAGCACTAACCAATTGTATTCTTGCCCTCTTTATGTTCTCTTGCCCACGGTTCTGAAGTGTCAAGAATTTCATTCTACTACCCTCCAGAAAGGCAATCTGCAACAAAGAGAAAATGTAAGAATGACAATTGGTGTGCTGAATGTCCTCACAAATAGCATTGTGGTTCCTGAACAAATGGACATACAGGTGTTGCTTTTTAAATGGCTGACTGTCTCAACCTGGAAGTGTGGTGGCTCTATATGGTAAGGACTGGACTGTGAACCACAAGGTCTGCGGTTCGAACATGCCAGTCTCTCCACGAGAGAAAGATGAGGCTTTCTGCTCCTGCAAAGATTTAGAGTATCATAAACTCTTTATAGGGTCACTATGAATCAGAACCAATGGAAAAAACACTGAACAAAAACATCAATTCTTAATGTAGGAGCCCTGGGACCTTAGTGATTATGCATTAGGCTTCTAATAAGAAGGTCAGCTGTTCGAATCTACCAGTAGTTCCACAGGAGAAAGATGAGACTTTCTTTTTCCATAAAGATTTACAACCTCAGAAACCCTATACGGAATCGCTATGTGTCAGAACTGACCTGGTGACACCAAGTCACCAGTCATTCTTAGTCTCTCCTTGCAACATGACTCATGGGATCACCATGAATTGAAATTGATTCAAAGGCAACTGACCACAAGAACTCACAACCTGATCACCTTGGAAGTTTTGCCATCACTGAATGAAGAAGTCTGTAATTTAGCTTTCTATCTATTTGACCCACCACTTGTCTGTCAGTTTGTCATATTGTGGTGATTTGTGTGTTGCTTGGATGCTGGAAGCTGTGCCAGCAGAATTTTTAAATAATAGCAGTAGGGGCATTCATGGTGGGCAGTCTCAATGGAGCTTCTAGATTAACACAGATTAGGAAGGAGAGGCGGACCACTTTTGGACGGTTGTTGGTGCTGTTGCTAACTGCCATCAAATCAGCTCTGACATTTAGTGACCTTGTATAGGGTTTCTGAGGAGCAGCTGGTGGGTTTCAATTGCTGAGCTTGTGGTTTGCAGTCCAGGGCTTTTACTAGAGCACCACACTTTATGAGGACCATTGTCTGATATAGTGCTAGAAGGTGAGTTCCTCATGTTGAAAGGCACATAAAATACAACTGATGAAGAGCTGCCTTCTCAAAGTATAGTTGACCATAATGATGTGAATAGAGCAAAGTTTGTGGGACCTACCTATGCTGATGTGGCACAACTCAAAATGGGAAGCAACAGCTACAAACACCCATTAATAATCAGAACATGGAATGCATGAAATATGAATCTAGGAAAACTGGAAGGCATCAAAAATGAAATAGAATACATAAATATCAATATTCTAGGCATGAGTGTACTTAAATGAATTGGCATTGGCCATTTTGAATCACATAAACATATGATTTACTATACGAAATGGCAAACTGAGAAGGAATGGCATCACATTCCAATGCTGTCTGTGATAGAATAATATCCATAAACCTATAAGGAAAACCCTGGAGTTCTGGTGTGGCACTGTGGGTTAATGCGCCAGACGGCAAAGCCATTTGAACTGCAAGGTAGGTGGTTCAAGATCACGAGTTACTCCTCAGAAACCCTATACAGGGTCACTATGGGTCAGAACTGACTCGACGGCACTTCACAACAACAACAACATGAGGAAAACCAGTTAATTTGAATACTAGTATTCAAATTTAAACTTCACCCATCAAAGCCATTAATGATGAAATTGAAGAATTCTACCACCTTCTTCATTCTGAAATTGATGAAACATGCCAACAAGATGCATTTATAATTACTCGCGACTGGAATGGGAAAAACTGAAACAAAGACGAAGGATCAGTAGTTGGAAACCATGGCCATTGCTGAAGATCATATGATAAAATTTTGCAAGCTCAACTACTTCTTCATCGCAATTGTCTTTTCTCAACAGTGTAAAAAGTAACTATACTCAACAGAATTCATCAGATGGAAACCACAGAAATCAAAGTGACTACATCTATGGAAAGAGATGGTGGAAAAGCTCAATATCTTCAGCCAAAACAAGGTCAGATCATGTCTTTGTGGAACAGACCATCAATTGCTCATGTGTTAGTTCAGGTTAAAGCTGTAGAAAATTAAAATAAGTCCATAAGAACCAAAATATGACCTTGAATATATCCCACTTGAAGTTAGAGACCATTTCAAGAACAGATTTGATACATTTGGCATCAATGACTAAAGGCCAGCAGAATTCTAGGATGACATCAAATATATTATACATGAAAAAAATAAAAGGTCGTTAAAGACAGAAATTTATATATATATATATGTCAGTGGCTGTCAGAAGAAACCCTGAAACTTGCTTTTCAGCAAACAGAAGCTAAACTGGATGAAAGAAATGAGGCAGTAAAGGAGCTGATGAGAAAATTTCAAAAAGCAAAGGCAATTATTATAATAAATATGCAAAGACCTGGAGTGAGAAAACCCAAAGTGAAAAGCATGCTTAGCATTTCTTAAGCTGAAAAAAATGAAGAAAAATTCAATTCTTGAGTTACAATACTGAAGGAGTCCTGGTGTGACACTGTGGGTTAATGCACCAGACTGCAAAGCCATTTGAACTGTGAGGTCGGTGGTTCAAGCTCACGAGTCACTCCTCAGAAACCCTATACAGGGTTGCTATGGGTCAGAACCAACTTGATGTCACTTAACAACAATATAAGCAAAATATTAAATGACTCAGGAAACATCAAAAGAAAATAGAATACATAGAATCACTGTACCATAAAAATTGACCAGTGTGCAACCACCTCAAGAGGTCCCATATGAATAAGAACCAATATACTGAATGAAGGAAAAAATCCAAGCTGCACTGTAGTCATTGAGAAAGAACAAGACTCCAGGAATTGATATTAAACATAGAAACATTAAAATGTTTCGATAAACTAATGCAGTGTTGGAGGCCTTCACTCATCTATGCCAAGAAATTTGGAAGACAGCTGGCTACCTGGCCAACCAATTGAAAGAGGATCGTATTTATGATAGCAAACAAAGGTGGCCCAGCAGAATGCAAAACTCATTAATATCACATGCAAGTAAAATTTTGCTGGAGCTAATTCAAAAATGAAAGCATTAGTACATCAGCAGAGAACTGTCAGATTTAAAAGACAACATGCTGAAGTCTGATGGAGCTTAGTTGAAAGCAGAGAATACCAGGAAGATGTTTACTTGACTTTACTGACTATGCAATAGCACTCAACTGTATGAATCATAAAAGACTGTGAATAACATTGCAAAGAATGGGTATTCCAGAACACTTAGTTGTGTTCAAGAGGAACCAAAAGGCAGTTGTTCGAACAAAACAAGGAGATAGTGAATGGTTTAAATTCAGGAAAGGTGTAAACCAGGTTGCATTCTTTCACTACACTTATTCAATCTGTATGCTAGGTAAATAATCTTAGAATTTGGGTTATAAAAATAACTTGGCATCAGGATTGAAGGAAGATCCATTAACAGCCTGTGGTATACAGATGAAAGAAATGTGATGACGACTGGAATTGTCAGTTTGAGGACTAAGGTGAACTTGACCCAAGCCATGATATTTTCAATTGCTTCATGTGCATGTGAAAGTTGAACAATGAATGAGGAAAACCAAAAACATAGAATAATTGATGTACTTGAATTATAATGTTGGCAAAGAATATTGAAAGTACTATGGGCTTCCAGAAGAACAAACAATTCTGTTTTGGAAGAAGTACAGCCACAATGGTTCTCAGAAGTGAGAATTTACCTCTCATTCTTAGACTTAATATCTAGAGGGATCAGTCCCTGGAGAAGGACATCATGTGTGGTAAAGTGGAGGGTCAATGAGAGGGATTGATACAGTGGTAAAAGCAATGGGCTTAAGTGTTACAATTGTGTAGATGGTGCAGGACTGGAAAGTGTTTTGTTCAGTTGTGCATAGGGTAACTATGAAGTGTAAGTGACTCAAAAATATCTAATAATAACAACAGTCTACTGATAATGACTCTCTGCAAATGGCAAGTATGTTGTAGCCTTTTCCTCTATCTCCTAATCTTCTGTGCCTTTCATATTGAAAACACACCTCTATTCAGGTCAACAAAAAGAAAACTCTCATTTTAGAATAAATGCCATCAGCTGATGCAAAATGATTAACTGCGAAGCTGCAACTATCAGTTAAGAAAACCCTTCAAAACACTAGCTCCTCAGCAACACAAGTAAATAATATGAATAATCAAATTTCAAGAAGCATGGAGCTTTATTTAACATTGGAAAAATACGTATTGTGAATATACAATAACAGTAGAGATTTCCAAATAATATTTCCCCACTCATAATATTTTTTTTTCTTTCTCTTTAATATTATGCTTATACATTTCTTTTTAGTTTACCTACTCCTTACTCCTCTCCTGTTTTAATAGTATTTTCTGTGCAGGTTTTGGAAGAAAATCAACTGGGTAAATCCTAGGTAGCAGTTGTAGTCATTCAGCTAATCTAAAGAAGTTTTACCAAACAAATAAATAAATCATTTCCTCCAGCGTATATACTAAGTCCTTATGTGGCACAGTAGGATAATGCACTGGACTGCAAGATCAGTTTCATCATCAAAGTCAGTGGTTCAAACCCACCATCTGCTCCTCAGAAACCCTACACAGGTTTACTATGAACTGGAAACAACTTGGCGGCACTTAACAACAACAGTAGATATACCAGTGTCATGGAAAATGTAAGCATAAGACATCACATTTTTGTTTATACAAGTGACTTGATTAGATTGAATTTTAATCTCTTTATGATGTGTAACACACCTCCATTGTTGTTGTTGCTGTTGAGTCAGTTCTGACTCAGTGACCCTCTATAGGGTTTCTGAGGAGCAGCTGGTGAGCTTGAACCTCAAACCTTGTAATTCAAACCAACCTTGCAGTCCAGCGCAGTAACCTGCAGTGCCACACCAGGACTCCAATTAGGAAAGTCAAAATTACTCTCTATGTTTGCCCTCTCTGCTCACTGTTCATATTACACCAAATAGAATGTTCTATACTTGGGAGTCTTTGAGTTGAACAAACCATCTTGAACTTGTAATATCTGAGATAATATATTTTTAAACCCAGGGTGCCACACAGTACACCTGACAATTGACTCATCGAAGTTATCTCTAAGGGAAATATATAAATTCCATTGCATCCATTGACTGTCTTTGCTTTTTGACTGGCAATAGATCTGGGAGAACTAGATATGCAATCAAAATAAAAGAATGAGTCAAATGTTCCCAAGAGTTTACAAAAAGAATTAGCTTTCCAATTGGATTAAAAATAATGGTAACTTCCTGAATGGAAAGAAACCACACCAGAATTGATTTCTGTAAGGAAGCACCTGGTTCCCAGACTCTGGTGGTGCAGTGGTTAAATTGCTATCCAAAAGGTCCACAGCTCTAACTCACCAGCTGCTCCGTGGGAGAAAGATCTGGCATTCACTTCAGGAAACAGTCACAGCCTTGTAAACCTTATGGGACAGTTCTTCTCTGTCCGTGGAGTTGCTATGAGTCCAAATGAGCAATGTGTTTTCTTTAGTTTTGGATTTCTGAAGATCCACTGGGAATAATCAGAGCTTCTAATAATGCTCGAAGATGGAATTGCAGTGGAAAAAAATTGAAAAAAGTTCTAAACACACACCTTTAAAATGATTTTTCTCTCTCTCTCTTTTACTGAAGCCTGCTGGTAAATTTATGCCAATGATTACATTAAAATCATCACTATTTCCTTCTACCCTCATTTTCTTTGTCTTAAAACTTGAAGAAAAACAATCAACCAAAGCTACACTGAATTCTCTAAGGTTGATTTTGCATTTCGAGATGTATACATCTGTCTTGTTTTTAATGGACTCAAGTTACCAACAGATCATCATGTAGGAACCATGAATCATGTTTCTTCACAATACTTGGTTTACCCATCATCCATCCCAAAGCAATTCACTTATAACACATTGGATGGTAGGAGTGTGCTGCCTACAATTCTGATTTGTTAGTTTGTTTTCCTGTTTATAGTCTATGGTAGTTCCTGATGTTAAATTGCAATTTGGCCTTTCATTTAACCTCTTTCTTCTCTTTCTTTCTTGTTGAAAGAAATAAAATATTGGCTGAGTACTGGAGATATTAAGAATTGTTAGCAAAACAGACCTATAGTCTCCTTGCCAATGTTGAACTGTACAGGGAGATTTAAGTTTGATTTAAAAGATCTCTGTATAAAGTTGATAATTATCACCTAGGTGTGTGGATGGTGCAGGAATAGGGGCAAAATACTGTCTTGGCTCCCAGGTATAGAAAAATCCAGTATCAGAGGGAACAATAATATGGCAAAGTGGCCTACATTGATTGAGTTGGGCTGTTTTCACATCTAACTTTAGTAAATTCAGGGCAGCAGAAACACTAGTCTGCCAGTTAATACCTACCCCCTGTCCCCAGATATCACAGTTGGCTCTAGAATTCTAGGATAACAGATGCTCACTCTGGCCCTGATACAAAGTCACCATTTATTGGCATCACTGAAATTGATTTAGACTACTTCAGTCTCTTTGGAGTCAAAGCTTTCAGAGTAACCAAGGAAAGAGATAGACATGACTTGTCTTGACCAAATACCTCAATAAATGGGAAGGCAATATGCCTTTCACCTAAACAGATGCTGCAAAGCAAATGTGTGAAACTAGTGTCATTTTGTTTGCTCTTTTTTACTGCCCACAATGGTCCCTCTTGTGTCACAGAAAGTCTACACCTGCACAGTACCATCTTTTATGGTTATAATATACATAGCGGAATTTGCATCTTCTTGGATAAATTAAAGCCAGTTCTTCTTCAAAATGTGAAATCTGAGATAATTAAAAAGCAGCTAATGGAGCTACCCTTATCCTGATCCTCCTTCCTTTACAAGAAATGGTACCAGCCAAACTGTCATTACATTAACCAAAAGAAGAAAAAAATATAAAAACATTCACAGCAGTTAAAAATAGGACTTTCGTCAACCTAATGCCAATATCCGGGCAGCTGGAGTGAGAATTTAGTTCCTAGCATAGTCCTATTTTTCATTATGAAACAGAGACAACCAGGCAGGGTTAGGAAAGCAGGAAAATAATACTTGGTCTCATTAATGAGAACTGGAATTTTAAAGAGACTTTAGAAATAATCTTGATCAATGTGTTATCCTTATGATGAGCAATGTGGGACAGAAGGACATTAGGAATCTCCCTATAGGCATGCATTTGTTTAGAAACAAAGCTAAATTTGGGAAGAGAGACTTTAAAAAGTAAGGGCTCTGGAGTCAAATGAAAACTCTTTGAATACCAGGTCTTGAGAAAAGTTCTGTCAGCTCTAAAGCATAAACTCTGCATCTATAAAACCCGATTTAGTTACATTTGAGCAAGTATAGCAAGACTTAGGCTCACTGTACTTTGGATACATCATCGGGAAAAACCAACAGCTAGAAAAGGACATCATGGTTGATTAGAGGATCAGCAGAAAATGAGAGAAACCCTCAGTGTGATGGATTGAGACAGTAGCTGCTACACCAACAATCATGAAGATGGCTGAGGTCTGAGCAACATTTCCTTCTGTTATACATGGGGCAGCCATGAGTCAGTGGCAACTTAGTGACAACTAGCAACAGCAACATAATTATAACTTGATGAGGTTTAGGAATGTTGTTATTTGCCATACAGTCCATAATGACTCATAGTGATCCTGTATAGGGTTTCCAAGGAGCAGCTGGTGGGTAGGAATCACCAATCTTATGGTTAATAGTTCAGTGCTTAGCCTACAGCACCAAACCAGGATGCTATCAGATAAGCAGTATAAGACATATAGTGTAAGATGGGATAATTATTAAGTTATTAGCAAGGTGAACAAAGTTGACTTCTTCAAATTAAAATGTGGAAAGGGACAAACAAAGCAGTAACCAATTAGGCCCCAGAAAAATGAAGGCATCTCCTTGTTCAAAATTACTTAATCAGAATTATTAATCAAATCTAAAGAATATAAACACCTCTTTGGTTCTGGGTTAGTCAGTTCCAAATACATGGGAAAAGAAAAGAACCAGGAAACATCTTCAGGGACCATTCAAACAACGCCTAGAAAAAGCAGCACCTTGTGAGATTTACCCAAAGATTAATTGGGCAAATCAATTGTTGATGCAGAAATAAGTACAGTAGTTCCTCAAAGCCAGATGTAGTGATCATTTAAATTCTACAACCAACTCATCCTTTTCTGTCATATGCCAAACAAACTTCTGCTGATGTGATATCTAATTGCAGTTTGATTTCTTAACAAAAATATCCTTGTCTTGGAAAAGATTCTAAGATCTTTGTGTAAGGACCCATGATAATAATCAAATTAGAAAACCAAGATAAAGTTTCTTTCTGAGCCTGCAAGGATGCAAGACAAACAATGACTCTGGTGAATACAGAAAGTCAAGGTCAAACAAACTGTATGTCTCCATAGCTTGCTGGCATTTCCCAAACTGCTTCACTTTGCATTTTCATTTACTATACAACTTTTGCATTGGAAACTTTTCTAGAAACCATTTTATAAAATTATTGTTTAAATGGTTATGGATATATTTGAGGGAGAGCGACTGTGTGCTGAAGACCTGGGGGATACGGGGGAAGGATTGCAGGGTATACCCTTTGGTTGGTTGATGATGCATGGAGGGGATTGGAACCATGGCAATGAGATGATATACGATAGAATGAATGTAAAATTAATGTTCTCCCATGTAAACTATCATATAATTCACAATAAAACATTTAAGAAAAAAAAATGGTTATGGATATATTTAAAGTATTGATCACTAAGTTGGCAAACAATAAATATCAATAAATATTGTCTTCCTCTACATTCTGAAGCCAGTATTCAGGATGATGGTTTAGGCAACTGACTGCATTGTTGTTTTCTTTACTAGTATCAGGAGCAGAGCAGAAAGAGGGGATTAAAGTAGAGGAAGAGTGGAGACAAAATGTATTACAACATGTAATACACTGAGTTTCAAAGTCTTACAGAGAATCAATGGCATTTAGAATGATGAGAAAGCTTTTAACTAAAAATAAAGACTGATTAGTTATTAAAAAATAGAAATATGTAGTTAGGATAAAATTTTCATAAAAATGTATATAGTGAGAAGAGAACACTAGAATGAAATAGTAAACATGAAATATATTTAGAGTCTGAGTCCATAGATTGTTCAGATTCCTTCACCATTTATTTGAGCTCTTCCAAAATTACATATTTTTAAAATGTCATTTCTAAGATAACAGGGAAGCACATAAAGACATGGCCTACTCTGCTTCATTGAAATGGATTGTCAACACACATGGAACCATTAGTATAATAATATAGGTATAGGTAAGAGAGTTTGTGTAAATGTACTTGAGTCAAAATAATTTAAGACTAGCATTGTCAGGTGTGGTAGATAGAATAATACCTTCCCCAGAGATTTCCAGATCATAACCCTAAAACCTGTGAATAGATTACCTTATATGGCACAAGGGACTTTACAGGTGTAATTAAGGTAAAAACTTCTAGATGTGCATATTCCTGGATTATCCAGGTTGATTTAATCTAATCACACAACTCCTTAAAAGTGGGCAGACTTCCAGGCTGTAATCAGAGAAAGATAGGTGATGACACACAAACAGAAGTAATGACAAAGAAAGGGAAGTGAGGTTAGGGCTCGACTTATGGTTACTGGCATTGAACATAAGGAAGGGAAGTGAGGTTAGGGCTCGACCTATGGTTACTGGCATTGAACATAAGGAAGGGAAGTGAGGTTAG
>NW_006408583.1:3326228-3331677 GCF_000296735.1 Chrysochloris asiatica
GAAGGGAAGTGAGGTTAGGGCTCGACCTATGGTTACTGGCATTGAACATAAGAATGGATTATGAGCTAGAGAATGCAGGACCCTCTAGAAACTGGAAAAATGCAATGAAATGGTTCGCCACTAGAGCCTCCAGAAAGGAAAGAAACCCTGCTAGCTAACATGCTGATTTTAGTTCAGTGAGACCCAGTTTGGACTAACACAGACAATTGTAAGATAATAAATGTAGGGGGATTTGTTACAGCAAAAATGAAACACCGAGTAGCGGTAATGTGGCATAGTAAAGCATTATGAGATTTCAGATTACAAAATCTATTTCTGAACACTTTCTCACTCCATTTGTCAACTGGCAAATTTATATTCATCCATCAAAATGGACCTAGGCATCAATCTCTCTATAAAGACTTTCATGGTACTTATGGACAACATAATTAGTTTGTTCCCTATGCTACTTTTATATTTTGAATATGTCTTTCACTGTCCTGGTGTGGCAAAGTTGGATAAGCACTGGACTGCTAACTGCAGGGTTGGTGGTACAAAACCACCAGATTTTCCTCAAAAACCCTATACAGGGTTCCTATGAGTCAGAAACAACTCAAAGGCACATTTCAACAACATATATATATATATATATACATGGAATCTTACTGTGGCACCATAGGATAATAACTGGACTGCTAACCACAAGATTGGAGGTTCAAACCATCCAGCTGCTCCTTGGAAACTCTACAGAGTTGATTTGACTCAAAATCAACTAGATGACACTAAACAACAACACACATATGCGTATGCATAGAAGAATTGATGTGTTCGAATTATAGTGTTGGTAAAGAATATTCGAAGTGCTATGACTGCCAGAAGAACAAATCTGTATTGGAAGTACAGACTTAACGCTCCCTAGGAACGAGGATGGCAAGACTTGTTCTCTTATTCTTTGTAAATATTATCAGAAAGAACCAGTCTCTGGTTCTTGGTAAAGTGGAGGGACAGCAAAAAAGAGCAAAACCCTCAATGAGATGGCTTGACGTAGTGGCAATAACAATAAACTCAAAGAAAAAATTGTGAGGATGGCCCAGAACTGGGCAGTGTTTCATTCTGTTGTACATAGGGTCACTATGAGTTGGAACCAATTCAACAACACATAACAACTTAGAAGCTGAGTAAAATTGAAAAAATCTGTTAATTTACCAAACCGTCATTTGTTGTTGTTGTTGTTAAATGCTGTTGAGTTAGTTCTGATTCATAGTAACCCTGTGTAGAGTTTCTGAAGAGCAGTTGGGTTTGAAACATCATCCTTGCAGTTAACAGTCCAGTGCTTATCCCAGAGCTACAGACCAGTCTCCATTTGTTGTTGTTGTTAGGTGCTACTGAGTTGGTACCAATTCATAGCAACTCTATGCACAGCAGACTGAAACACTGCCCTGTCCTGGGCCAACCTCACTATTGTTGCCACACTTGAGCCCATTGATGCTGCCACTTTGCCAATCTTTCTCGCTAGGGTCTTCCTCTTTTTCTCTGATATCTTTCTCCAGCCACTGGTCTCTCCTGACAATATATCCCATGTATGAGAGATGAAGTTTGGCCATCCTGGCCTCCAAGTAGCACTGTGGCTACATTTCTTCCAACACAGATCTGTTGGTTCTTTTGGCAGCCCATGGTACTTTCAATATTCTCCTCCAACACCACAACTCAAAAGCTTCAATTATTCTATAGTCCTCCTTATTCACTGTCTAGCTTTTGCAAGCATATGAGGTTATTGTAAATACCACGGCTTGGGTCAGGCACACCTTAGTCCTCAAGCTGATATATTTGCTCCTCAACACTTTAAAAAAGATCTTGTGCAGCAGATTTGCCTAATGCAATACGTCATTTGATCTGCTGACTGCTGCTTCCATGAGTGCTGATGGTTGATCAAAAGAATGAAATCCTTAACAACTTCAATCTTTTCTCCAACAACAAATGGAGACTGGTGTGTAGCTCTGGGATAAGAATGTTGTTTGTTGATCCAGTGGTGAGGATTTTTGTTTTCATTATATTGAGATGTAATTCACGCCAAAGGCGGTATGCTGAGCAAATTATCCTAGAAGATGGGTTCTATGAAGAAAACCGTGGCATCAGGATTGGAGGAAGACTCATTAACAACCTGTGATATGAAAATGATACACTGTGATATGAAAATGATACAGCCTTGCTTGCTGAAAGTGAGGAGTACTTAAAATACTTACTGATGAAGATCAAAGGCCACAGCCTTCCGTCTCCATTTACTCCTCTGTAAATAACCGACATTCACGTCATTATGGCAAATTCTACTTCCCCAGTGGTATTTTCAGCACCTTTGTACCTGAAGGGCTCTTCTTTCAGTACTAGACCTGATAATCATCTGCTGCTATTCATCATGTTTTAATTTTCTGGCACCATATCTTACAATACAAAGTTGTTAGCCACTAGGTTTTAAGTGACTAACCATCAAAAGTAGTCTGTCTCTCTCTCCTTCCTCCTAGTTTGTCTTAGTTTGGAAGCTCCACTGAAATCTGTGTGCCATGGGTGATGACCCTGCTGTTATTTAAACCACAGGTAGCATGCACTCCAGTATCACAGCAAGATCAAAGTCACCACAGTAAGACAAACAGGCAGATGAGTGGGAGATATAATTGTCAGCATTCATAAATTGGGATCAGATATTTATATCACTGATAGTAGGATTATTATGACCCTGTTTATATAGTTTATCTAATAATGTGACTTTCAAAAGCACAATATAGGAACAATGTTAAGAAGTGATAATATTTTCAAGCATAAAATATGGACCAAAGAAAGGGCTTTGCTATGCACAGCTAATTTTCTGAAGGAAACTTGAGAAGTTTTATATCCCTACAATTATAGGGAGGTCTTGGTGTGGCAGTGTAGGATAAGAGCAGGACCGCCAGATTGGTTTGAACCATAGGTCAGTGGTTCAAATTCACCAATTTCTCCTTGGAAATCCTAAACTGGGTCAGTACGAGTAGGAACCAACTCCAAAGCACATCAACAGTATTAGAAATAACTTGTAAGAGGAACAAATGCTCTGCTGCAGATAATTGCAAGATCAATGTAGAGCAGGGATTTGTTGTTGTTGTTGTTGTTGTTAGGTGTCATTGAGTTAGTACCAACTCATAGCAACCATATGCACAACAGAACAAAATACTGCCCCATCCTGGGCCAACCTCATAATCATTGTTATGCCTGAATCCATTGCTGCTGCCCACTGTGCCAATCTATCTCATTGGGGGTCTTCCTCTTTTTCGAAGACCCTTCACTTTACCAAACATGATATCCTTCTCCAGTGACTGGTCCCTCTTGATAATATGTCTAAAATACAAGAGATGAAGTCTGACCTTCCTGGATTCCAAAGAACATAAATTATGGCTATACTTCTTTCTACACAGATCTCTTTGTTACTTCACATAACTGTTATTATACCCATTGTATGAGAAATAACCTATTCTCTTTAAGGTCTTCTCTTCTCTCATTTTGGGTGACAGAATACAGAAATTTCAGATGTATGTTGAGAAAAATTTGAATGGTCTGAGCATCCATTTTACTTTTTTTTTAGTGAAGATTACATCACACATCATTCTCAAGTGCTTATAGTCATTCAATTGCTTAGGGCACATTTGTTTTCCTTCTCTTTATCACATCTGAAAAAAAAACATTTATCTCACAACAAATAATCCTGAATTCCATTCTATATTCTTTATACGATGTATTTCCATTGGTAGTAATGTTTTCATGTTATTGTTATCGCTTGATTATAAAAATGAACTTACATGCCAACGGAGAAAACTTTTCTCTCTGCACATAAAAGTTAATGGCTTTTAGAGCGCCATGCGTTTCAATCAGATAATTTTGTAGCTATCATTAAATTGGCTTCTTGGACAGTTGATTAAGAACCTTAGTTATTTGATGTGATGATGCCAATTCTAGTGGAAAACTGAAATGATCATTTTCATTCCTCAATAACTACCTATGAAGATAATATAGTTAAAGAAAAAGACTGAACTTTTCTTCATCTGAATGTCTCCTACACTTAATAATTTTTTAAAAAGTGATATCATTTAACAATGACTACTACATTCATAAAATAAATCAATTTTTGAAAATATAAAGATAATAAAAATGAAAATGGTGTCTTTTTTATTTCTAAAGATATTATAATAAAACGTTTATAATTAAAATTACAAAAAAAGAGTGTACATTAGAATTTTATGGTTTCTGTACTTTCTAATGCTCTTATTTTATATTTTCTTTTAATGGTCTTAATGATAACTATCTTCAATCTCATCAAGAAAATCCATGGGCATCACAGTATTAATTTTCGCATACTTCTAGATGGAGTTTTAGAAGTAGACCATCAGATAATTTTGATTTCGCCCAGGCTTATAGAAATGACCTCTTTGTTCCCAAATGCCAAATACAGAGGGTACTTGTGCAATTAATCACCTGTGCTAGAAGAAAGTAAAAAATAGATAGGTACTCAATGTTGAGCAACAGGACTCTGACTAGAAAAATACTACTTTAATTAAAATTAGTACAACTGGTGAAACCATGACAGTTGGCTGGGTGGTTGAAGGGTTTAGAGAAATTTTAGCACAGACCAAAAGAAATGGAAGGATGCAATATAAAACATGCAGATAATATCATGTTTTCTGTTTACTTAGACATATTTCAAGAAATAAGCTACAATTTACAACTTTAGTAACTTCTTGGGGCTTTTATTTGTTTGTGTTTGAAAGATGATGTCTTAAAAAAAAAAAAAAGAAAAAGAAAAATCTAAAAAATATTAGTTGACACTTTAATTTAATAAATTTTATTTTTAACACCCAATTTTCCAAATATTATTGAATGTTAGTGTTGTTAGGTGCCATTGAGTCAGTACCGACTCATAGCAACCCTATGCACAGCAGAACGAAACAATATCCGATCCTGGTCCAACCTCACTTTTGCCACACTTGAGTCCATCAATGCTGCCACTTGGCCAATCCATCTCCTTGGGTTTTTTTCTCTGACCCTCCATCTTACCAAGCATGATATCCTTCTCTAGCTACTGTTCCCTCCTGACAATATGCCCAAAGTATGAGAGACGATGAAATTTGGCCATCTTGGCCTCTAAGGAGAGCTCTGGCTGCACTTCTTCCAAAACAGATCTATTGGTTCTTTTGGTAGCCCATGTCACTTTCAGTATTCTCCTCCAACACCATAATTCAAAGGTTTCAATTCTTCTACAATCTTCCTTATTCACTTTCCCGTTTTTGCATCCATATGAGGTTATTGAAAATACCATGGCTTGGGTCAGGCACAACTTAGTCCTCAAGCTGACATCTTTGCTCTTCAACACTTTCAAAAGTTCCTGTGCAGCAGATTTGCCTAATGTAATACGTCGTCTGATCTCTTGACTGCTGCTTCCACGAGAGTT
>NW_006408583.1:3332583-3341919 GCF_000296735.1 Chrysochloris asiatica
GTAGTGGATTATGAGCTGGGTGGCTAACTGAGAGTCCAGCAATTCAACTCTATGGGTTGCTCTATGGGAAAAATATGAGGCTTTCTGCTTCCATAAAGATTCACTGCTTGGAAATCCTATACAGGGTTGTGATGCTATTCAACAGTAGACCACCACTGTCACTGCCATGATCTATATATGTACTTTTAATCTGTGTGCTTTAATACTTCCATTTCCCTATATATTTTTTATTTCCTTATGTTAAAAACAAAACTTTAAATGATTAAAAGAGTTAGATCTCTGTTGAAATTTCATACTAAGTAAACTGAGGACAGGACCTAGGGATAAACTATCAGCAATGAAGTGAAGAGTAGGGCAGGTAAAGGTCCCCCCACACAATGGAATGAATGAGCCAATATACAAAGTGAGAAGGACTGTATGAGAAAGCAGAACTTGAGTGGGTGATCTAAAACATGCTAAAGCCAGATGAATCACTGGAAACAGAAAATCAATTTGAATACATGCTATGTTTCAAACTGTATGGAAAATATAAAGAGAAAGAAGTTTTTAGGTAAGGAAGGGGGAAAACAGGCAAAAGTTAAAAATTCATTAATCAGTGATATTATGGTTAGATAATTCATCTGTCAGTTTGTTGTATTGTGGTGGCTTGTGTGCTGTTGTGATGCTGGAAAATACTCCATCAGTATTTTAAATACCAGCAAGGTCACCCATGGTGGACAGATCACCCACAGCTGATCTTCCAGATGGAGACAGAGTAGAAAGATGGAGAGACTGACTACTTCTGAACATTTAGTCACTGAAAACCTTATGAAAAGAGTGGAAAACTGTCAACACCAAATTATTGAATATTAAAACATGATGAAGAACCCCAGAATGTTGTCAGATATAGTGCTGGAATATGAGACCACAGATTGGAAGGCACTCAGGATAAGACTGAGGAAGGGATGCCTCCTCAATGTAGAATTGACCATGATGATGCAAATGGAGTAAAGCCCTTGGGACCTTCATTTGCTGATGGGGCACAACACAAAATGAACAGAGACAGCTGTAAACATCCATTAATAATTGGAACATGGAACATATAAAGGATGAATCTAGGAAAATTGGAAATTGTTAAAAATGAAATGGAACATCTAAACATCAATATCCTAGGCATTAGTGAGCTGAGTTGGACTGGTACTGGCTATTTTGAATTTGACAATCACATGGTTTACTATGCCATGAATGGCATATTCAAGAGAAATGGCATTGCATTCATCATCAAAAATAACATATCAAGATCAGTTATGAAGTACAATGCTGTCTGTGATAAGATACTATCCATGTATCTGCAAGGAAGACCAGTTAATACCACTATTATTAAAATTTATGCACCAGCCACCAAAGCCAGTGATGATGAAATAGAAAATTTCTACCAATTTCTTCAGGATGAAACTGATCAAACATGCAATCAAGATGTACCAACAATTACTGGTGATTGGAATGCAAAGACTGGAAACAAAGAAAGATCAGTTGTTGGAAACTATGACTTTGGTGATAGAAATTATGCTGGAGATTACATGATAAAAGTTTGCAAGACCAATCAATGACTTCTTCATTGCAAACACCTTTTTTAAACAACAATAAAGATGACTATGCACATGAACCTCACCAGAGGGCATACACAGAAGTCAAATTGACTACATCTGTGGAAAGGAATGGTAGAAAAGCTCCATATCATTATCCAAAACAAGGCCAGGGGAAGACTGTGGAGTTGACCATCAATGGCTTATATGTACATTCAGGCTGAAGCTGAAGAAGATTATAGCAAGTCCACGAGAGCCAAAGTATGTCCTTGAACTTATCCTACCTGAATCAACTCAGTAACAGATTTGACGCATTAGACACTAATAACTGAAGATCAGAAGAGTTGTGGGATGGCATTAAAAACATCATAAAAGAAGAAAGCCACAGGTTTATTAAGAAAACAATAAAACAGGAAAAGACAAAAATGGATATCAGAAGAGATTATGAAACTTGCTTCCCAGCATAAATATGCTAAAGCAAATGGAAGAAATGAGGAGGAGGTAAAAGAATTGAACAGAAAGTTTCAAAGTGCATCTTGAGAAGACAAATTCAATTATTATAATGAAATGTGCAAGGACCTGAAGTCAGAAAACCAAAAGGGAAAAACACGGTCGGCATTTCTCAAGGTGAAAGAACTGAAAAAACTACATCAAGTCTCAACATGTAATATTCAAGCATTCTATGGGCAAACTATTGAATGATGAAGATATCATCAAAAGAAGATGGTAAGAATACACTAAGTCACTTTCACAAAAAGAAATGGTCAATGTTCAACCATCTCAAGATGTAGCATATTTCCAGGAGCCACTGGTACTGAATTAAGAAATAGAAGCTCCACTGAAAGGCATTGGCAACAAATATGCTCCAGGAATGAATGGAATACATACTGATGTCTGTCATCAAACTGATGCATCACTGGAGGCATTCAGTAATTTATGTCAAGAAATTTAGAAGACAGTCAAGTGGTCAAATGATTGGTAGACATCCATATTTGTACCCATTCATAAAGAGATGATTCCATGGAATTCAGAAATCATTGGACACAATATCATTAATATTACATGAAAGTAAAATTTTGCTAAGCATAATTCAAAAATGACTGCAACCATATATTGACAGAGAATTTCAGGTGGTAAAGTCAGATTCAGATAAGGACATGGAATAAGGGATAGCATTGCTGAACTCAGATGTATTTTGTTTGAAAACAGAATATCAGAACAATGTTTACCTTTGCTTTATTGTATGCAAAAGCTTTCAACTATGTGAATAATACATCATTGTGAAGAATGAACATTTCAGAACAATTAATTGTGCTCAAAAGGAACCTGTAAATAGATGAAGAGGCAGTCATTCCAAAAGGAACACCGAATAGTTTTAAATCAGGGAAGGTGTGCACCAGGGTTGTTTTCTTTTATCATACTTATTCAATCTGTATGATGAGTAAATAATCTGAGAAACTGGACTATATGAAGAAGATCATGGCATCAGGATTAGAGGAAGACTCATTAACAACCTGTGATGTGCAGATGATATAACCTTGCTTGCTTAATGTGAGTAGTACTTAAAATAGTTACTGATGAAAATCAAAGACCACAGTATGGGGTGCACCTCAATATAAATAATAAAAAGTCCTTACCACTGGATCAGTAAATAACATCGACACATGGAGAAAAGATTGAAGTTTTCTAAAAGTTAATTTTGCTTGGATTTACTATTAAACTCATGAAAGCAGTCATCAATAAATCAATTGATGTATTGGGTTAGCCAAATCTGTTGCACAAGAACTCAATAAATTGTTCAAGAACAAACAAGTCAGTTTCAGGACAAAGGTGTGTCTGACTAAGCCATGGTATTTTTGATAGTATCATATGCATGTGAAAGTTGGACAATAAACAAGGAAAACCTGATAAGAATTACATTTGATTATGGTGTTGGAGAGGAGTCCTGATGTGTCTCCATGGGTTAATGTGCTGGTCTGCAAAGTAGTTTGAACCCAAGATTGATGGGTTCAAACTATGGGTTCAGCCACTCCTCAGAAACCCTATACAGGGTTGCTATGGGCTGGAACCAACTCAACGACATTTAACAACAACAATGGTGTTACAGAAGAATACCAAAAGGACTGTGGACTACCTGAAGAACAAACAAATCTGTGTTTGAAGAAATACACTCAGAATGCTCTATAGAAGTCAGGATGGCAAGATTTCACCACTCATACGTTGGACATATTATCAGGAGGGACGAGTCCCTCCAGAAAGACATCATGCTTGGTAATGTGGAGGGTCAACAAAATAGAGGGAGACACCCCAATGAGATGCATTGGCACAGTAGTAGCAGCAACGGGCTCAAGTGTAACAATTGTGACGATGGTCCAGTGCCAAGCAGTATTTCATTCTGTTATGCATAGAGTTGCTATGTGTTGGAACCAGTCATCAGCCCCTAACAACAACAACAACATCTAAATATATTTATTTATGTAAATGTCAAGCAATTAAATATTTGAAATTTAAATATACTGTTGGAGATACTCAGAACATAAGAAACAGCCCCTAAACTTAAAGAATTTAGCATTTAATTATTGATCTGGGGCTACTCATTGTCAGCCATCAACAATACTCTATCTGAACATCAAATATTTAACTGCATTTGTTATTTGGATTGTCCCTCACTTGGGTTTCTCCTGGCTATCACTGCCTGGAAGACATCTTTCCCTTCATACTTTGTAGTCAATTTAGAAAGGTTTCAATGAAAGCGGTTGAAACTAGTTTGCAAGCAATTATAATCAGTTTGCCCAACAGTTAATACATAATGAGCTAGGGTTCACTAGAGCAACAATTCATCACTAAAAATTTGACAAACATCCTAGAAAAATGTGGACAGCTGTTCCAGAGGAGACTGCAGTAAGTTTATTGCCATGTTAAAGAGAGGGACAGCGTAACTTGAAGGACAAATTTCAGTTGTTTAGCCACCTGTGTGTACACCTATACCCATAGTCCATATGTGTAAATTCACATGTAATCACAAGCTGAAAATATATGCAGTTAAATTCAGGTATTAATTTTAATCCCTAGCCAGGATTGGTTAACAAAATTATCTCTGTCATCTCCCTGTTTAAATCATTTTTTTCATCATCACAGTTTTGCATTATTCATGAATCTGCTTCAATAATCCATATGGTTCCAATTTGTATTCCAATCATCATGTCCTTATTATCACAGCTTTTATACATAATTTTTAGTATCCCTGATATCATTTTACTCATGTTCACATTTTCACTTGATCAACTGCATATCTGTAACCTTAGCTGCTGTTATTCTTAGTTTTCTACTACACCGATTTTGGTAACAAACTTAATTCTAGAAACTGTATAGTCTTTACATGTTTTCTGCAAATACCACCTAAGTGTATTCCAAAAATGATGCCCCCCCCCCCTTTTTGGAAACCATGCTGGGATTTCCTTAAAATAAGAGAGGGATGAATTCATAGATCTTAATGTTATATAGTGCTTTATTGACTTTGCAAAGTTTTTGATTGTGTAGATCATGCCAAGCTATGGACAACATTGTGGAGTATGAGTATTCCGGAACACTTAATTGTGCTCAGGAGGAATCTGTACCTCACCAAGAGGCAGTTTTTCAAAGAGAACATGTGAACATTGAGTGGTTTAAAATTAAGAAAGGTGTGAGACAGGGCTGTATTCTTTCACCATACTTATTCAACCTGTATGCTGAGCAAATAATCCAAGAAGCTGGCTTATATGAAGAAAAACATGGCATCAGGATTGGAGGAAGACTCATTAACAACCTGCAATATACAGATGATACAACCTTGCTTGCTGAAAGTGAAGAGCAAAAAATACGTACTGAAGATCAATAAGCACAGCCTTTGGTATGGATTGCATCTCAATGTAAAGAATACAAAAATCCTCACCACTAGACCAATAAACAACATTCTTATTGTTTCAACAGAGAAAAGATTGACGTTGTCAAGGACTTCATTCTTCTTGGATCAACCATCAACACTCAGGGAAGCAGCAGTTAAGAAATCAAATGACATATGCATTAAGAAAATCTGCTGCACAAAACCTTTTTAAAGTGTTGAAAAGCAAAGATGTCAGTTTGAGGACTAAGGTGTGCCAGACCCAAGTCATGGTACTTTCAGTCACCTTATATGCATGTGAAAGCTGGACAGTGAATAAGGAAGATCATAGAAGAATTGATGCCTTTGAATTATGGTGTTGAAGGAGAATATTGAAAGTACCATGGCCTGCGAAAAGAACTGTGTTGGAAGAAGTGCAGCCAGAATGCTTCTTGGAGGCCCGGGTGGTCAAACTTCAACTCTCATACTTGGGACATATTGCCATGCGGGACCAGTCACTTGAGAAGGATATCATGTTTGGTAAAGTGGAGGGTCAGAGAAAAAGAGGAAGATCCCCAGTGAGATGGATTGGCAAAGTAGCAGCATTAATGGGCTTAAGCGTAGCAACAATAGTGAGGTTGGCCCAGGACAGAACAGTGTTTTGTTCTGTTGTGCATAGGGTTGCTATGAGTCGATACCAACTCAATGGCACTTACAACAACTGCTGTATAGGACTTCTGGTGTAGTGCTATAGGATCAGCTTTGGACTGTGAATCACAAGGTCAGTTGTTCAAACCCACTGGTTGCTCCTCAGAAAGCCTATGAGTTGGAACCAACTATACAGCACTTAACAACAACAACTGGTATATAGTAAATGTCCTGAAAGTAATTGAGACAGATTTTCAAAGAGAGTAGCTCTCAAGTACAGCAGATTAGGATGATCACAATTTAAAGGACAAGTGCTATCATTCACAGAGAAGTTAGCCATATATGATCTTCATGAAATCTGAGTTACTGGTTCCAGTCATTCTTCAGGCATTGCTAGAGAGGAAGAAGGCTTACTCCATTGGCCTTTCCAGATAAAAATGATATCATCCATCACAAAATATCACAGTCATGGTTCTCTAGGCAGACCCAAGTTGTCTCTCCCTGACCAACCAAACCTAACCGAACCCAATTCCACCGAGCTGGTTGGGACTCATAGAAACCCTGTATAGGGTTCCCAAGGCTGTAAATCTTAGGGGAGCATAAAGCTTCATTTTTTTCCCACAGAGTGGCTGGTAGGTTTGAAAGGCCAACCTTGTGGTAAGCAGTCTAGTGCTTATTCTTCAGTGCCACCGGTACTCCTTTATCCTGAGCAGTGCCCTGCAATTACAGTCTTTTAGAGTTAACATGGATTTGGATGGTGATGATGATGATTAGAAAGAGTCCAATTAGACTACAGAGAAGGGTCTTTTAGCATTTTGTAATAGAGTCTTGTATCCTGAGAGATAGTGAGATAGCTAAAGAGGAATAAATGTATTTTCATAAATAAAATTGTTATTTTACAACATATATACAGCTCCTTTTTATTTTTTCACTGAAATTCCGAATTAAAGATGAATTCATTAAGGGGGATAAAATCCTTTCTGAATAATGGTTGATAAAGTGATGGGGTCAAAATGGCAAAGTTTTGAAAATGGCAGTTTCTTATAAACTTATCATGATAGTAAGAATACTGTAACATGATAGGAGAATTTGTCACATTCCAAATGGAGCATAGGTGAAAAAATATACTACAGGGCTTCAAAAACGTCATGAAACATTCCAATATATTTTCACTCCATCATTTTTAGTTTTCCACAACCATTTGAATCCTAATATATATATTGTTGCTGTTAAGTGCCATCAACTTGGTTCTGACCCACAGCAACCTCGCATAGGATTTCTGAGCCTGAATTAGTGGTGGTGGTTGTGTGTTACCGAGTGGGGTCTGACTCATATCGAGCCTGTATAGGGTTTTGGAGGCTGTCGATTCTTATGGGAGCAGAAAGCCTCATCTTTCCTCCACGGGTAGAACCCTGGTGGCATAGTGGAGTGCACGTTGGTCTGCTAACCCCAACATTAGCGCATTGAAATGACCAGCTCCACAGGAGAAAAATAAGGCTGACGCTTGCTGCTTTGGTAAAGATTTACAGCTTTGGAAACTCCATACAAGACCAATATGAGTAGTCAGATTTTACTCCTCAGCATACCATTATGACCATAAATTTTATATGCATGTATGTATCCTGTTGCTATATAACCATAGCATATGTTGTGTGTATGTGTACTTGAAGTATTAAAAATCTATGAATTGTAATTGCTTCTTTCAAAGACTTAAACTTCCTATAGCCTAGATGAAGTTGACAGGGGTGGGTTAGGCTCTGAGAGTATTTACTTATTTTTTTCTTTCACCATAAACTCAGTCTATTGTTTAGGATTAGAATGAACTTCCTGGGGCAATGTTATAAATATACAGCAAATAAATCTACAGAGAGTATATTTTTTCTTCACATACCTCTAGACATGTTCTATGAAACTCTGAGGATATAACATACAAAAATATTTGGTTACAAAGTTAGGATTCAGAAACATTGGAAATTTATTATCTTGTTATTTTTTTTCATTTTACGTACAAACTTTTAATGAATAGCCATTCATTATGGTCCAGAAATTGTGCTAGGCCTAGGAATACATGTAGAATGCCAGAAATAAAACCTCTGTGAAAAGTGCATGGAGGCAGAGTCTGACCTCCTCTGACTTCCCAAGGGGGAAGGAGAATCAAAGGCCACATCAGTCCTGGGAGGATTCCTATGAGGCTGAGTCCCAACCCCCACACCATTCACTACTTCTCAACTGGGGTCCATAATTCACTGCAATAGCCACACAGAACTCACAGAACATACTTGCATTTGGAGGTTTTATTAGAGAATTTAACAGACTACAATTCAGAATCAAAAATTCTCAAGACACAGTTCTTCAGTCAGGACAGCCTCCTCCCAGCCATGTCTATAAGTAGACTCCTCTCTGGTCCTTGGTCTTTCAGCCACCTGGCCTTGACTCTGCCTGACTCAGGCAATGTTACAAAGTTATTTCTAAGCTGCCTATAAATGCCCAAGGAAACACCACTTTGTCATCAGTCTCAGTCCAAAGGTATTGAGTTGTAGCTCCATGCGTCAGCAAACTTACCTCCTCCAATTAAATGTCTGGAGACACTCTACTCTGCAAACAAGCTTTCTACTAAAGCCACTCAGGCAGCCCACCACACTACCTCATGCTCTGGTTTGGGGTCTACTGTTGCTCCTCCTCTACCATGCTTCTTGACTGCTTCTCTAGTGTCACAGCTTTCTGTTCCTGGATCAAGGAGGTTCACTGCACAAGAATCACAGGATGCTTCACTGTTTGCTCTTCTTTTTTGATGATGGTAAGATCCCTTCACAGCTATTGTTGAGGGAGCTCATTGTATACCCAGAAAAATTACAAAATTGACCAATCCCTACATTAGCATTCCAAATTTTTACAATCACAATTAATGTTAACAATCACTCACAACTGAATCATATAATCTATTACTATCTTATTTGACCTTCCCATACCCAGATCTATAAAAAAAAAAAAAATCATTTAGGGATAATTACAAAGATTACTTAGGGATAATTTTAAAAATCACTTAGGGATAATTACAAAGAAGAGGACTTGAAACATTTACTTATGAAGATCAAAGAGCACAGCCTTCTATATGGATTACATCTCAATGTCGAGAAAACAAAATCCTCACCACTGGACCAATAAACAACATTCTTATCAATAGAGAAAAGATTGAAGTTGTCAAGGACTTCATTCTTCTTGGATCAACTATCAACACTCACGGAAGCAGCAGTCAAGAGATCA
>NW_006408583.1:3342549-3343830 GCF_000296735.1 Chrysochloris asiatica
AAACAGGAGAAAATGCCACCAAGTAAATAAGAGCTTGCAAATGTTGAGGGAGAGAAAGACAGGCCTTGATGGCAGATAGGGTGGAGGTGCAGTGAAGTTCACCATCAGCAGTACCACAGTATACCAGGTGAAGTGGGTTCAGGGCAGAGCTCCAAAACTCTGAACCACATAGGTAGGAATATTTAAAAAGTTTGAAGGCTTATAGCTGGTGGAAATTGTATCAGAAATAAGAAATCATGTACTTTTGAATCTGCCCAGTGACCCAAAGCCAAAAACTTGGGCAAGACCAAATGGCAAGACCAAGTGGGGGAGCAGACCCACCACAGAATAATGCCTCAGGAACCTCAGAGCAAAGGTGGACAATGCACTTTGTCAGTTTTGCTTTGTTCTGATTGTCTTTTTTTTTTTTTTTTTACCTCCTTTTTTTTGATATCTATTTATTGGCCACCAGTGGGTTTGTGCACCTCCATTCTGATGACTAGAGCGGGGGATGCCTGAGTGAGAGGACAACCCCCACCCCCACCACTGGTGGGTTCTTCTGCCACACATGCACACAGATATTTTCAGCCCAGAAGCTAGCCCTGAACTGTTTTTTTTTTTTAATAGAGAAAATGCCAGAAGAAGGGCTCTGAATAAGGAAAGAGAGTTTAAAAACAAAACAGGCTGAAAATTAAGTTAAATCCTGAGCTATAGCATAACAACCAACAGTGGCATCTTGAAATTTATCAGACGGACTAGAAAGGAAGAAGTTGAAAGAGAATAATAAAGTTATACTCATATTGTTGTTGTTGTGAAGTGCCGTCGAGTCGGTTCCGACCCATAGCGACCCTGTACAGGGTTTCCAAGGGTGTAACTCTTTACGGGAGTAAAAAGCCTCATCTTTCTCCCGCGGAGCGTCTGGTAGTTTTGAACTGCTGACCTTAAGGTTCACAGCCCGATTTGTAACCACTACGCTACCAGAGCACCTTATTAGGCTAAAGATATTTTTTCTTCACTCTCTACGCTCCCCTTTGTGCCGTCATAGACTATAGTATCCAATCGAGGAATTTTGCTGCTGTTGTTGTTCTGGTGCCTCTTTTTTTCCTTGTTTTTTATTGTTGCTGTTTTGCTGTTTGATGCTCCCCCTTTTACCTTTGGGGGTAATGTGCTTTCCCTATAGACAGCAACTGCAGCCATATAGTCAAGCTACAATCACACTCTACAAAACACCAAAATCCAGGCAAGAACCAATACCAATTGCCATACAGCAGGAAGGCAGACAACACCTGTGAAAGATACTCT
>NW_006408583.1:3347194-3348941 GCF_000296735.1 Chrysochloris asiatica
GGGCAACTTGGACATTGGCTACCCAAAATAGGGGGGCTACAAAGGCAAGAAGTGACTGGCTTACAAGCTTTCAAGAGGGAGCCTAGATCCAGAGGGTGTGGAGGAAGGTAGAATCTCCACTGAGTAGTATCAAATCTGTTTGGGTGGGACTGAAAGGAGATGGGGCTAGGTCTTCTGTGGTACAATAGTCAATAATTATTATCAGGTCTTACTGTGAGGGTTGGAAATGTAAAGGTAGACATTTTATAGCAAAAGGAGGGGAGTGATTGACTTTGCAGTCCAGAAATGGAGGTCCCTGGGACCATCAAGGGAGAAGAGCGGAGAGCGAGACCCTACTCAGCAAGACAGAGATGCCAAATGGAGTCAGAGACGATGTTGGGGAGAAATAGAGCCGCTGGGGACTCTGGCCCCAGAGAGGGAGAGGGGCTGTGTGCTGGCGACCAGTGGTCAGACTTGCAGGGTATACCCTTTGGTTGGTTGATGATACATGGAGGGGATTGTAAACTTGACAATGAAATGATATACGATAGGATGAATGTAAAGCTAATGTTCTCCCATGTAAACTATCATACAATATACAATAAAACAGAAAAACAAAATGTTGAAGGAGAATAGGGGAATGCCTTCTGCCCCAGAAAAGGTTGCAAATTTAGTTGAAAAATGAGTGGGAGTAAGTGGTATGAAGACATTTGGAAGAGTTCTCCAAGCACATGGGAAAAAACCAACAAAAACAAATGGGAAATTGGAAAGAACTCTGGAAATGTGGAAATTGCAAGAATCCAGTATTACACAAAAAGCATGTGTAGAAAAGTCATGAAATATTAATTAGAAAATTTATTCAAAATAGGAGAAGTATCCCTCCAAATTTGATGAGCTGCTTATCGTAGGAAAAGCAAAGTTCTTCACAGCGAGAAGCACTTTATATTACAGAGCATGGCTCAGTAATTATTAGTATGGGGTCCAGAATGAAACTTCCCCACTCTGCCAACTACTAACCAAGTCTTCAGACAATTTATTTATCTCTTAGCAACTTTTATTTTGAATTGCCTATCAGACTCTGGCCTGTGAACCACAAGGCCCATGGTTCAAAGCTACCAGCCACCCAATATAAGAAATATGAAACTTCTGCTCCCACAAAGATTTAGAAGCCTCAGAAACCCTATACAGGATCGCTGTAAGTCAGAACCAACTCAATGGCACTTAACAGCAATAATGATCTTGTATTAATCATTTATAAAATTAGGATAAAAATAGTACCTGCCTCAGAGGTTTGTCAAAGGTAAGAATAGTTAATGCATATGAAACACTGAAAGAAGTGTGTGACATCACACTGCTTTGTTACTTTTGTAAAGAGAACAAGAGAGACAAGATTTAGAGGAGGCCTCTTTGCAAGGTCAGCAGTTCAAACCCACCATCTGCTCCATGGGAAATCATGAGGCTTCCTGTTCTCATAAATAGTTATAGCCTAGGAAACCCTGACGAAGATTAAAGACCACAGCCCACAGTATGGGTTGCACTTCGATGTAAAGATAACAGAAATTCTCACACCTGAACCAACAAATAACATCATGATGAATGGAGAAAAGATTGAAGCTATCAAAGATTTCATATTGTTTGCATCCACTATCAACACTCATGGAAGCAGCAATCAAGAAAACAAAGGACAATATTGCACTAGGCAAATCTACTGCACAGAACTTCTTTAAAGTATTCAAGAACAAAGATGTCAGTCAGTTTGAGGACTAAA
>NW_006408583.1:3349706-3418706 GCF_000296735.1 Chrysochloris asiatica
GCTCCTTGGAAGCAAGAATGCTGAGACTATGTCTCACACACTCTGGACATGCTATCTGAAGGGACCAGTCCCTGGTAAAGGACATCCTAATCTGAAAAGTATTTGTTGTTGTTGTTAAGTTTCATGGAGTTGGTTCTGACTGATGGAAACCCTGTATAGGGTTTCCAAGGAGTGCCTAGTGAGTTTGAACTGCTGGCTTTGTGGTTCAAGCTGACCTTGTGGTCCAGTGCTTATCCTAAGGCCCCACACCAGGAGTCCAGTGTAAAAGAGGAAAACTCTCAACTAACTGGATTAACACAGTGGCTTAACAATGAGCTCAAATATGACAACAATTATGAGGATGGTGCAAGATCTAACACTGTTTTTTCAATTGCGTATAGGGTGGTAATGAGTTGGAACCAACTTGACAGCACCTGACAACAGCCAGTTGAATGCTTGATATAGCTGTAGAATAAGCACTGGACCACAACATAGGTCGGTGGTTCAAACCCACCAGCTGCTCCTCAGAAACACTATACAGAGTCAGTGTGAGTCAGAACCAACTTGATAGCACTTTACTACAACAACAATGTTGAAGATTCTCAGAAAATATGAAACGGTCCCTGAACATAAAGATTATAATGCTTAATTGCTCCCCTTTGGGATGAGGGTAAGATGGTGCCAAACTACCAGGCTATCTAGTAATGTCTGATTCTGGAAAACAGAGAGCAGAGCATGAGCAACATGTCAGGTGTTCACCAATGAAAATATTTTCTTGGAAAAAGCCCTTGTGGCCCAACTGTTCTCTCTACTATATCTAGACACAGAGGAGAATGAGGACAGACTTCCATTTTCCCAGTAGATTCACTCTCATAACTTCTCAACTTTAAGACTGGGAAAGCTACAACTCTTTGAAAATTAAGCTTTTTTATTCTCTTGGAAGCTTTTATTAAGATATAATTAATAGTTAGGAGGAACTTTAAATAGACATTTGGAAAACTTGAACCATTGCCTAATTATCACACTAAGAAATTCTTTTTATAAGGACTTAGATATCCAGATCACTCAGAAAACTTAAAAATATCATTTTAAAAGAATTGTTGTGGTGTTTATATAGTGATGCTGTCCAAAAGATATTTAAACTGGATGTTATAATCCTAAAATGAATATTTAAAAACCATGAGTACATTGAGTTCTTTGTTCATTATAGAATGTTATATACAGTAAAAATTTGGAACAGCTTAAGATTTTCATGAGATAAATCCTTTTGGATTTGAAATTTTATTGCATTGTATTGCATTGTGCCTATAATTTATTGGTTCTGAACCCAAATAGCACTATGTTAATATATCCATTTAACTTTCAACACTTTTTTCCCAAAATGCCTTTTATTTTTAACTCCCTGAGAATCTCTAAAACAAATGATAATGCGAAAGTAAGGCATTCAGACTCTACTTTTCTAACCACAGATGAAGAAAGGCATTAAGCGGAGAAAATAATCATTAAAGGATCTTTTACAGCTGACTGAGGGATTGTTATGATTGGGATGGGAGGGCTATTAACTCACACATTACTCAAAGCAAAATATAATGTTTTATAAGTTAAGGAGGCTTTGCATTCAATAAAGATCATTTTCAGTGATATAGAGGAAACTACCAAGTAGCTGCAGTGTATCATTTTATCTTTTCATTGTTAGGTAACATCAACAATGCCAACTTAGAGCAACCTTACGTACAACAGAATCAAGCACTGCCCATCCTGTGCCAGTCACACAATCATTGCTTTGCTTGAACCCATTGCTGTTGTCATTGTGCCAATACATCTCGTTGGTGGTCTTATTCTTTTTCACTGACCCTCCACTTTACCAAGCATGATGTCCTTCTCCAGGGTATGGTTCCTCTTGACAGTATAGTATGTCCAAAGTATGAGAGTAAAAGTCTGGCCATCCTAGCTTCTAAGGAACATTCTGGCCGTACTTCTTCCAACTCAGATCTGTTGGTTCTTGTAGCAGTCCATGGGACTTTTAATATTCTCCTCTAACACCATAATTCAAATGCATTAATTTTTCTATGTTCTTCTTTATTTATTCTCCAACTTGCACATGCATATGAAGTTATTGAAAATGTCATGGCTTGGGTCAGGCACACTTTAGTGCTCAAACTAACATCTTTGCTCTTCAACACTTTAAAGACGTCTTGTGCAGTAGATTTGCCTAGAGCAATACGTCCTTTGATTTCTTGATGGCTACTTCCTTGAGTGTTGATGGTGATCCAAGCAAAATGAAGTGTTTGATGACTTCAACCTTTTCTTCATTTATCTTGTTATTATTTATTGGACCAGTGAGGAGGATTTTTGTTTTCTTTACGTTGAAGTGCAACCCCTACCAAAGGCTGTAGTTTTTGATCTTCACTAGTAATCACTTTAATTCCTCTTCACTTTCAGCAAGCAAGATTGTATCACCTGAATATCCCTGGTTATTAATGAGTCTTCCTAAAATTCCTCTTCATAAAATCCAGCTTCTTGAATTATTTGCTTAGCATACTGATTGAATAAGTATAGTGAAAGAATACAACCCAGGCACTCACCTTTGCTCATTTTAAACAATTCCATGTCCCTTTGTTCTGTTGGAACGACTGCCTCTTGGTCTATGTACAGGTTCTTCATGAGCACAATTAATAGGTTATAGGATTTGGGTGCAAATACTCACCACCAATAAAACACCTATATAGATATGTCACCACTGTGACAGAATACTTCTGCATGTATGACCCCTGCATTAATCCTCAAACCAGAAGTCTTTTTCCAACAAAAAAGCATACTCAGTACTCCAGAAAAAGCTTAATAAAGCCCTAGTATGTGGTAAAAAATAAAGTTTTTGAAGGTTTTTAAGAACTATTAGAGTCACTGAGTGGTGCAAACAGTGAATGCATTCTGCTGCTAGCTGAAAGGTTGTTAGAAAACCACACGGAGTTTCCTCGAAAGAAAGGCCTGGTGATCTACTTCCAAAATAAGAGGCATTGAAAACCGTAGGAACCCAATTACACTCCAGCACACATGAGGTTGCCATGAGTCAGAGTTGACACAACAGCAACTATAAAAATAAATAAATAAATATTAAGCTAATACTAAGATGACTCAGGAATCCTGGTGTGGTGCTATGGGTTAATGAGCTGGACTATAAAGTTGGTTTGAATTGCAAGGTTGGTGGTTCAAGCTCACCAGCTACTCCACAGAAACCCTGTGAGTCAGAACTAACTCTACAGCACTTAACAACAGCAATAACAAAAAGATGACTTAAAACTGTTAACTCCCACAAAAAGAATATGGTTACAGTATGTGCTTTGGGTCATATTGTCCTTAGAAGCCTAGTCAGAGGAATGCAAACTTCACACATCCTTCTTTTCTGGTCCAAAACTATCCGCAGTTTCTCAGATATGATCGCACAAATTCCTTATACTAGCCTTCTCCACTGATGTCATCAAATATTCTGCCTGTTTACTCAAGAAACCAAGGTTTTAGAGAGATAAAGTACTGTGGTCAAGGTTACAGGTCTAGCGGTCTAGTAATACATGTGGTGGTGGTTGGTGGTTATGTGCCATGGAGGTCGGTTCTGACTCGTAGCGACCATATACAGAGTTTCCGGGGTTGTAAATCTTTATGGGAGCATAAAGCCTCATCTTTCTCCCCTGGAGCAGCTGGAAGTTTCAAACTGCTGACCATGGGGTTCGCAGCCCAATTTGTAACCACTACATTACCAGAGTAATACATGTAGTTAGGCCTATAACTCAAACTAGCTAACACCAAAGCCATTGTTCTTTCTCACACACTAAGTTTCCATTCTGATTGATATACAATATTAAACTTTACATAGAGTCAATCTAACTTTCAAGTCACTGAACAAATGGAATCCTCTTCCCCGATCTCTGAAGGTTGTCTTAATTCTAATTCTGTTACTGTTAAATGAGTTAATGACAACTTCCCTGTGAGTTTACACTGGTCTGAAGAAGTCAGCCTCATGTTCAGTTGATAAGTAAAGCTTGAAGGAGTGCTTATCATAAGCAAATCTCTTTCCTAGTCCCAGAAGAAAGAAACATATATGTTTATGAGGAGAATCATTAATCAGTGGCTTTTTGCCAGAACAATTGGAAAAGAATATGGTTTTATTATTATTATAGAGATCAGATGACGTATTGCATTGGGCAAATCTGCTGCACAGGAACTTTTTGAAGTATTGAAGAGCAGAGATGTTAGCTTGAGGACAAAGGTGCGCCTGACCTAGGCCATGGTATTTTCAATAGCCTCATATGGATGCGAAAGCTGGACAGTGAATAAGGAAGATCGTAGTAGAAGAATTGATTCCTTTGAGCTGTGGTGTTGGAGGAGAATACTGAAAGTGACATGGACTGCCAAAAGAACCAATAAATCTGTTTTGGAAGTGCAGCCAGAGTGCTCCTTGGAGGCCAAGATGGCTAAGCTTTGTCTCTCATACTTTGGACATATTGTCCGGAAGGAACAGTCGCTGGAGAAGGATGTCATGCTGGGTAAGGTGGAGGGTCAGAGAAAAAGGGGAAGACCCCTAACGAGATGGATTGGCCAGGTAGCATCATTGATGGTGTGGCAGCGGTAGTGATGTTGACCCAGGATCGGTCATTGTTTCATTCTGCTGTGCATGGGGTCACTATGAGTTGGTTCCAACTCAATGGCACCTGACAACAACAACAACATTATTATAGAACTCACAGATCTTACTTATAAATACTGCCATTGACACAGCATACATCCAGCATCATGCTAGTTCAAATTCTTCTGTGTATGTAGCATTTTTTATTAAACAAACTTGTATTGTATGTATCCATGTGCCACCTATTTGAAAATAAAAGACCATTTCCAATGATGTCTCATGAAGTTGACATTTTAGAGGAAAGTGTGATGATAGCTGTGATAGTTAAGGATTTTGTCAACTTGACTGGGCCAGTGTTCTCAGTGGTTTGGTAGTTAAGATGTAGTCGTCCCCCATGATGAGGTCAGCTGTGAGGAGTGAATCAATGGAAAGGAAGTTATTGTAGAGCTATAGCCTATTTTCAATGTATTGAACACTTGGGAATAGTTTGCTCGCTTTTTCTTCTGTGTGTGAATTCTGCATCTAGCTCGTTTTCCAACGTCTGATTCTTTGGACTTGAACCAGTGGCCTGCTCTATTGTTTACTGGGTGACATCAGTTGCTGGCTGTCTTATCTGTCTTGCCTGCTTGTCTGCCATCTGACCTGATGCTCTTGATTCATCAGTCCTGCAGTTTCATTAGTCAGAAGTCTCCAAGCTGACATCTGACCCACAGACTAGGGACTGGCATGACTGTGTGAGCCATTTCCTGTCTTTATCTATACATATATAAACTCTATCTGTTTTGCTTCTCTGGAGCACCCAGCCTAAGACAGTAGCATACAAGAGAACAAATAAGTGAACAAAGCAAAATAAGTAACATTTTTAAAAGAAAATAAGAGCAAGTGATTGGTGAGGTTACTTTGGATTAGATCAGATGATCTCTCTCCAATGATGTGACAAAGTTCAAGTTTAGAGACACACAATGACTGTCCCAAAGGAGGTATTCTTCACATACTTGCTGAAAGATTGTCTACAATTGTTTAAGTAAATGCTTATTTTTTGCTAAATAAGAGCATATTATCTTTCTTGGGTGCATTTGATCATTCAGGATCATTCAGAACATTCAGGACTGCCACATAGTCTATTATTGCAACCAGTCAGTGAGAAGGCACAGGACCGAGTAGCATTGTGTTCATTGTGTATGGAGTCATCATGAGTAGGGGCTCACTTGAAGGCAGGTCAAAACAATAACAACAACTTGTTATAAGTGGATAATTGATTTGGTCAAAGATTCTAAAAGAACATGTGTAGCCAGGCATTGTGAAAAAGTAGAAAGCCTACCTCTTCTTGTATGGATAAGGTGCATTTACCCTTATTTTAGAATGTTATATTAAGTGATGTTAAGTCATTTCTGATTCCTAGCTGCGACCCTGTCTGTATAGAGTTTCCAAAGAACAACTGTTGGGTTTGAACTGTCAAAATGTGGTTCATAGTCCAGTGCTGTTCCAAGAGGAGTGCTATTTTAAAAGAGAGATCTGAAATCTTGTATTGTAAGTGGAAAAAAAATCACCTAGGAGTTGTGGATTCTAGTATTAAAAACATCATAAAAATGTATACAATATGATGTCTGGAGATTATGAGAGAAACTGATTCCTTATTGTTTTAGAATTTTTAATATTATTGGCAATGACTGTGCCCCCATTTTTTTAAAACAATTACTTTGAATACCAACTTCTTAACTCTACCACAGATGCTGATAAAATATTTTAGGTAACCATTTTCTATAAGAATGTAAACATAAAATTGTTCAACTGCTTCTATTTGCCTTTTTCTTGTTGGTCTTATGTCTTCTTACATTTTTTTTTTTCTAAGCATATAAATCACTTTTATTTTTCAGATGCTCTTATAACCAATTTTACACTGACCTGGGATTTTTAGAAAATAGTGCTGTTTATCTACTATCTGGAACCATATTTCTTTCTTAGTGATTAAAACTTCAAGAGCCTTGTGTTTATTTTTGTCTAAGTCATATCCTTTGGGATTTTGACTTTAGTCTTCTCTGCTGTTGGCAAACAAAAAGGAATGAATGCAGTATGTAGGGCTCTCTTCTAGTGAAACCTACTAACCCAAATGGGACACACCATTTAAGAATGGATTTATTTTTAAATTACCTTTGCAAAGTAGGTAATTCTCCAGACTCCTTCTCAAATTGATCTGCCAAGCCAGTCACTTTGTTAGCATTAGCATGGCTTCTTGAATTTGAGAACTACAGATGGTGAAGACATGTAAACTTAGTGGTAGGAAAATCTGCAAAGATTCCTAACCAGCACATGTGAGGAACGTATACTCCATTCACATTCAGACAGCAAGCACAACAGACTATTCAAACGATTTACTATAGGAGGTCTACTAGTTTTACTTATCCATCCTGGCCCATTCTGCAAGTTCTGAAAACTAAGAGAGAAAGCCAATTTCTAACTAGGTCACAGATCAGAAGACTATTAATGAATTGAACATAAGGTTTTTCTATTAATAATTTATTGTATCACTGCAATTCCTTCAGGTTTTTTTTTTAATGTCTCTGTTATAATTTCCATTAGATTATAGTATTTTCAGTACTTGCAAGAAAATTATGCTCAGTTCTTTTTGTTTTTAAAGCATGGCTTCTCTCATGTTACTGTTTCCTTTTCAAGCTGAAATGTGTTGCTGACCTTGAAAGATGTTTAAATATTTGCTTTCCTCACAAAAATGAAAAAGAAGGTCTTTTTCCTCCAGAATTAGAATTCTGGGTTCTTGTTCTTAAATTTTTACCATCTCATTTTATTAGCCAAACAAACTCGCTGATGTTGCTTATCTCTATCATTTTAAAAGTAAGTATAAGATCTGTTTTTATGAATTATAATATCGTTGTTGATGTTAGTGCCTGAGACAGTTCCGATTCGTAGAGACCCTGCATAGGGTTTCCCAGGAGCGGCTGATGCTTTGCAGTCCAGTGTATTAAACCATAGCGCCACACCAGAACTCCATGGACAGTAATGGAATTATGAAAAGCATGTTTTCTGGTTGGTTCAAACTGTTTATACATCCTCTTAACATCAGTATCCTCCCATGTTCATTTTGTTATCTCAAAATTTAAAGCAAATCACATTGGGATCAGAATATTTGCCACCACAGGTGTATTTAGGAAATCAATATTTATTTAAAATAGATGATCGATCTGTTTTGATGGAGAAAATATTATTTTGTTGTCTCTGCTTACAACAGAGTGCTGGTGAGGTGCTGTAGGATAAACACTGAGCTGTTAACCATAAGGTCAGCGATTCAAATCCACAAGAAGCTCTTTGGAAACCCTATACACATTCACTATGAGTCAGAACCTACAGATGACACCTAATGGCAACACCAACAACTTAGCACTGAATTAAATTGCTACTAATCATAGAGAAATCTGTTATATAGGAAATTGTGTTTGCCACCATAACAATTCCCAGAGTAACTCACTTTTGGAGCGAATAAATATCTGTGTTGCACAATGGTTTAAAAATTAAATATTTTAAAATATGGTGCCTCAGATACACAATTTCAGGAAAACATGAGAGAATTAAATAGCTAAAGTACATAGCATGCCTTCATGACAGCAATATGCTTTTTTTAAATCCAATAAAACATAGGTACCTTTTTTACTTCAAAATAAAACATACTCATTTCAAGCACCAAAGCAAATATATAAAAAGTAGAGGAAAATAAAATTCACCTATAATGCCACCATGGAGCTCTGGTAGCGTAGTGGTTACAAATCGGGCTGCGAACCTTAAGGTCAGCGGTTCGAAACTACCAGCCACTCCGCGGGAGAAAGATGAGGCTTTCTACTCCCGTAAAGATTTACACCCTTGGAAACCCTGTACAGGGTCGCTATGGGTCGGAACCGACTCGACGGCACTTAACAACAACAACAACATAATGCCACCATAAACTATTTTTCCAAATTTCATAGAGTAAAGCATATGAACATATTTAAATGGTTATATTGAATTTGTAATATGTCTTAAAATGTTTTGTGTAGGTTAAAAATCAACAGGAGGCAATAAGTCTTTCTGGGGTCAAATATATCATGTTTATATCTCAAGAAGAACCCAAAAGGAACAAATACATTGCTATCAAACCATAGGTACCTCAGATGCACACTCGTGAACAAACACACACAATTTTCTAACTAGAAAAGAGGAAAGAAGACTGCCAGTTTGTAAGACATCTTTTTGTTTAGCAAATGGGTGGGGTATAGGCATATCAGGTGATCAGTTCTGAATTTATTGAACAAAAACAAAATAAATTTTAATCATGCTTTAACATCTAAATATTATTATACCATCTGAAAAAGTAAAATAAAGATTACTATTAATTTCGTTTTAAAGACTTCTTAAAAGAAATGTCCATATAGCTAATCAATAATTTGATGCAAACTACAGCTCTGATCGTTTGGAGTCCTGGTGTGGAACTGTAGGATAAGCACTGGTTCGTTTGAGCTGTAAGACTGGCAGTTCAAACTCAACAGCCATTCCTCATAAACCCCACACAGGGTCTCTAGGAGTCAGAGCCAACTTACTAGCACTTAACAATAACATCAACTTCAGTTGTGATGGCAAACACCTTCATTGGCGCAATTCCTTGTATCCAAGCGATAAAGAGATTAGACTTCAAGGGCATGATGACAATGATGATAATGTTGACAATAATGATAGCAAGCACTTAGAGTTTATGTATGAGTCAGTTCTGTAACTTGAGTTTGTGTGTGTGAAATGAAATCTTCATAAACTCCTGGTGTGGCACTGTATGATCAGCACAGGACTGAAAACCACAAGGTTAGCTGTTCAAACCCAACAGCTGCTCCTCGGAAACTATACAGGGTAACTATGAATCGGAACTGACTTGATGGTACTTAACAGTAATAACAGCAACATTACTCCTATTTCATTGATGAAAAAACTGAAACGCAAAGGGAAACAGTAATTCATCAAAAATCAGAAAGTCACAACTGACAGAGACAACACTGTTTGAAGAGTTTTCTTCAAACAAATCTCCGTGTTGATGTTTAACAGCTGTGCAGTTGGTGCTAAGTCTGTCTCATCCTCTGCCCAATTTCCTATTCTCTAACTTTTCACACTGCCTGATTGTGACAAATACAAGCATGGAAGATACCAACCCTAGCTTCTCAGCCTATTCTTTAAATGTCTATATGCTGGCACTGACATTTGGTAGTGGTGGTGTGCCATGGAGTTGGTTCTGACTCTTAGTGACTCTGCATAGGGTTTTGGAGGCTATAAATCTTCACAGGAGCAGAAAGCTGCATCTTTCACCCACAGAACTGTTGGTAGTTTCACACTATTGACATTGAGGTTATCAGTCTATGTCGTAACCACTACGCTACCAGAGCTCCTTGGCAGTGACATTTAGAAAAGTTATAATTAAAAGGTCAGATAGAGAAAAACAGAAAGAAATAGAAACACTGCCAGATGGATGATAAAAAAGTACCAAGGGAGTCAATGATGCCAGACAGCCTTAGGAATAAAGCAGTGGTTACGAATCGGGCTGCGAACCTTAAGGTCAGCAGTTCGAAACTACCAGCCACTCCGTGGGAGAAAGATGAGGCTTTCTACTCCCGTAAAGATTTACACCCTCAGAAACCCTATACAGGGTCGCTATGGGTCGGAACCGACTTGACGGCACTTAACAACAACAACAATAGTTCATCTACCACAAGACATGTAGACCCTTCTTTATACAGACATATCCATAACATAGAAGGGAGTGAAGACATGGATGAAAGTCTGACTGACCTCTAGTTTCTTCACTTGACTTTTTATACTTTTCAATAATTCCTCTTGCTGTCAATTAGGAGACAGAAGTAGCATTATCTCTGCAGTGAACTTTGTGTTTGAAGAACTCTTGTAGCTATCAACTTTCTGGACCAATTAAGAATACTTTTATCATGCCTCCTAATGGGGTTATTCAATAGATGCTAAATGGTTTGATTAAAATCTGTCCTCTTTCACTAATGCCCATTTGGAGAAATACCTTTCTCAGAACAGCAACTAAATATGTAACAATCTATTACTTGGGAGAAAAAAAAAAATGAATCACCAATTGTACCCTAAAAATAAACAAGTAGACAATCATCTCATTGAAAAATCCTACCTTACAAATATATAATGACATTTTTCTCTTCCTCTCTAACTCTATTGGCCAAACTAATCACACAGTCTTGGGTATTTTGATGTCTTATAATGGACATTGTACTGCAACTATTATTTGAGAGGACAGGGAAATATACAATGAAGACTTCAAAAGCTGCCAATAAGAAAGATGAGTGGTATGGTAGAAAGCAAAGGCTGTATAGATGAGTCCCCATTAAGTGTAATGTTGGCCAGGCACTCTGCCAAGCTGTTTATAAATGCCATTGCAAAGTCCTTTAAGGTTTAATATTTTCATTCCCATTCTGCAAATGGTGAAAATAAGACTTAGGGAGTTTTAATAGCTTTCTCCCAAATCACCAAACTACTAAATCACTTGGGCAGACTTTGAGCTCAAACTTGCTAGGCTCAGAATCTGTGTGCTGAACAATTAGTCTCTTCTTTTCCAGCAGAAACCAATGGGATTTGCCACCGCCTTCTGTGAAGTCAGCAAGCGAAGCCTACATCACATAGTACAACCTTGGCATGAACTTTACCTTACTTTTTATTCCTAAAATATGAATTTAAACCTCTGTTCTTCTACAAACCAGCAAAGTGAACTTAGGCATGTAACAACACAATTTTGAACCTCAGATAGGACAAGGTTACTTTACTTTAACTTTGTAAGATGCCTTCTCCATGAAAGAGTATCACAGTCAAAACATGCCTGAGATTCCTTACAGAATAGCAGTACATCCGGAACTTAGATGTTATATAGAAGAGGTACACAGAGATACTGAGCTAGCAGACGGGCCCTAACGTAGGGGACAGGAAGGATAATAGGTTACGCAGTTGTTACTAGGTGCCATGAGTTGGTACCAACTCATAGCGACCTTATGCACAACAGAACAAAACACTACACTGCCCAATTTTGTGGTAAAATGCAAATGATTCAGTACTTACACTATTGAGCTTTTAGCCATATTTTCTAGTTCTTCCTTAAGCAAGGCCCGGACACAAGATAGTTTGATAGACTTTGCAAAGTTCAATGCACTCTAACTTCTGCAGGCCTTCCCAAATCATGTCTAATGCAGACTGGCAGAGTAACACAAGTGAATCCTAAATAGCTAACTGTTTCTGCTACATCCATTATGTAGGGAACAGAAGACTTAATTCACCAAGGCTGAACTCTCATGCATTTTTTCTAACAATAAATTCACTCTAAATGAAAAGAAAACATTAAATTTTAAACCCATGAATATCTTTAAATGGCTTAGATACACACCAGAATTGAGTTGTCTTTGTACTTACTAAGTCTGTTCAGTGATTGAAAATCATTTGAAAATGGTATTCTAAATTCAATGGTTCATTTACAATTGTTCTGGGAATCTCCACATTTGACTGTTTCTTCTGTGGCTAATAAAGCAATTCTTAAATATAGGAGGCTAGAATTCTCCTCACGCAGGGAGCAAAAGCTCAGATTTGGCGATTTAGTTTATACTGAGCTTCTGAAATGCATTTTTAAAGCAGGCTCGGTTTACAAATGGAATTGCTGTTTGTTCTAGAGCACATTTGTTTTCCCAAAATAGCATCCTTTAAATCAAGAATGGGCAACATAATGAAACACAGAGAGAAGAGAGATAGAGGGTGCTGCTTAGAGATCTACACGTGTGTATTTATACAGGGTACAGCTTACATTGATTTTTTTCTAAGACAGTGATTGAATTTATGAGAATCAGGACATGAGGAAAGAAACAAAGCCAGGAATCAACTTAAAAAAGTTATCTGAACAAGTTCATTACATGTAATAGCAAAATGGGAAAGAAGGCACCGTTTGAAGTGGTAGGTAGGATCCAGCCAGGATCACATGGATGCCTCTCAGAAAAACAAATGAAAGGGACCCTTCCTATGATCAAAACAGCTCCCCTCATTCAACTCTGCCTCCATGGGCTCATCAGGGCAGTAGAATCACTCACACCAAAGTCTCCCTTAGCCTTTCATCTTTGTTTTTCTAGCAGCAACCCATGGTGGCAGCCCTGTGCCATGGCCTGCTTCAGTGTCATATAGCCTGCTGGAGCATGAGTAGTGTTTAGAACTGTTCTCTTTTTAAAGTACTGAATACTCCCCTCCAAGGTTACTGGACCACCTTTCCTCATCCCAACCATAAGCTTTTCTTCTTTCTACAAATGTATTGTTGCAGGGAGCAAGCAATTAGCAATCAGATCATCATCCTCAGAAAAGATTACATGCATTACGTATTTTAACACCCCTCAATTCTATGTAGTTAATTATGAATTTCATGCACTAAGTCTGTACAGAAATTCTCTTGAAGAAATTGTTTCAAGGAAAGTGCCTCATCTTTTCCCATAAAAGCCAGAAAAGATGATGACAGTCCAGCTGCTTGGCAAGGATTGCTTGCCCTTTATGGGCTCCCAGAAGTTTCCATGTAACATAAAGAAATTCATACTTTTATTTCCTTGTATTCTCTCAGCATAAAAAAAGAATTTACATTTCCTAATTGGATTTCTTTCTCTAGACATGAGAAATTGTAACTATCTCACTAAACTCCATTGCTTAGACATCCTCCAGAAGCAGTTTACAGCTTATTTACAGAGGTAAAGTTTCTCAACAAAGTCAAGGACTGCTTACATCAGGATTACCTATATGGTATTCTAAAAGTGCAGAAACCTAGGCCAGGCTTCGCTGAAGCTACTGAATCAAACTTTATCTCGGTTTGATTCAGGAATCTGCATTTTCCAAAAGATCCCTAAGATTTGGTTTATGAAGTAATTTGAGAAGTTATCAGAAGGCAACGTGCCATATTCGGGAACTACCTGTAGTTGTATTTGTATGAAATAATCATACTGTTGTGATTAAGTGCCATGGATTCAATTCTGATTCATAGTGAGCTTGTATAGGGGTTCTGAGGAGCAGCTGGTGGGTTTGAACTGTTGACATTGTGGTTCATGGTCGAGTGCTATAGCACCACAAATTGCTAATCTATAAACTTCTTGTTAAGTGCCATCAAGTCTATTCTAACTCGTAGCCACCCTATATAGGGTTTCCAAGGAGTGGCTGGTGGGTTTGAAATGCTGACTTAGTGGTTAGTAGTCCAATGCTTATCCTACAATGCTATACCAGTACCCCAAACTGGGAACTCCTATCTTCCACTTATTAAAAGCTAATTTAGACACTACCAAGGAAAGAGCTGATTAAGAAGTGAAAAAGAGGTGAAGAAAATATTCAGGTACCTCTACAGATGAATTCTGTATTAGTTATTCTATTTATATTATTTCAATTAATTCTAACCCTGTAATTTATATCCCATATCTCCACTTTCCATGAGGTTTAAGAAATGAAATCATTTTCACTGAGTTATATGTGACCAAGATAAAAGTTGAGTTCCATTCTGGCTCACTGGCTCCAAAGAACATACTTTCTCCAGAAAAAGAGAATAGAAGAAAGTGATTGTCAGATTAGAGGAAAAGAAGAAAGGGAGTAGATATAAGAGAAAGATAAAGATCCCCAAATAAAATGTTTGATTTCAGTGGTAGCCTTAACTGAAATTGAGAAACTACCAGGAAATATTGTTGTAGTGTTCCCAAAAGGAAAAGAGTAGGTCTGCAGGATGCATTCTAGGGGACAAAGTAGTTTTGTTTACCATAAGAAACTGCTAAACTCTCATGGAATATCGCTCTGAATTCCCATTTTGACCTAACTCCCACATAGTTCCAGTGACTTAACTTGTCTTTATCCACTAGAATAACAGAAAGAACAAAATATACACTATGCCACAACTTTTGCAAACAAAACTGAAAATACTTAGCAACAGTGTTCTTTTTTTATGTGTACGACAATTGGAGACATTTTCACTCTTGTCACAACATTGTCAATAGACATTTTAATTAAACTTTTGTTTTTCTTTCTCTTGCCTAAAAACAGTGCCTAAAAAGTAGGGTGTTGTTAAGAATGTAGGTTGCCAAGTAGCTTGCATCTTTATCAACAGAAATTTTCATTACAAAATGTCAAAGATTATGAGGTTAGCAATCAAAGTCTATAATGATTTCCCCCATGTTTTGCAAAAAGACCAGTTTCATGTGAATGTTTCACATGTCATTGAAGTTATAGCTCAATCAAAAGCTTTTTTAAACATTAGGTTTTAGAGTTTAGAGAGGGATTGAATAATTGCAATTAAGATGAAAACAATATGTGAGTTTGACTCAGTGGTAGCTATGTAAGTCTAAGTAGCCAGGAGGGTAGCCTTCTAAGCAGCTGGTAAATGGTAAATCCAGTTTTCATAAAAGATAAGTTTTTAAAAAGAGGTCTCACTTAGTGGAGAGGAGAAAGTGGGTATATGAGATCATGTTAAAATTGTTTGCTCTACAGCATTGTTAGATTAACACTTTTATGTCAATATCCATCATTCTGGTCACCTTACACCAATAGGTATCCCTATCCAAACATTGCTAAACAGCTATTTCTTCCAAAAGCATCCATTTGCTCATGACTTTCCTTTCTCAAAAACCTAAAATAACTCTCACTTAACTCTCTTAGAGATTGTCATTATGCCTCCTCTCCCTTCTAAATGCATACACACTCACACAAATTGTATTCAATATTTTACTTTGAGAGGATGCATTTCCTACAAGTATAAGCTAAAGTCTGGCAGAACTACTTACTTCTTGTCCCTTGCTCAATTGGAATACTTCTCAACCATCATCAAACTCTCTTTGAAAGTAATAAATATAATTTTGAAAGATAGTCTGGCTAAAAAATTGTGAAAGGGCATGAAAAAGGAACTTGATAATAATAGTTAGCAAAAAACATAGTCAACTTAATATATCTTTATATTTGTGAGTAACAAAGCCATTATAAACTACCATGAATAATATATTTTCCTAAATTGACAAAGAGCAGCAGATGAAAGCAAAAACATCTCTTCTATTATTAATAAAAGTTAATTTAGAGGCTAAAACATATGTGAGAACCTAGAAATAATAATCATCAAGGAATTAAGTAGATTTTTCCCTTCTAGTTAAAGGCAGTGCTAGACAGGATATATTTACCCATGTACCAGGTAAAATCTTGTTCCCTGTGAGCAGCTATTTGCTAAAGCAAAAATAATGAAATGAATATGAGGTTGCTTATTTGATTCTTTTCAAAGACACCAATCAGAGTAAGTCTCTCTACTTCTGTTGGTAAGTAATCAATAAAAAGGATATGAGTACAACACATGTAAGGCATTGGTCACTTGGGAGAAAACATTGGGATTGGTGGGCAAAAATTCATCCCCCAAAAGTCCCTTTACAAAAAACATCTATCTAGTAGAGATTCATTTCCTCGAATGAAAATGTCTTTGATAGTATTCTTTTATAATTATAAATGGCTCTAGAAGGCAAAATATCACTAACTTCTAAAACCTTTGCTATGTTAGTGGAGATTAGAGTAGCCTTAGGAAAGTGAAGGATCAGACTGGAGACTAGATAATAGGATGTAACTGTAACACTTACTAGCCTTAGGTCCAGTGTTGACAGCCTCCTTTATCCTTCAAGAACTCAGTTATCCCAACTATAAAAGTATGAGGATTGAACTAATTGAGATGTAGGACTCTATCCAGTACTAACCATCAATTATAGGGTGGTGGAAGAAAGAATAGAGTTCAGACTAGTCTTAGTAGTGGGGGTAGGAGCAGAGGGAGCAACCAGAGGGGCTATACAGCATGATCAGACACACATAACCTATTTTCCATTTCCAACTGGTTCATGGTAAATATAGACTTGCTAATATTTTGCTTCCCACCAGTTTAATAAGATTAATTAATATTAATAATTAATAAGATGGGAACTCTCAGAGTCTATATATCTTACATGGTATGCATACTTTATTCTCTTTATTCCCAAAAGCATAAAATCTAGGAAAAATGTGAACTAAAAAGCTTAATAAATGTTCATGGCACATTTTTTATAGACATCTACATTTCACTCTTCAGCCAGGGTCAAAGTACAATTCTGTTTGGTTTCTCTTCATTTGGAGGTACAGAAAATAAAAGACCGAGCAAGCACACTGTGATGGAAAATTCATTATAAGCTGAAATCTGAATCACCATAATTACACACAGTTCAGAAGTGTAAATGGTACCCATCTCTTGGCAGATTAAAAAGCCAAGTTGATGAGCAATATCGCTGAGCTACACATGCCTGTTTAATAAGCCACTCAAATCAACACTTCTGTAATCCCTTGATATATACACAAAAATTGTATCTGTAAACCTAATCAAATCTCATTTGTTTTACCTGAAGGTCCAATGAACCACCTGGTGTCTCTCTTTGCACTTCTTATTCTCTATTAACTTCTGCCTTGTAGAAATTAAGTCTTTTATATATGATCATTCTTTCCACTAGTTTCCAATTATTAGGTCAATGCATGCGTTTGGAACAAGGAGTCCAATATGAAGCGATTAGGAAAACTGCTGAGAATATCAGATGATATTAGAAACTATAGATTGTAATATTTAGACTGTGATTAGGCCTCTAATATTTTATAATGGCAGATTGTTGAAAATACTGTATAATGCTTATATTCATACACACCCAAACACACCAAAAGTTCCCAGGAGTCTCTAATTTTAATTAGAAAGTGGATATATTCTGCGGAAGCTAAATCTATAAACTTTTCAGCACATCAATACCATTGTATTTCACTATAAAATCTTTCTGCTTTTAAAAGTTTAATAACATCTCTGAAAAAAATATTTCAAATGGACAGATGCAATAAATGAGTATTAAAATTAAAAAGAAAACTCCTGCTAAAGAATAAGATAAATTTAGTGAATAGAAAATAAATTTTCTTGAAATATAAATATGTGGTCATTTCACTATTAATCTTTCTTGGAAGAGAAAATTAGAATGCAACAACTTGCCAATAAAGTTCTAAATATGACATGATTTTAGATGCCTTATTAGTAGTGATTTTTTTTTTTTTTAAAGGAAATAAGCCGTACTAAGGGAAATATCTCTAAGGAAAGTTTTGTAAAATCAAAAGAAATAGTGTTGCCTTTATCACAGAATAATCATGGTGCCTGCATTGAAATTTGTACAGACATAGTAATATAGGACAAAAAGACTTTGTCTCAAGATTTCGAATATTCATCTGTGTTTGTCATACTGTTGGGGCTTGTGTGTTGCATTGATGCTGGAAGCTAAGCCACTGGTGTTTTAAATATCAACATGGTCACTATGGTGGACAGGTTTTGGTTGAGATTCCAGGCTAAGACAGACTAATAAAAAAGAGAGGCAGTCTTCTTCTGAATACTTAGTCACTGAAAACCTTATGAATAGCAGAAGAACGTTGTCTGATTTAGTACCGGAAATGAAAACGCTATGAATAGCAGCAGCTCATTATCAGATAAGGTATCAGAAGATGAGCTCCTCAAGTTGGGTGGCACTAAAAATACAACCTGGAAAGAGCTGCCTCCTCAAAGTAGAGTAGACTGAGATGTTGATGGGGCAAGAATCAAAATGAAAAGAAGAGGCAATAAACATCCATTAACAAATGGAACATAGAATGTATGAAGTACACATCTAGAAAAAATTGTAAGTTGTCAAAAATGAAATGGTACACATAAAACTCTAAATCCTAAACATTAGTTAGCTGAAATGGATTGGTATTGGCCAATTAGAATCTGAAAATCATATGATTTACTCTGCCAGGAATGCCATATTGAAGAGGAATGGTGATAAGCTCATCATCGAAAAGAACATTTCAAGATCTGTTTTGAAGTACAATCCTGTCCATGATGGGATAATATCCATATGCCTACAAGGAATACCAGTTGACAGAAATATTATTCAAATTTATGCACCAACAACTAAGGCCAATGATTATGAAGTTGATGAATTTGACCAACTTCTTCAGTGCAAAATTGATCAAATATGCAATCACGATATACTATTAATTACTAGAAATTGGAATGGAAGGTTGGAAACAAAGAGGAAGGAACAGTAGTTGGAAAATATGGCCTTGGTGATAGAAATGATACTGGAAATCTCATGATAAAATTTTGCAAGATCAATGACTTCTTCATTGAGAATACCTTGTTTAAACATCATAAAAGATGACTATACAAATGTACCTCACTGGATGGAACACAGATATCAAACAGACTACATACATTGGAAGAGATGGTGGCACAGCTCTATAACAACAGCCTCCCTGTCCCCCACCCCCACAAATAAAAGGCCACGGGCAGACTTTAGAACAGACTAGTCATAATTGGTCATAAAGGAACTCTGTTAGCGTAGTGGTTACAAATCGGGCTGTGAACAGCAAGGTCAGCAGTTCAAAACTACCAGCTGCTCCACGGGAGAAAGATTAGGCTTTCTACTCCCATAAAGATTTACAGCCTCGGAAACCCTGTACAGGGTCGCTATGGGTCGGAACCGACTCGACGGCACTTAACAACAACAAATGCAAGCTCAGGATGGGATGATGCTAAAAAATATTAAGACAAGTCCATGAGAGCCAAAATTGTATCCTTGATCATATCTCACCCGAATTTAGAGATCATCTCAAGAACAGATTTGATAAAACACAAATGACTGAAGACCAAAATAGTTGTGGGATTACATCAAGAACATCATATAGGGAAAAGGTCATTAAGAAGAAAAGAAAAAAGCAAAATACGAAATAGAATGTCAAAAGCGACTCTGAAGCTTGTTCTCCAGTGTAGAGATGCTAAAGTAAATGGAAGAAGTGAGGAGGCAAAAGAGATGAGCAGAAAATTGCAAAGGGATGATTGAGAAGACAAAATCAAGCATATAATGAAATGTGCAAAGACCTGGATTTAGAAAACCAAAAGAGAAGAGCACAGTCAGCATTTCTCAAGTTGATATAACTAATGGAAAATTCAAGTCTTGACTTGAAATATGGATGGATTCTATGGGCAAAATATTAAATAATACAGAAAGCATCAAAAGAAAATAGAAGGAATATATAGACACTGTACCAAAAAGAAATGGTTGATATGTAACCGTTTTAAAAGGTAGCATATTATCAAGAGCCAATGGTTACTGAAAGATGAATTCCAAGGTACACTGAAAGCATTGGCAAAGAACAAGGCTCTGAACATTGATGAAACACAAAAAAATAGAACTATTTCAGCAAAGTGATAAGCAATAGAGGCACTCATTCATCTATGCCAAGAAATTTGGAAGACAGTTACTTGGCCAACTGATTGGAATAGATTCACCAAACAGAGCCAATAGAATGCGGAAATCATCAGACAATATCATTGCTATCATATGCAAGGAAAACTCTGCTAAAGATCATTGAAACATGGCTGCAACAGTACAATGACAGGGAGCTACCAGAGAGGTTCAAGATGGATTCAGATAAGGACGTGTAAGGAGGGAGATAATTGCTGACATCAGATTTTAACTGAAAGCAGAGGATACTGGAAATATGTTTGCTTGTTCTTTATTGACTTTGTGGATTCTAAAAAACTGTGGATAACATTGTGTAGAATGGGTATTCCAGAAAACGTAATTGTACTCATGAGGAAGCTGTACATAGATCAAGAGCCAGTCATTCTAACAGAATAAGGGGATACTGATTGTTTTAAAATTATGAATGGTGTGTTCTCAATGGTTGTATTTTTTCACCATATATATTTAATCTATATGCTGAGCAAATAATCTGAGAAACTGGATTCTATGAAGTAGAATCTGGCATCAAGATTTGAGGAAGACTCATTAATAACCTGCATTTTTCAGATGATACAACTTTGTTTCCTGAAAGCAAAGGGGGCATAAAATACTTACTGATGAAGCTCAAAAACCACAGCCTTTGGTATGGGTTGTATCTTAATAAAAAGAAATTTAAAACCTCGCAACTGGGCCAATAAACAACATCATGATAAATGGAGAAATATTGAGGTTTTCAAAAACTTCATTTTTCTTGGCTACACTATCAGCACTCATAGAAGCAGTACTCAAGAAATCAAACTACGTATTGCATTATGCAAATCTGCTGCACCAGACCCCTTCAAAAGATTCAAGAGCAAAGATGGTGTGCCTGACTCAAGCCATAGTATTCTCAGTAGCCTCTTATACATGGTAAAGTTGGACAATGAATAAGGAAAAGCATAAAGAATTGATGCATTTGGATTATGGTGTTGGAGAAGAATACTGATAGTACCACGAACTGCCAGAACAACAACAACAACAAAATATGTGTTGGAAGATGTAGAACAGGGTGCTTAGAAGCCAGGATGGTGAGACTTTATCACTCATATTTTGGACATATTTCAGGAGGGATCAGTTCCTGGAGAAGGCCATCATGTTTATTAAAGTTGAGAGTCAGTGAAACAGTAGAAGACCTCAATGAGATAGATTGGCACAGTGGCAGCAACAATGGGCTCAAGAATAATAAAAACAATCATGAGGAAGGCACAGAGCCGAGACAGTGTTTCATTCTGTTGTGCATGGGGTCACAATGAGTCAGAAGTGAGTTGACAGCACCAAACAACAGCAACACACAGATTCTATACATATGCAAAGTAGGGGAAGGAGTATGGTCAATTGTTTAGTATAATTGTCAAGTCATCAAAATTGACTTATATTTGCATTCTGTTCTCTTTTTTCTTTTCCTATCTTGCATTATCCTCTTGCATCAAGGATTTAGGAGATCCTCTGACCTCTTATTATTTAACCTCTTATCCACCCTTGAAAAACAGGAATAAATTAATATTAACTATATAGTTGTAGCCTTATCATACTCATATTTGGCATCTGTAAAGATGTATCTGACACTGACTTATCCTCTGCACTCTTCTTGTTTCATTGCCTTCCAGAATACGAGTTGATACCCCAAAGAGTTCACTGCATTCAAAACTGCTCATTTCAGGTTTATGGACCACTAGCAGAAAGGTAGGTAGTTCAAACACACCAGTCACTCCTCAGAACCCCTTATATTGGGTTGCAAAAGTAGGGAAAAATAAGGAATGAACAGTAGTAGGAAAATATGGCCTAGGTGACAGAAATGATGCTGGAGATCACATGATAGAATTCTGCAAAATCAATGATTTGTTCATTTCAAATACCTTCTTTAGGCATCATAAGAGATACTACATGGACCTCACCAGATGAAAGACATAGAAATCAAATTGAATACATCTGTGGAAAAAGACGATGGAAAAGCTCCATATCATCAGTCAATAAAAGGCCAGGGCAGATTGTGGAAAAGACCATCAATTGCTCATGTGTAAATTCAAACCGAAGCTGAAGAAAATGAAAGCAAGTCCACAAGATCCAAAATATGACCTTCAATATATCTCACCTGAATTTAGAGATCAACTGAAGAACAAACAGATTTGATACATTAAACACTAAAGACTGAAGACCAGAAGAGTTATGGGATGACATCAAGAACATCATACAGGAACAGGAAGAAAGCAAAAAAAAAGTCATTAAGAAGAAAAGAAAGAAGGAAAAGATCAAAATGGATGTTGAAAGAGACACTGAAACTTGCTCTCCAGCATAGACATGCTAAAGCAAATGGAAAAAATGAGGATATACAAGAGCTGAAGAAAAAATTTCAAAGGTCAGCTTGAGAAGACAAAGTCAAACATTACAATGAAATGTGCAAACATCTGGAATCAGAAAACCAAAAGGAAAGAACACACTCAGCATTTTTCAAGTTGGGGGAATTGAAGAAAAAATTCAAGCCTCGACTTTTGTTATTGAAGGACTTTCTGGGCAAATGAATGAATAATGCAGAAAGCAACCAAAGACAATGGAAGGAATACACAGAGTCACTGTTCCAAAAGGAAATGGTTGATAACCAACCGTTTCAAGAGGTAGCACATAATCAAGAGCCAATTACACTGAAGGAGGAAGTCCAAGGTGCATTGAAGGAATTGGCAAAGAACAAGGTACCAAGAATCGATGGAATAAAAATTGAAATCTTTCAAAAAAGTGAGGTGGCACTGGAGGCACTCACTCATCTATGCCAAGAAATTTGGAAGACAAATATCTGGCCAACGGATTGGATGAGATCCATATTTGTGCCCATTACAAAGACAGGCGACGAAATGGAATGCAGTAATCATTTGACGATATCTTTGATGTCCGATGCGAGTAAAGTTTTATTAAAAGAACTACAGAAATGGCTGCAAGCATACATTGACCCGAGAACTTCCAGAGGTACAAGCTGGATTCAGAAGATGATGTTGAACGAGGGAAATCATTGCTGATGTCCGATGGATCTTGGCTGAAATCAGAGAATATCAGAAAAATGTTTACCTGTGCTTTATTGACTACACAAAGGCTTTCGATTGTGTGGATCATGACAAGCTATGGACAACATTGTAAAGTATGAGTATTCCTGAACACTTAATTGTGCTCATGAGGAATCTGTACATGAACCAAGAGGCAGTTGTTTGAACAGAACATGGGAACACTGAATGGTTTAAAATTAAGAAAGGTGTGCGACAGGGTTGTATTCCTTCACTATACTTATTCAACCTGCATGCTGAGCAAATCATCCTAGAAGCTGAGTTTTATGAAGAAAAACGTGGCATCGGGATTAGAGGAAGACTCATTAACAACCTGTCATATGTAGATGATACAACCTTGCTTGCAGAAAATGAAGAGGATTTAAAATAGCTACTGACGAAGATCAAAGAGCACAGCCTTCAGTATGAATTACATCTCAATGTAAAGAAAGCAAAATTCCTTACCACTGGACCAATAAACAACATTCTTATCAACAGAGAAAAGATTGAAGTTGTCAAGGACTTCATTCTTCTTGGATCAACTATCAACACTCATGGAAGCAGCAGTCAAGAAATCAAATGATGACCTACACCTATGGAAGCAGTAGCTCAAAAGAGGAAACAAGTCCTTACAGCAAGAATCATTCCCACACCCTCCACACAGAGTAGACAGGGATGGGCAACTTGGACATTGGCTACCCAAAATGGGGGGTGGGGGCTACAAAGGCAAGAAGTGACTGGCTTACAAGCTTTCAAGAGGGAACCTAGACCCAGAGGGCCTGGAGACAGGTAGAATCTCCAGTGAGTAGTATTCCATCTGACTAGGCGAGGCTGATGCAACGAAATGCAGACGGGTGTCTTGTGATACAATAATGAATAATTGTTATCAGGACTGACTGTGAGGGTTGGAAATGTAAGGGTGGACGTTTTATAGCAAGGAGGGGAGTGATTTCAGTCTAGGAGCGGAGGTCACTAGGACCATCAAGGGAGAAGAGCAGAGAGCGGGACCCTACCCAGAGAAGCAGTGATGCCTGAAATGGAACCAGAGATGATGATGTGGAGCTATGGAGCAGCTGGAGACTCTAGACCCAGAGAGGGAGAGCGACTGTGTGCTGAAGACCTGGGGGGCACGGGAGAAGGATTGCATGGAGGGGATTGTAACCATGACAATGAGACGATATACAATAGAATGAATGTAAAACTAATGTTCTCCCATGTAAACTGTCACATAATTCACAATACATCATTTAAAGAAAAAAAAAAAAAAGAAATCAAATGACGTATTACATTAGGTAAATCTGCTGCACAAGAACATTTTAAAGGGTTGAAAGGCAAAGATGTCAGTTTGAGGACTAAGGTGCACCTCACCCAAGCTATGATATTTTCAATAACCTCAAATGCATGTAAAAGTTGGACATTAAATAAGGAAGACCATAGAAGAAGTAATTCTTTTGAGTTATGGTTTTGGAGGAGATTTTGGCCATTGAAAATGCCATGGGCTGCCAAAGAACCAACAGATCTGTGTTGGAAGAATGCAGCCAAAGTGCTCCTTGGAGGCCACGATGGCCACACTTTGTCTCTCATACTTCGGACATATTGTCAGGAGGGACCAGTCACTGGAAAAGGATATCATGTTTGGTAAGGTGCAGGCAGGGTCAGAGAAAAAGAGGAAGACCCCAACAAGATGTACTTACAAAGTGGCAGCATCAATGGGCTCAAGCGTGGCAACAATTGTGAGATTGGCCCATGACCAGGCAGTGTTTTGTTCTGTTGTGCATAGGGTCGCTATGAGTTGGTACCAAATGATGGCACTTAACAACAACAATATTTTTTAAGTGTTCCCTCTGTTGGACAAAAATATTAATCCATTTATTTTTTTACCATGAGTTCTAGTTCTGCCATGTTTCCTACATGAAAGTCCTTTTAAAAAAATGCAAGTCAAATTTCATCAGTCCCCAACAGCTGTTTGTTCCCACAACAAATATCCACACTTACTTATAACAATTCTCAAATAACATTTATAACATTTCTCATATAAAACAATGCTTATTGTTATTGAGACCAACTGGTGTATGTTGAGGAAGAATAATTGCATAATTGGGGTGTTAAAGGAATAAGTATATCTCAAGTTGAATGAGTGAAAGAAGATACAATATAGAGTCTGAGATTAAAGACAATATCCTTAGCTCATTCATGTGATTTATTGTTAAAATTAAATTATTTAAAAATGGAGGTTCTATAGTCAGAACATCAAGTTCCAAATGCTGGTTATACAACAACATAGTTGTGCGACATTGGGCCCACTTTTATAGGGCTAAATGAGTAACAAATTTGAATATAGGTCTGAGTCTCAAACCTATGTCCTTGTCATCATTCACCACTAACACCACAACCAGTTGCTGTTGAGTTCACGCTGAATGCATGGTGATATTATGTGTATCAGAGTATACTGGCTAATTTTTAAGAACAGCAGTTCTTAAAGGTGTATCTGGGTAGATTCCAGCCACACTACCCTTTCAGTTAGCAGCACCATCCATGCCCTTAGCATAGGTTTGATATCATTATTTTATTAAGAAGAAGAATGGAAGAACGGATATCTTGATAACCTGGGAAATTATCGTGTCCTGTTGTTACTGGTAGCGTAGTGGTTATGAATCAGACTGCTAACCTCAAGGTCAGCAGTTCAAAACTACCAGCTGCTCCACGGGAGAAAGATGAGGCTTTCTGCTCCCGTAATGGATTACAGCCTTGGAAAACCTGGACAGGGTCGCTAAGAGTCAGAACCGACTCCACAGCACATAACCACCACCACCATTGTTACATAAAGGAGCTCTGGTAGCGTAGTGGTTACGAGACAGGTTGCTAAACTCGAGATCAGTGGTTCATAATTACCCGTTGTTTAGCGGAAGAAAGATGAGGCTTTTCTGCTCGGGTAAAGATTTACAGCCTCGGAAACTCTCTATAGGGTCACTATGAGTCAGAAGCACTCCACAGCAAACCACCCCCACCACCATGCAACATTATATGGTTTTCAGTTTTGCTGGAAATATTGTGAAACTCTTGTGATATTTCAAAGTTTTACTATAGAAAATATTGACAAGAATGCATTTCATAGATATCTCCAGAGGGTCAAGTGCCGTGCTGGATCTCTGTTGACTGTTTTTATCGGCTTTTTTTGTGAGCGTTCTAATGACAAGGACTATTTTATTGTGCTATTGGACAAAGTGACTTCATTGAGAAGAAAAGGAGACAATTGAGTGCCTGGCTCAGCATTTCAGGTCCCTGCCTCATTGCAAACTGTCTTTACATTTACTAGATCATGTTTTCTGTTTCTTTACCAAGGAGACTTCATGAAAATTGCATTTCTGATCCTGAACTCTGCTCAGTGAGGTGCACAGTCAGTGATAAGCCACCCTGGGATACTTGGAAATGGCTCAAAGGTGCAGGCAAGAAGTTTGGATGTCAAGGATGTAGAGAATAGTATGTGATGCTGTAGTAAAAGCACTGGACTGCTAACTTCAAGGTCACTGGTTCAAAGCCATAAGCCACTCCTCAAAAACCCACTACAGGGCAGCTTTAACAACTCAGAAGTAGGGTCTCTTTTCTCACGTTATGTTCTATTGCTGCTTGAAACTGATTATGATAATGTTAGACAGTTTTTCTAGACTCTCCTTTTAAAAAGCCCTTATAATTATTAAAATTTGAACCAGTTTCGCTGTTGAACATATCACTCTCGCATAATGATCTGAGAAAACTGACTATTTGGAAGTTAAGTTGTTTAATTTCCATGGCAGATTCAAAGCTACAATTACTCTAGAATAAAAGCCAAATTAGAAGCATTTTGGATGTATGTTTGCTAGTTACCTTCCATATGATCATAGGAAACTGCATGACGTTTATTCATTGAACATGTTGGTCTTAGAGCCATTTCTTTGACATCTTAAACAATACTTAACTACGACCCTAACTGAAATACTCACATATAATTATGGCCTGGGTTAATCCTAGATAAATAGTAATTAAACTTGCTGATTATTTACTGCATGCCAGGCACCAGGTGCTATGTAGTGTGCCTCACATAAATCTTCTCATTCAATCTTCCCATCTACCAGGAGCTATAACTAAAATCACCCCATTTGACAAAAGTCATTACTTGGGTTTTAAGTGCTTTGTCATTTTCTCAACCTAATATTAAATTCTTGATAATCTCGTATTTAAAGCTAAAAACAAGATGCAGTTTATTTTAATGAAAACAATGGAAATGTTAAGAGTGTTATGTAATTTAGAGTCAATTAGTTTAATTCATACATTCATTCTGAAGTTTTTGAAGAAGCTCTTCAAGGCCTTCATATAGTTGTCATGGGTATATAGTTGTCATGGAAATAAGACTAACTTTTTTATATGTTTAATTGCTTTAGGAGCTAGTGTTCTTCTTCTGGAGTCCTGGGGTGACATTGCAGGATAAGCACTGAACTACTAATCACAAGTTAGGTGTTTAAAAACCATGAGTTAACTTCTCGGAAACCTTATCTAAGGTCGCTATGAGTCAGAACTGACTCAATGGCTTTTAACAGTAACAACAACATACTTATTTCCACTCCTTTGTCTAGTTTACAGATCCTACTTTGGAATTTTCTGTAGCTGTCTCCTTGGAGGAATTACTCTTCCTTTTGCATTGGACACTTCCAAATTCCTTTTCCAAATTTTAAATCCCTTACATATATTTGTTCTTCTAATCCACTCAAACAGGCAACTACTCAGCATCAAAAGATCCCTAATGTAGGAACTGTGAACATGTAAAGAAACTTCAGGATAGATCAATCCATTTGTGACATGACCTATCCTACTATGAATGAGAGGCCAGAGCCATTTTTATTTGCTCAGGACTTCCGAGTGAAATTGAAACTTTCCCAAAGGAAATATACATATATATATATATATATGGTCATGTTCTGCCTCACTGCAAGTGCTGATGAATGCATAGCTTTCCCTGTGAGTTTCATGCCCACTGATTATGTTTACTTTATAAGTTGGAGTAGGAGACCTACCAGATTAGAAGATGACCATGTGTACTGGGATATGCATGTAAATAACTGGCTGACCACTGGTCCGTGATGTGAACATGGTGTTCCCTTTTCTCATCTTAAATTCCTTGAAATTATGCATTACACTTCTGCCCACTGCTTCATAACAGCATTAAATAACCTGACTGGAAAAGAAAATCTAGTAATAATCAAGCACCTTGAGGTCAGTGGCTCAGCAGTGAAGATGATGTGAAATCTGTTGTTAGTGACTGAGTTTTTGAGCTGTGAAGATCATTTTTAAATAAGATTCCTAGTCAAATAGCAACAGAGTCCTCACTTTTTCAGGTTCTGTATTATCTGAAAACAATGGTTAAGCTTTCCATCTAATCAAATAAATATTTAAAAGGTACTTACTGTGTGTAATTTGATAGTACAGACCAAAATAATAGCTAGTATTAATTTAACATCTTATCTTCCTGGAACTACATTAAGAATTTGTATGCATTATCATACATTAAAAAACTAAGATATAAGAAAGTTAAATAATTTACCCAAATAATTTCTAAAAGTAATATTTAGAAAGGTTAAATAATTTACCCAAGTTACACATCTGGTAAGTGGCAGAACCAGGATTTAAACATAGGACAATTTCTTTCTAGGATCTACCTTCTTAATTGCTAGCCTAGTAATATAATATAATTATATTTTCAAATTATATATAATAAAAACTACAATATAATATCATACAATACTAAAATATATAAAAATTAAAATTATATTAAAATGTAATAGAATGAAAAACAGCAACCACTAAAAATGTGCTCTTTGACTATTAGCTCATTTTTAATGCAAGAGGTAGATATGAATATAGAAGCAAGTGAACTATTTTTTTTTTCCAAAGGCAGACAACCATAGATGTAAATAAATAAAACAAAACAAGCAAAACAGAATACAAAAGTGATAAGAGAAAAATGATGCCTAACTGAAAGTTAATACCCATTCTGCCTTGCATGAAATCAGGATTCCGCATGCTCCTATCATCTTTTTCCAACTCTTCATTTCTTTTCCCATTTTGCATGAATCCCGCTTTATGAAAAAAAATTCTAGTTATCTCTCAGTATCTGATTTCCCCCCCAAAGGACAGCTGTAGAAGATAAAGTGAAATATTATAATGAAATGTGCAAAGATCTGGTGTTAGGAAACCAAAAGGGAAGAACACATTCAGCATTTCTCAAGTTGAAAGAACCATGGGAAAAATTCAAGTCTTGACTTGCCATACTGAAGGATTCTTTGGAAAAAAATATTGAATGATGCAGAAAGCATCAAAAGGACATGAAAGAAATACAGAGCTGTATCAAAAAGAAATGGTCAATATCCAACCATTTCAAGGGTGCCATATGATAAAGAGCCAATGGTACTGAAAGAAGAAAGAAGTCCAAGTGCACCATGAATGAGCCTGATGTTATTAAAATACTAGTGGCATAGCTTCCAGAATCACAGCAACACACAAGTCACCACAATACAACAAACTCATAGATGAGTGGTGGGAAGAATTAGATGGTGACTCATTATTATTACCAACTATTCTGAAAGAGATCACATTAAAAGATTCTGGATAGAATGGGGGAAAATGTGGAAAAAACTCAAAATTATTTTTAAAAAAAGACGGAGCTTACTTGTTAGAAAGAGACTGGAAGAACCTGAGATTATGGTCGCAACCATCCTACAGGTGTGGTAAAGGTGCTAAATTTTCAGCCAAGCAGTAGATAGGTATGTTGTTGTTGTTGTTAGATTCCATCAAGTCAGTACTGACTCATAGTGACCTTATGCACAACAGAATGAAACACTGCCCAATCCTGGGCCAACCTCACTATTCTTATTGCCACACTTGAGCCCATTGATGTTGCCACTTTGCCAATCCATCTCGCTGGAGGTCTTTCTCTTTTTCTCTGACCCTCCACCTTACCAAACATGATATCCTTCTCTAGCAACTGGTCCCTCCTAACAATGTGTCCAAAGTATGAGAGATGAAGTTTGGCCATCTTGGTCTCCAAGGAGCACTCTGGCTATACCTCTTCCAACACAGAGCTGTTACTTCTTTTGGCAGCCCATGGCACTTTCAATATTCTCCTCCAACACCATAACTCAAATGCATCAATTCTTCTATGGTCTTCATTATTCACTGTCCAGCTTTTGCATGCATATGAGGTTATTGAAAATACCATGGCTTGGGTCAGGAGCACCTTAGTCCTCAAGCTGACATCTTTGCTCTTCAATACTTTAAAAAGATCTTGTGCAGCAGATTTGCCTAATGCAATATGTCATTTGATTTCATGACTGCGGCTTTCATGAGTGTTGATAGTTGATCCAAGAAAAATGAAGTCCTTGACAACTTCAATCTTTTCTCCATTAATAAGACCGTTGTTTATTGGTCCAGTGGGGGTGATTTTTGTTTTCTTTAAATTGGGATGCAATCCATACCGAAGGCTGTGTTCTTTGATCTTCATCAGTAGTATACAGGGGGCCAATAATGATAGTAAGGAATGCTCAGCATGGAATGGTCAATCATTCAAGATCAAAAGGATAACATTCACCTAAGGACAAAGTTGAGAAGGGATGGGAAGGTGGGTGGAATGGAAGTAGGAAGCACAGGGAGGAAGTGGGATAACTAGTTCATAGAGAGGATTGCAATCATTGAGATGAAACAAAGTGGATGATTTGTTGAACTTTAAACCAATGATCTTGTCTGTAAACCTTCACTTAATTGCAATAACGAGTTGTAGAAAATGTAATGTTCAAAATCCTTAATTTCTTTCTCATGCACAATTTTTGCTGTTGTTAGGTGTCATCAAATTCGTTCCAACTCAGCAACTACGTATAGGATTTCCAAGGAGTTTGAACAACCAAACTTGCAGTTCAAACCTATCTAGCGGTCCAGTGCATTAACCTGCAGCATCACGTCAGGACACAACAATGGCTATTATTTAAATAGGAAGACTTTGGTGAGAAACTACTTGATTTTGGAACTCCTTTGGTCACTGATTCCATTTGTATGCATCTATGTTATTGCTTACTTTAAAATTTTTTTGGTACAAAAAACCTCCACTATAGCAGCATGTACAAGAATAAAAAATATCACTTATAATATAACCACCAGCAGATATATTTTGAAAGTTTGTATTTGAGCTATGAGACTGGAGTTAGTGTTTCTCAATTTAGGTTACAGTTGAAAACTCCTTTGGGGTGTCAGCCCAGCTCACAGTGACCCCTTTTTATGAGAGTTGTGTCCTTGTATGTGATTGTGTTTACAGTTTATTCAGCCAGGGGACCAACGGGACTAAAACTAAATCAAATCTATTCTGTCTCTTAGAAATTTGGAATTGCAAATGAGAAAATAAATATGTCAGCTTTGGCTGGACTCATAAATGAGAGAGAAACTTGACAAGTACGGGGTGACTTACAAAAACATCAAGAGAAGCAAATTTTCAGAAAAAAATAAAAGCTGTCTGAAACAGAGATTTTTTTCTGTTGTTGTTAGATGCCATGGAGTTGGTTCTGACTCATAGTGACCCTATGTTTGCACAACAGAATGAAACACTGCCCAATCCTGGGCCAACCTCACAAACATTGATACACCTGAGCCCATTACTGCTGTCACTGTGCCAATCTATCTCACTAGGGGTCTTCCTCTTTTTATCTTACCTTCCATTTTACCAAACATGATATCCTTCTTCATTGACTGGTCCTTTTTGACAACATGTCCAAAGTATGAGAGATGAAGTGTCTTCATCCTGGCCTCCAAGGAGCCCTCTGGCTGCACTTCTTCCAACACATATCTGTTGGTTCTTTTGGCAGTCTAAGGTGTTTTCAGTATTCTCCTCCAACACCATAACTCAAATGTACCAATTCTTCTACAGTCTTCCTTATTCACTGTCCAGCTTTTGCATGTATATGAGGTTATTGAAAATACCATGGCTTGGGTCAGGTGCACCTCAGTTCTCAAACTGACATCTTTGCTCTTCAACATTTTAAAGAAGTCTGTACTTCAAAGAAGCAGAGATAGGAGATGAACACAGAGATGCTTGTATTCATAACTGTTTAGTTGTTGTTAAGTGCCATCAAGTTGGTCTCAACTATATAGGGTTTCTCAGGAGCAGCTGGTGGATTTGAACTGCTAACCTTGTGGTTCACAGTCTAGTACTGATCCTACAGCACCACACCAGGAGTCTAATGGCTTAGTTGGATTCTGTGAATAATGCCAGCTTCTTTAAAAAAAAAAAAATAATAATAATAACTGAATTTGAAGTTAGCTGAAGAGGTTTTGTGTTGTTTTTGTTTTTTTTTTCTATTTTAAGATATGGAGTTTAAAATGACAAATTAGTCATCATACTAAAGCTTCAGATAAAGAGGTAGCATCGAAGATGTGATGACCTGATGAAGTACAAGTCTGCTCTATCCCCCACCCTGACCACTCCTCCCCAGTTCAGTAAGTGTACTGTAATATTGAGACCGAGATTAAAATTCCAGGTTTGAAGGCCTGAGTGAGAAAAGAGAAGAAAATTTGCCCTCACTCAAATATTTTAATATATCCCACTAGTCACACTTCTTCACCATGAGAGAAACAAAGGCCACATTTCCAAGATATAGTCATGTTGCTTATTCACACACATTGTGTAAATAAATGATAATTATATCTGAAATGACCATAAAATCTGGTTTATTCTGGACAAATCAGTTTATGTTATTGACTGGCATAATTTCAAATCACACTCTTGTTAACTCAAATATACAGTCTGGGTGATAAATTTTATGATAATCCAAATTCACATTCATTTTAATTTTTAAAAATATAAATATTATAATATCATTAGGAGAAAATTGTTCAGCTGCATACCTAAAATATAAAAATAAACAACTAATGCTTTAAACTTGTAATAAATCTTTTTAGTAGGAATTATATATAACCTCACATTTATAAGAACTGGAGTGTCTCATACTTTGTCTCCTAAGTTATATCATATTTCTCTCTGTGAGGTCCCATAAGGACTAATAAAAATAATAAGTTAATACGGAAAGATACATAGCCAGTAGAATATATGTGTTATAGGTTGTCATTAGTAAGTCCTATGGGGTTAAAGTAAGATTGGTACAATAGAAGATAATGCAACCAATATAGACACAAGAAACAATGCTGTGGCTTTACAATATTTGCATCATCAGAGAAAAGTAAAATAGCAAAGCAAAAATAATAATTGCTCGTTTATAGGGATCTAGCTGTTTTTTCTCTTGCAGAAATGACTGCAAAATTGACACCACCTCCTTTACTAAGTACAACAGGATACTATATGCTTTAATCTCAAAGCAGTAGAAAGGACATTTGGATCAGAAAAAGTAGTATGCTCATGTATCTAAGGAGACTAGGAATATATATATTTTTAATTTTCAAAAATTTATTTAACAATTTTATGTGATGAGACACATAAATTGTCTTTACTATACTTACCAGGAAGCAGCTCTGTTAGAGTAGTGGTTATGAGTTGGGTTACTAACTTCAATGTCAGCCGTTTGAAACTACCAGCTGTTCCATGGGAGAACGATGAGGCTTTCTGCTCCCATAAAGATTTATAGCCTCAGAAATCCTATGCAAGATCACTATGAGCTGGAACCGACTCCACAGCACACTACCACCACCACAATACTTAGCAAGAACATTTAATGGCAACTAAACACAAAACTTGTTTAAATACTTGATTTATTGCAGCATCCGATGTTGAGTTTTGAAGTGGGAAATACATTAACAAAACATTCAGGAATGTCACCTCTAATTATAAATCAACACTACTCATCTGTCAGTTTGTAGTACTTTTGGGGCTTGCCTGTTGCTGTGATTCTGGAAGCCATGCCACTGATATTTTAATACCAGCAGGGTAACCCATGATGATTAGGTTTCAGCTGAGCTTCCAGACTTAGACTAGGAAGAAGGAAAGATGGATTAATTTAGAATATTTAGTCACTGAACACCTTATGAATCACCCTGGAATACTGTCAGAGAGTACCAAAATACTGAATATTGAAACATGATGAAGAGCACCAGAATATTGTCAGAAATAGTGCCAGAAGATGAGCTTCTTAGGTTAGAATCCACTCAAAATACCACTGGGGAAGAGCTGCCTCCTCAAAGTACAGTTGACCATAATAACACAAATGAAATAAAGCTTCCAGCACCTTCACCTATTGATGGGGCACAACTCAAAATGAGGATAAACAACTGTAAGCATCCATAAATAGTTGGGACATGAACATACAGAGTATGAATCAAGGAAAATTATAAGTTGTGAAAATGAACTGGAATGCATAAGCATCAATATCCTAGGCATGAACGAGCTGAAATACACTGGTTTGGCCATTTTGAATCTGAAAACCATATGGTTTACTGTGTCAGGAGTGACAAATTAAAAAGGAAAGGTGTCACATTCATCATCAAAAAGAACATTTCAAGATCTGTCTTGAAGTATAATGCTGTCTGTGATATGATAATATCCATCTACCTACAAGGAGGACTAGTTAAAAACACTATAATTCTAATTTACACACCAACAATTAAAGCCAGTAATGACGCCATTGAAGAATGCTACCACTTCTTCAGTCTGAAATTGATCAAACAGGCAATCAAGATGTATTGATAAATACTGATGATTGGAATGCAAAGGTCAGAAACAAAGAGGAAGGATAAGTAGTTAGAAAGCATGAGCTGGGTGATAGAAATGATGCTGGAGAGCACACGATAGAATTCTGTAAGACAAATGACTTCTTCATTGCAAATACCTTGCTTAAACAACCTAAAAGATGACTATGTACATCTGACTTCACCAGATGGAATACACATAAATCAAGTTGACTACATCTTTAGAAAGAAACAGTGGGTAAGTTCCATATAATCAGCCAAAACAAGGCCAGGGGCAGATTGTGGTAAAGACCATCAATTGTTCATATGCCAGTTCAGGCTGAAGTTGAAGAAAATTAAAACGAGTCTATGAAAGCCAAAATATGACCTTGAACATATACCATCTGAATTTAGAAATTGTCTCAATAACAAATTTGATACATTACACACTAATGACTGAAAACCAAAGTGTTGTCAGATGACATCTAAGAACATCATACAGAAAGAAAGCCAAAAAAAAGTTGATTAAGAAGACAAGAAGGAAAAGATCAAAATAGACATCAAAAGAGATTCTGAAACTTGTTCTCCAGTGTAGAGATGCTAAAACAAATGGAAGAAAGGAGGAGATAAAGAGCTAAACAGAACATTTCAAAGAGCAGCTCAAAGAGACAAAGTCGAATATTATAATGAAATCTGCAAAGACCTCAAATTAGAAAATCAAAAGGAAGAACATGCTTAGGATCCCTCAAGTTGAAATAACTAAAGAAAAATTTCAATCCTCAACTTGCAATATTTAAGGATGCTATGGGCAAAATTGAATGATACAGAATATATCAAAAGAAGATTTGGTACAGAGTCACTGTACCAAAAAGAAATGGTCAATGTACAAACATTTCAGCAGGTAGAATATGATCAAGTACCAAAGTTTCTGAAGAAAGAAGACCAAGCAAGATGCACTGAAGGGAATGGCAAAAAACAAGGCTTTGGGAATTGGATTAAAATTGAAATCTTTCAACAAACTGATGCAGCACTGGAGGCGCTCACTCATATATGCCAAGAAATTTGGAAGACCTGTCCAACTGATTGGAAGAGATCCATATTTGTACCCATTCCAAAGAGAGGTGACCCAACGAAATGTGAAAACCATCGGACAATATCATTAATAATGCGTGCAAGTAAAATTTTGCTAAAAATAATTTACAAATGACTGCAACAGTACATTAACAGGGAACTGACAGAGGGTCAAACCAGATTCAGACAAGGACTCAAATGAGGGATATCATTGCTTACATCAGATGAATCTTTGCTAAAAGCAGAGAATACCAGAAAGATGTTTTCCTGTGCTTTGTTGACTACTCACAGGCTTTCGATTGTGTGGATCAAGACAAGCTATGGACAGCATTGCTGAGGATGAGTGTCCAGAATGCTTAATTGTGCTCATGAGGAACCTATCCACAGACCAAAAAGCAGTCATTCAAGGAGGACACTGATGGTTTAAAATTAGAGGTGTGCATCAGGGTTGTATTCCTTCACCAAACCTACTCAAGTCTGTATGATGAGCAAATAATCTGAGAAACTGAACTATAGTGAAGAACAGTGTGGCATCAGGATTAGAGAAAGACTCGTTGACAATCTGTGGCATGCAGATGTTACAACCTTGTATTCAAATGACAGAATAGACAGAAAAAAAAATCCTAATTGATGTCAGAAGAGACTCTGAAACTGGCTTTTCAATATAAATAAATATGTTAAAATAACAGGAAGAAATGAGTAACTAAAAGAGCTGAAAAGAAATTTTAAAGGGCCACTCAAGAAGACAAACTAGAGTATTATAATGAAATCTGCAAAGACCTGGAACTGGAAAAATAAAAAGGAAGAACACTCAGTATTTCTCAAACTAAGGAAAAATTCAAACTGTGCATTGCAATATTAGTGGATGGAGTCCTGATGTGCAGTGGTTGCAAGTCGGGCTGCTAACCTCAAGGTCAGCAGTTCAAAACTACTAGCCATTCTGTGGGGTAAAGATGAGACCTTTGCTCCTGTAAAGGTTTACAGCTTCAAAAATGCTATGCAGGGTTGCTATGAGTTGGAACTGACTCCATGGCACACCACCACCACCATGGGAAAAATATTAAATGACACAGGAAGCATCAACAAAAGATGGAAGGAATACACAGTCACTGTAGCAAACAGAATTGGTGGATTTTCAACTATTTCAAGAGGTAGAATATGATCAAGACCCGATAGTATTGAAGGAAAAAGTTAAAGTTGCACTATAAGCTTTGGTGAACAACAAGGCTCCAGGAATTGACAGATAAACAATTGATATGTTTCAACAAACTGATGCAGCACTGAAGGTGCTCACTCATCTCTGCTCAACATTTTTCAGACTGTCGCCTAACCAACTGATTGAAAGCAATCAATATTTGTGCCGATTCCAAAGAAAGGTGACCCAACTGGTTGACAAAATCATCAAATATTTTGCACATAGAACCCTTCAACATTGTACAAGGTTTGCTTTTTTTTTAATTCTTTCAGATTGATAAATGCTAAGTGTGTTCTTTCCTTTTGATTTTCTCACTCCAGGTTTTTGCACATTTCATTATAATAATTCATTTTGTCTTCTCAAACTGTCCTTTCAAGTTTTCTGTTCAGTTCTTTTACTTCATCATTTTTTCTATTTACTTTAACTTCTCTATGTTCAAGAGCAACTTTCAAAGTATTGGGGTCTTTTCTTTTTTGCTGACTTTTTAATGACCTTTTCTTTTGCTTTTTCATGGATGATGTTCTTGATGTCATTCCACAACTATTCTAGTCCTCAGTTGTCAAATCCGTTCTTAAGATAGTCTCTAAATTCAGGTGGAAAGGTCATATTTTTTATCTTGCAGACTTGTTTTAAATTTCTTCAACATCAACCTGAACTTAACGTGTGAGCAATTGATAATTGATTCTACCCTTGACTCTTGGTCTTGATTTAGCTGTTGGTATTGAGCTTTTCCAGTGTATATTCCTACAGATATAGTCAATATGATTCCTGTGTATTCAATCTAGTGAGCTCATGTATAGCTGACTTAAATATTGCTTTAAAAAGTTATTCAAAACGAGTAAGTCGCTTTGAATTCTATCATTCGATTCCCAGCATCATATTTCTTAATGATAGAAATATCACCAAGACCATATTTTCCATCTACTGATCTATCTTCCTTGTTTCCAATTTTCACATTCTAATCAATAGTAATTACCAATGCATCATGAGTGTCCGCTTGATCAATTCCATACTGAAGAAGTTAGTTGAATTCTTCAATTTAATCATCACTGACGTTAGTGGTTGTTGCATAAATTTGAATAATAATGGTGTCAACTGGTCTTTCTTGTAACTGTATGAGTATTATCCTATTATAGACAACATTGTATTTCAAGATAAATCATGAAATGCTCTTTTTGACAATTAATGTGATACCAATCTGCTTTAATTTGTTGGTACTGGCATAGTAAACTATACGATTGTTTGATACAAAATGGCCAGTACCAGTCCATTTCAGCTCACTACTGCCTTTATGCATTACAATAAATTATTGATGATGTTGCTTTTCCTAGATTCATACTTTGGACATCCCACGTTCTGATAACAGTTTGCAGCTGTTTCTTCTCATTTTGATTTGTGCCACCATCAGGAAATGAAGGTCTTTAAAGCTTCACTTCATTCACATAATTAAGGTCAATTCTACTTTGAGGGAGCAGTTCTTTCCCAGTCATATTTTGACTGCCTTCCAACCACAGGGTTTCATCGTACAGCACTTTATCTGACAGTGTTCCACTGCTACTCAGATGTTTTTCAGGGGCTAACCATCCAGAATTGGTCAGCCTTTCCTTCTTCCTATTCTGTCTTAGTCTAGAAGCTCCACGGAAACCTGCCCACCATACTCTGCTGGCATTTAAAATACTGGTGGCATATCCTTCAGTATCATAGCAAAACACAACCCACCATAGAAAGAATTGCACTGGATGACCAGATTACCACAATATGTGGCTTTCCTGGGTTCTCAATTGAATCCTAATTTATCCCCACTCTGGCTAATAAGAAATCTTCCATCTATGCTGATGGAACCTTTGGAATTTCTGTTCCACAGTAATTGAGTTTTCTATGACTTCCAGAATTTTTATCTTTCCATCTTAGCATTCACCCAAAATAACATGTTTTGGAGTTTTTTTCTACATGTATTTAAAAGCTTTCTGGGACCCTACCCAAACTATATCCAGCTGTATCTGCATCCCCAGTCTCAGACTTGTCACTGTCACATGGTTGAGCTCTGCACTCTAGTCCAGAAATTACATCCAAAAGGAATCCTGGGAAATCATGAGGGTCACCTTATTTGTTTCTATTTTCTTAGGAATGATAATTCTCCTCCATCTACTGTACAATATTGGGAAAATGTGCCTTCATATAGTTTGTCCAGCTTTAAACAGCTCTTTATGTTATAAGGATTACTTACAGCAATACCCATTATTCCAGTATGATCAGGACAAAAGTCTCTCTTAAAGCAATTTTAAATCATAGAATGCATGGTGCATTTTCAGAAATGAATTTCAGCTTAATCTCTACAATGAGACTGACTGTCCCTTTTCAGGCGAAATGAATGGTTATAAGAAGTTACTTCAAAGAGACTTATAAGGGCCCCAAACTTGCATCCTGCTTTATCTTTCATTGCTCTGTAACTGGTAGTGTTAATGTTAATTAGAGTTAGAGAATTTGGCTTTTTCCAAATATTGACACTGTAAAACATCAGCCTCTCTCAGTGTGAGTTTTAAGCAGCAGACTTGAAACACTCTTAGAAATGAGACATTTTCTTCTTTTCACTTTCAGATGTATTTGTAAAAACAGTTTATTTCATGTAATTGAAGAGACTTAGAGGAAGGATAAGCTTGAGGCCGATTTTGATTAGGGTTCTGGCTCTGACATTCTCTTAGTTCATACTTCCTCTGGATGTCAGCTTCATTGATTACTTGACCTCCCTTACAATGACAACATGACTGCAACGTTTCTATTCTTTATGTTGACATACCACACCATACCAGAAGGAAAGAAGTTATTGATGTAGCACGATTTTCATGAAAAATCTTGATACTTGCTTTGATTAGAGACATCAATGTTTGTTGTTGTTAAGTACCCTCGAGTCTGTTCCAACCCAAAGCCTTCCTGTGTAGGGTTTCCAAGGAGCAACTTGTGAGCTTGAACTGCCAACCTTGTGGTTCAAAGAAACTTTGCAGTACAGCACATTAGCACAACACAAAGACATCGATGCTAGAACACAATAATTGACTTACCAAAGCTTATATGCTCTACCATTGGCTCTAGAAAGATTCTGAACTTCTATGATGACAGTTATGGGGTTGGAAATACTAAGTGAAAGCTTGGGAAATAGGGTCTACTCTGCTGTATTCTGCATATATATATAAATTATACACACTAGAAAAGTGATATATATAGATATAGATAATAGATATCAAAAGCACTTTTATAGTGTGTATAATGTTTAAGATCAAGTTGATTAAATAAGTGACTAAATACATTCTTATAATATTTTGAAATACTATATTTAGTTACATTCCAAACAAAAGACCTTGAAGTGTCAGAGAATAAAAGTAGCTTCCAAAAGATCCTACAATAGTACAAGGGGGTAGCTTAATTTAAGAGAGTTTATTTATTTTCATTTTATTCTAACTATGTCCTTAGGGAATGGAAGCAACAGTCAAGAAATCAAATGATGTATTACATTAGGTAAATCTGCACAAGACCTTTTTAAAGTACTGAAGAGCAAGGATGTCAGCTTGAGGACTAAGGTACCCCTGACCCAACCAAGCCTCATATACACGCACATGTGAAACACCTAACAACAACAAAAGGTTCTGATACATCCATACACACCATATTACATATAAAATAATTGTGTTATATGTTATGTTGAAATGGTCAGTCCTAATACATCAAGAAGCCAATTCAGTAAAATGTCAGCTATCACACCAAAATTTCACTCATCAGATTGCAATACTTTAAAATGTTATGGGACAAAAAGATGAAATCACATCTTCATGAAATTTAGTTACATTCTAAATAAAGCAAAATTTCTTTTTGCTTCTAATTGTTAAAGATGGGATATTACAAATCAGTTTAAGTGTGTGTAGTGGAAATTATTTTATAAAGTTAGTCTATAATACATGTTGGAGTCCTGGTGTAGCACTGGAGGATAAGCACTGCACTGCTAACCACAAGGTCAGCAGTTCAAATTCACCAGCTGTTCCTTGGAGACCATATACCTGGACACTCTGAATCAGAACTGATTGACAAGCATTAAACAATAACAACATAGTATAAGTTAAGGTTATAAAATCTTTTCACATTATTCTGTTAATCATTACCTATAAATTATAATGGTATACCAGTTATCCATCATTTACTCCTCTGGAAGTCTTTCTATATACTAATTTGGCCCTTTAGTTTTTCATTGCCCCTATATCATTTCTTCAATCTCCCATCCTCACTTCCCCCATATAATTTCACTAACTCAAAGAAATAAATAGGTAAAGTGAAAAAGCTTGATCACCAACAATTCTATTAGAAAACATACCAATGTTTTAAATCAAAAGAGTCGCAAAGTGGTGCAAATGGTTAAGTTCATGAATACTCATGCAAAGGCACTAAAGAAGAAAGTCCTTGCAATCTGCTTCCAAAGGCCGCAGCCCTGAAAATGCTATGGAACACAGGTCTACTGTGTATCATATATAGTTACATGAGGATAAACCATACCAATATTTTAAATAAAAGGAGTCCCAAGGTGGTGCAAGCAGTTAGGTTCATGAGTACCCATGCAAAGGCACCTCAGAAGAAAGTCCTCGTGATCTACCTCTAAAAGGTTGTTGTTGTTGTTATATGCCATGGAGTCGGTTCTGACTCATAGTGACCCTGTACAGGGTTTCCAAGGCTATAAATCTTTAGGGGAGCAGAAAGCCTCATCTTTCTCCCATGGAGCATCTGGTAGTTTCGAACTGCTGACCTTGTGGTTCATAGTCCAATTCATAACCACTACACTACCAGAGGTAGCAGCCTTAAAAATGCTATGGGGCACAGTTCTACTGTGCACCATATAGTTGCATGAGTTTGACTTGATGGCAACTACCCTTTTGTTGTTTTTGTTAACAAATAAAAAATTAGTAGTACAACTGTATCCCATCTTGATTCGAGCTAATACTCTGCCAGAATATACTACAACATTGTACAATACTCTATCTCAAATTTTTCTTATATATATTTTATCACTCTGTCCTTATACTTATTCCTAGTAGGCAATAAGAAATAAACTAAATCAAAGATTTAGAGCACTTAGTGCAAAGCCTTGACAAAGTAAATAGCCAACAAATCTTAACTATTATCAATAAGTATTATATGGAAAACACATGCAAATGTAATGAAATTAATCTTGAAACAACAACAACAATAAAATCCAGCATTAAAATTTCTATCAAAAAACTCACTACTCACTCATCCAATGGAAAGCTCTTCTGCTGCCTACTTTTATGTATTATGGTGGCCATTGTAGCTGATAGATGGCATTCCATCCAGAAGATTGGTTTTGGCTTCCCCCCACCCTCACTATTTCACTCAGTAAACAGGACCACCCCTGAGTGAAGCTATAAGAAATACATTCAGAATCTAGCCTGTATTCAAGAAAGGGTTTCAGTGATTAGAAGAGTCTGAGAATTGTTATTCTTAGGCTGTAATCAGTATTTTAAAAGAATGATAGTCTTCTAGTCTTTTTGAGCTGTCTGATTCATCCTATTACTATATTCAAATGATATGAACAGCTGAAAATTGCACGAGATGAAATGCTTTGAATGAGGCCAAAGACTCTGTAACCTTAAGTGAGATGAAAGAGCCTTTCTCTAGAGGATCTACTTAGACCCCAGAATGTTTTGCAGGTCCTCTGACCTGAGACGGCACTAGGGCTCAGCTTCCTACTGGGCAGTTGGGTACCGCCCCCTCACTGTGCGGCTGAATTAATGAGTGTCTGTGAAGCTCTTCCAAGCTACTGTCCAAAGGACATACATAACAGTGGCCCCTCAAGCATAATCATCCTGTCAACCTTTTACCACCCGATGGCCCATTTACACCCTGGTGCTTTAACACTTCTGGTCCTGCAGTAAATTTAGCATAGCAACATGCAAAGTGTTACTATTCTCCAGAGAGAGAATGTTTAATATTTTCCTTTGCAGATAAGCAATGTTTAATATTTTCCTTTGCAGAGAGAATGTACTCCTTCCCTTCAGAATAGCCTTGTATTTTGGCATGCCACCTTAATAGAAATGTTTTCCTAAGCATTTGAAATGCAAACAGCATCGGAACCATTTCCAGGCAGGGCATCAAATGAGTGCCTGTTGAAATAGGGGTTCACAAGCTGCAAAAAGGGATTGAAGACAACTGCACGCATATCATCCATCATGTTCCTGTCTGAGGCACAGAATTGGGAGCGTTTGTAGCCTCTGCTGCTCCTGGGAGTGTAGAACCTATCAATCTCGCCATTTCAGCAATGTCCTCTATGCCTTTCATTCTCCACTTGAGTTGGAGATCTGGAGGTTTCTGCGGATGATCCCTGCCCTTCCATCTGCTTTGGCATCTGTGCGAGGAGCAGGAGCAAAGCTCCACAGCTGTGGTTTCCCTAGCCCAAGCCTCTAGGACCAACTCTGCAGATGCTCTAAACACAATATAATTGGGATATTCTTTCAACTGCTGTTCACATGTTCCTTTTGAGTTATGTATATAAAACAAAATCTACCAGAAGGAATCCTGAAAAGAGTAGTTTATTCTCTTTACCTAACAAGCCACAACATATTACCAAGGCAAATTATCTCCCAAGATTTCTATTGATAAAGATTCACATCACTGATGGTCTTGTGTAAAATCAATAGGAGAAAAGCTCCATGGAATGGAAGATAAGAAAACGTCTATAAAACAGAGCAATTCAATTTAACAATGTTCTGTTCTATAACTTGGTGGGTTTTTTTTTTTTTTTTCTGTTTATACAAGGTGACTTCAGAAAGTTCATGAAAAAAAAATATTGTTGTAGTTGTTGTTAAGTGTCTTCCAGCCAGTTCCAGCTCATACAGACCCTGTATACGGTTTCCAATGAATGGCTGGTGGGTCTGGACTCCTTACCTTGTGATTAGCAGTTCAGTCTTATCCTACTGCATCATATCAGGACCCCAAAATCTATTATATTGAAATTACATTTTTCTATGAACTTTTTGAAGTCCTGTTATAGAAAAACACATGCTTGGGAAATATGGTCAATTATTTCGAACAGGAAGTAGAAGACTATAGCCCTTGGGTCAAACTAAGCCTACTGCCACTCTTCTAAATAAACTTTATTGTAATACAGTCATGTGCACTCTTTACCTGTTGTCTATATCTGGTTTCACACTACAACTGCTGTGCTGAATAGTTGCAATAAAAAGGATATGGCCTGAAAGGTCTAAAATGCTTATTACCCGGCCATTTAAGAAAAAGTTTGTCAACTCTTGATTCAGAAGAAAATAAAATTAATCTATAATCTGATAATTTAGACATAAACAATAAAAACCCACTGCCTTCAGGTCACTTCTGGCTCATAGTGGTATATATAAGGTTTCCAAGACTAAATCTTTCTCCCACGGAGTAGCTGGGAGGTTTGTACTATCATCTTTGTGGTTATCAACCCAAAGCCTAAAACTTAGACATAACAAGGTTATATTATGTGTAATTGGCTTTGCTTTTCTACCCTTTGGCATGTGGGTGCTAAGTCCCTCCCATAAGGAAGGAAAGTATACCTTTTCTGAATTCCAAATTTAATTAATCTTCAAGAGGAAAAAAAAACTGTGATTATCAACATAGTCTTAATAGAGAGATGTCCCTGAGTCCTTTTCTGATGGGTTCTCATGCTAGTCTCATTCATAATCTTGTCTAAAAAATCAATATGGGCACTTGGGAACCAATGTTGTTGTTATAAATGGCCATTGGGGTGGTTCTGACTCATAGGAACCCTGTATAGGGTTTCTGAGGAGTGACTGCTGAATTTGAACCACTGACCTTACGGTTTAAGCCTATCTTGTGACCCAATAAGTCTAAATAAGTCAAACCCAGTGCTATATAACTCTTAATACTTCAGAATTCATGTGTGACCCCCAAAGTGCCACTTCCATCAGTATCCCATTCAAACCACTAGATTTATACTTAACACACTTCAAATAATCCAAAAAAAAAAAAACAACAAAATTTGACCACACATTGAGGTGACTCTGGTAAGCCTGTGAACCACCATCTTCTATGCATGACTTCATGATATACAAGTGTTTGTGAGGTTCTTTTTTCTTCCTTAGCAGAATTTCAGGGAATGTAGGAGAAGAGGGAGAAAGAGTTACCATTTTCCTTTTCCACATGCTCTATACTCTACTATCATCTGCTTCTCTTGTCATTAAGAAACTCCAGTCCGGCTCCTTTACTTGAATGTTTTCCAAAGTCCAATAAATAATAAATCCAAACCTATATTTTTCATGAAAGAGGGAAAAAGGTGGAAAGGATGAGGAATTATTTCTCCATAGTTCTATGTGGCCTAATTTTTCTCTTCCAAAGAAGCTTCTGCCTCCCACTATTTAATCAACTGTCATTGCTTTGCAAACTCTATCTCCAAATTCCTAGCAGCCAAATCTCAAAACTGTCAAGATCATAAATATGTTGGTGATGACCTCATTAACCTTTGTAATTCAAATACTGTCCTTGTATCAGAATGGCACAATGGAAGCGTGCTGGGCCCATAACCCAGACCCACAGGTCAATGGATTGAAACCATCCTCCCAGGCTGAAATTTTGGAGTCTTGTTGTGGTGCTGTGGGTAAATGCATTGCCAGTTCAAGCTCACCAGACACTCTTCAGAAACCCTATACAGGGTTGCTGTGACTTAGAACCAACTGGATGAAACTTAACAACAACAACTATTCCCAATGGTGCATCATCAACTTCCAGTTTCCTTTTTGAACTTAGATAAAGCTCAAGACCAATATCTTTTACCCTAACATGAATTGTCTCAAGAGCAATCCATTCAAGAGTTGTAATGGGGTTTTTGTTCTCGAAAGTTTCTTATATCAGAAAATAGAAAACTTCTTTTAGTCAAACCTTTACCTAATAAATGTTTAACTAATGTGTCATTTTTTTGTCTCTTTTGTTGAGGGTTGCCAAACAAAAATGAAGGAAAAACTTGGCAGCTCCCATGAGACAGAGAAGTACACATACACATAACACCAAACCTAGAAGGGACTCAGAGTTACATATTACTGCTATTGTTAGTTGCTGTTTAGTCAATTCCCACTCATGGTCACCTTATAAACAACAGAAGGAAACACAGCCTGCTCCTGTGTCATCCTCTGATCACTGATATTCATGAGCTCATTGTTGTGGCCACTATGTAAATGCATCTCCTGAAGGGTTTCCATCATTTTCTCTGACACTCCACTTTACCAAATGTGATGTATTTTTCTAACAATAGGTCCAATGTATTAACCCACAGCATCACACCAGAACTCCTAATATGTACTAGTAGTCAATTAAGAGATAATCAGCATAAGAAAATTCCAAATATCTTATTACTCTTCACTGAGTCGACCTGGCATTAAATAGGTAGACCTTCTTGAACAGAAAACATACTTCTCCACTTGTTATATCTGTATGCTGCCACAAATCTTTGAGAAGTTCTTTGTTGGGAATCTAGTCTAAAGGGTGAGGTCTTATTCATATATAGGAATTAATTTGTTGTTGTTGTTGTTGTTAGGTGCCATCGAATCTGTACCGACCCATAGCAACCTTATGCACAGCAGAATGAAACACTGCCCGATAATGGGCCAACCTCACTCCTGTTGCCACGCTTGCGTCCATCGATGCTGCCTCTTGGCCAATCCATCTCGTTGGGGGGTGGGGGGGGAGGGTCTTCCTCTTTTTCTCTGACCCTCCACCTTACCAAACATGAGCTCCTTCTCCAAAAACTTTGAGGAGGCAGCTCTTCCCCAGTCACTTCTTGAGTGCCTTCCAACCTGAGGGCTCATTTTCCGGCACTATATCTGACAGTGTTTCTCTTCTGTTCATAAGGTTTTCAGTGACTAAATATTCAGAAGTAGTTCATCACTCTTTCTTCCTAGTCTGTCTTCGTCTGGAAGCTAATCTGAAACCTGTCCACCATGGGTGACCCTGCTGGTATTTAAAATATCATTGGCATAGCTTTCAGAATCATAGCAACTCACAAGCCACCACAGTATGTCACACTGACAGAAGAGTGGTGGTAGGAATTAATACACATATAAAAATAGGATAATCTCAACCTCTATTCAAGACCCAACCAGAGATTGTCCTCCTTTGTAAAGCTTTTCCCAAGTATCTGTTGCTGCTCTTAGTGGCCATCACCATTACTCTCCCTGAACTCTCTGAGCACTCGTGACCTATTCGGTTCATCAGGCAATTTGCATAGAGAATCTTCTTCTAGTACTTGGTTTTAGGTATGCTGTTGTTGTTAGGTGTCATGGATTCAATTCTGACTCATAGTGACCCTATGTACAACAGGACAAAGCATGGCCTAGTCCTTCACCACCCTCACACTTGTTTCTATGTTTAAGCGAATTGTTGAATCTTCTGTGTCAATTCATCTCATTAAGGGTCTTCCTTTTTTTTTGCTGACACTCTACTGAGTATAATATTCTTCTCCAGAGATTGATCCCACCTGATCATATACACTAGAAAAGGAGTCTCACCATCCTTGCTTCTAACAAGCATTCTGACTGTACTTATTTCAAGAAATATTTAGGTTTTATGTATTTTGTTTTTGAGTACACTCCAGTAGGTTCCAACCCACAGTGACCCTGTAAAGAGTTTCCAAAGAGCTGCTGGTGAGCTTGAACTGCTGATTTTGAAATTCAAACTGACTTTGTTTTAGCTATAGGCATGTCCGCCTGCGCTGTCTAGCCATAACATAAACTTTTTTCTTATACTACCACAGTTTAAGCTTCCTAACCCCTCTTGTCTACTCAACTTTATGCATCTTCTAAAACCCAAAGTTTCAAAATGAAACTCACTGCCACTGGGTTAATTTTGACTCACCCTACACAGTGTTCTGAGACTGCAAATATTTATGGGACTCGATAGCCTCCAGATCAGCTGGTGGTTTGACTCACCAACCTTGTGGTTAGCAGCCCAACACTTACCCAACAGTGCTACTGGGAGCCTATATTATTTCTAATGGTTTTATGACCCTGGGGAATAGTACACTGGTCTTTAACTGGCGTACACTCAGTAAACGTTTACTCATGAGGATGAAGATTTTCTAAAACATGTAACCATACTAAAATAACTTGCACTTGCTTGTTTATCAAGTTATAATTTAGAAAATTATTGCATCTAGCATTTGGAAGAATTTCCACCCTCAACTCAAAATTCCAGATCATGCAAACACTTTGACAAAATAACTGTTGGTTACATTCCATTAAATAATATCTGGAAATGATCTTTAAAATTTGGTTTAGTCTTTTCCTTAACAACAAATTCATCATGCTGCCAAAGGAATGATTTATTAAAGTAAAAATGAAATAACTTATGCACCACAGCATAATGGCTTTTTGAGCTGCTGTTAGTTTTATGTTACTCACAGTTGAGTACTTTACCATAATTAGCTAAATAGCTGGAATAATGTATGTAACTTAACAAAGATCACACTCTAAATAGTATTGAAATACATATCATCTATTACTAAATGGCTATGAAACTGGTAAAATGTTAAATCTGACAGGGAATTATTGTTTCATTTGTTTCTGAGAAAACATGTTCATGAGATTAAGAAAAAGCTCAATAACAAAAGAAACTTAAGATGTAGAAATCATAGAGAGGAAATGCGTAGAACTGAAAATACACTACTTTACCATTGATTTTTTTTTTTTATGAATAAGCATTTATAACATAGACATCCAGGGAAGCCAAATAATATTCCCAAAACTGTTCATTGTATTCAACCTTTATTTCTTTTAAATTTTTATAGTAATTTGTAATTAAAGCTTTTAAATTGAAGCCAACAAAAGAGAATAATAGAAAATATATTTTAATGCTTAAATAATAAAATTTAAAAGGTAGATTTTGTTATTAGAACACTTATCTTTAGAGGAAGAGATAAAATATTGTACAGAACTTCCAGCATGGCAGGGAAGAGAGGCTAAACAATGACTCCATCTCACACCTGCAGCCTTCTAGCTTTCTCCTGCCTCTCTTAGAACAATTCTCTATGCATAAAAGAGACAAAATGGAACTGCCACAAACAATGACGCTGTTTGAGCCTGTTGTATAAGGTGTCCCTTTAAATATGGCCCAATTCTTTCCAAGTCAAAGACAGTTTTCTTAATCAGGAATCATCTAGATGCATGGAAGAGAAACACAGTTATACTAGTCAAGTGGAAAAGGGAGTAGAGAGGGAGAGGAGGATTTATTTATTGGAAAATTACAGAACACTATCAATAAAGCCAGGAAGAGGGTGAGGATTAGGAATGGAAATTTGGCTCAAACCAAAATAACAACTCTCTGGGGCAGCACAGTCATATTTTATGCTCCACAGTGATGTCACTAGGTTGGTTACTCAGTTAGTTAGTTACCCAGGGTAGCAATAACAGGTGGTATCACCTCCCATACCAGATCATACAGAAATGTTAATATTGTTTATTAACGATTTTAATCACTGAATAATATGTGATAAATATAGTTGTAATTTCCTGAAATGTAATATTTCTTAGATGATAAGAATATTAACAACAAAACTCTTTGGAAAAATCTTTCTATATTGAATAAAAACTGTATTAGCAACTGAGCAGAAGATTTAAAGTTTTTTCTCCTTCTTTTCCTTTAATTAATACTTCATTTTCAGAAAAAGTTATTGACATAGGTTCACAAATGCTAATTATCATATGATAGCTGAAACACCAGAAAGTTTGACAAAATCAGCAACTATAACCACACCAGCAGCAATGAAAATAACAGCCAATGCTTGTAGCAAAAGCAGATGAGACCATGTCAATTAAAGTATTATTGTAATTAGGTAATAATGACAGCTCTTACTGGAACTGTATTTGAATCATGAAAAAGTAGAGCTCTAGTCTTGTAAGTATATTGATACATGTAAGTTGGGCTTGTGAAATCTATTTTTGTTGTTATAACCATAAATGTATTTTCATTTAAAAAATGAATCTCTGCTGAAAAACTGCATAAATATTTCTATAGAGTCATCCACTCTGACAGTGTAACTGGTGTGGTCCACACTCCCCACACTCCCCTAGTGACCCCAATGATACTTTCCCTAAATGTATCTGTTTTCTTCTATTTCTCTACAGACCAGTGTTTTTCTGATCTACTTTCCTTTGAGTCACCCATCACTGACTGGGTCAGACCCAGATTATGTAAATGTCCTAAAAAGAATGAACAGAATAACTACATTACATCCAGATTCCTGGAAAAGAGATCCAATTGGCTATGTAAAAGTCAAAGGGTAAGTTTCCACAGGGTTAGCTCTAGACAGGATTCTGAGTCACTGCCAGGGTCGCCCTTCCCAAGGTTATCAGGAAAATTAGGGATAAACTAAAATTGTGCCTAGTTTCTAATATCAACTATAGCTAAACAACACCACAGAATCCTCTTTAGTCAGCCCTTCCATAAACTAAGTTCTAAGGGCAAGGACCAGAACCTACCAAACTCCATCTGCACACAAAGGAGTTAAATCTCACTGCATTCCCAGCACATTAGCACCTTCAGGATTTACCTTGTCTGAGGAATTAGCAGTATAGTGATAATGTTATAAGGGGAAATTTTATGTCAATGCAGTTGTTGTTACTATTAAGTTCCCTCAGTGGATTCTGACCCATAGTGACTCTGTATAGGGTTTCCTAGGAGCAGCTGGTGAGCTTGAACCTCCAACCTTGCTAGTATTTACAAAATTAAAAAAAAATTAGAAGACAGCACAATCATCAGACAACAATAACAAAACAGAATCCAAACAGAAATAAAGATTTCACAAATTTTTACTGAAAAGGATGACAAGTAACCATAATACATATCATATCACACACAATCATATACATGAAATATTATTTTATATGTATGTATAAGATTTGTTGAGCTATTGCTATAGCCAAAAATCTATATTAGATTTGTTGCAATTTTTATTTGTATTAATTGATTGACAATATGTGTCTAGACATATAGAGAAAGATTAGATTGATGCATCATACCAAACCAAGCAAACCAATTGCTGATGAATCAATTCAGCTCGTACAGCAACCTGATGGGGTAGAACAGCCCAATACAGGGTGAAGACTATAAATATGTTTGAAAGCAGATTACTCCTCTTCCTTCTGCTTCCTAGTGAGTTCAAACTTAACAGACTTTTCCTTAGCAGCCAAGCACTTATCACTAAGACATCAGGGATTCTAATGGTGCATTTACACTATACCTTATATTGTACAAGGACAAGTTAAAAAACATTGCTACAAAATCATGTTTTCACTGTTGGTGATGGTGGTGGTGATGTGCCGTGGAGTCGGTTCTGACTCATAGTGACCCTGTATAGGATTTCCGAGGCTGTAAATCTTTACAGGAGCAGAAAGCCTCATCTTTCTCCTGTGGAACAGCTGGTAGTTTCGAACTGCTGACCTTTAGGTTAGCAGCCTGACTAGTAACCACTATGCTACCAGAGCTCCTTTTACTGTTGTTTGTTTGTTGTTGTTGAGTGTCATCGAGTTGGTTCCGACCCATAGCGACCCAGTATAGGGTTTCCGAGGAGTGGCTGGTGAGCTTGAGCCACCGACCTTGCAGTTCAAACGGCTTTACAATCTGGCGCATGAACACAGCACCACACCACTGTTGTTAGCTACCATGTATTCAGTTCTGACTCAGCAACACCTTGCACAACAGAACGAAACACTGTTCCTACGCCATCCTCACAGGTGTTACGTTTGAGCCCTTTACTAAACTGATGCTACTGTGTCTATCCATTACATTGGGGGTCTTCCTCTTATTGACCCTCCACTGTAGCAAATACGGTGTCGTTCACAAGTTGCTGATCAATCCTGACATCACGCAGAAAGAAGGAGAGATGAAGTCTCACTACCTATCCATTCGTGCTGTAGCTGTACTTCTTTCAAGATAGACTTGTTTGTCATTCTTGCAATCCTTAGTATATTCGATATTCTTCATGAACACCATAATTCAAATGCATTGATTCTCCTATGACCTTCCTTCTATTTTTTTTTTTTTCTTCTAACATTCACACACATATTTGGAGATCTAAAGAACCATGCCTTGAGTCAAGTGTACCTTAATTCTCAAATTGATATATTTGCTTAAAGAGGTCCTTTGCAGCAGTTTTGCATACAGCAATAGATCTTTTGATTTCTTGACTGCTGCTTCAATAATTGTTGATCCAAGAAAAATGGAGTCTTTGACAACTTCAAACTTTTCTTTGTTTATCATACTGTTATTTATTGGTCCAGCTGGGAAGAATTTTGTTTGCTTTACATTGAAGTACAATTCATACAAAGGTTATATTTTAAGCCCTCTTCACTCTAGTAAGCAAGGTTGTATCATCTGCATATTGCAGATTGCTAATGAGTCTTCCTCAAATCTGGACGCCACACTCTTCTTTATATAATCCAATTTCTCAGATTATTTGTTCAATATAGAGACTGAATAAGTATGGTGAAAGGATACACACCTTTTTTGAGTTTAAACTGTTCAGTATCCCCTTAATTCTGTCTTAATGACAGCCTCTTGGTCTAGGTACAGGTTCCACATGAGCATAAATAAATAATTGTTTGAGAATACCTATTGTTTTCAATGCTACCCATAGTTTGTTATAATCCACACAGTTGAATGCCTATGCGTAGTCAATAAATCATAAATAAACATCTTGATGGTTTTTAGCAAAGATCCATCTTACATCAGCAATGGTATCACTCATTCCATACATCAGCAATGGTATCCCTCATTCCATACATCAGCAATGGTATCCCTCATTCCATACATCAGCAATGGTTTCCCTCGTTCCATGTCGTCTTTTAAATATGGCTTGAATTTCTGGCAACTCCCTGTCAATGTTCTCCTGCAAGCATTTTAAAAATTATCTTCAGCAACCTTTTACTGCATGTGATATTTATGATAGTGTTCAATGACTTCCATATTCCATTGGTTACCTTTTTTGGAATGGATCTTTTCCAGTCTGTTGGCCATGTAGTTGCCTTCCAAATTTATTAGCATAGGGCCTTCAGTGACAATGTCTTCAAAGCTGCATCAGTTTGTCAAAAGTTTTCAATTTGTATTCTGTCATTCCTGGAGTCATGTTTTTTGGCAATACCTTCAGTGCAGCTTGGACTTCTTCCTTAAATGCCATCAGTTCTTGATCATGTGCTACCTCATGTAACACTTGAGCATTGATCAGTTCGTTTTGGTACAGTTACTCGTGTATTCCTTCCATTTTATTTTGAAATCTTCTTGCATCATTCAATATTTTTCCCATAGAATTCTTCAATATTGTAAGATGAGATTCAAATTTTTTTCTTCTTTTCTTTCAGCTTGAAAAATTCCAAGACCCTTTTGGGTTTCTAAGTCCAGATCTTTCTAATTTCATTATAATAATTTATATTGACTTCTCAAGCTGGTCTCTGAACTTTTCTCTTCAGTTCTTTTTCTTCCAGTGGCTTTAGCATCTCTACAGTCAAAAGTTTCAGAGTCTCTTCTGACACTCATTGTGATATTTCCTTTCTTTCTTCTTGCATGATGTTCTTCATGTCACCCAAAAATCTTCTTGTTTGTACCATAAGTGTCTAATCCATCAAATCTTTTCTTGAGATGGTCTCTAAATTCAGGTGGGTTGTATTCAAGGTCATGTTTTGGCTGGCTCTTCTTGTGGAGTTGATTTAATTTTCTTCAGCTTCAAGCCTGAATTTACACATGAGCAATTGATGGTCTGTTCACAGTTGGTCCCCGGCTTTCTCTTGGATGATGATACTGAGATTCTCCATTGTTTCTTCCCACAAATACAGTCAATTTGAGTCCTGTGAATTCCATCTAGTAAGACCCACGTGTATAGTCACCTTTTACATAGTTGAATAAAGATGTGTACTATGAATAAGTCATTGGTCTTGCAATGTGATCTTTAGTGCCATTTCTATCACAAAGGCCACATTCTCCCACTGTGTATCCTTTCTTTTTGTTTCCAGCTTTCTCATTCCAATCTTCATTGCATGTTTGATCAATTTGAGATGGAAGAAGTTGATATAATTCTTCAATTTCATCATCACTGGCTTTAGTGGTAGTGCATAAATTTGATTAATAGTGGTATCAACTGGTCGTCCTTATAGGCGTATTAATATTATCTTACCACAGACAGTATTGTACTTTAAGATAGGTCTTGATATACTTTGTGATAATGAATACTGCTTCAATTGTTCACTCCTAGTATAGTAAACCATAAGATTGTCCAATTTAAAATGTCCAATACCAGCTCTATAATTTCTAGGATATCTTTCCTTTTTCATTCCACTTCATTTTTTATGATTGCCAATTTTTCTAAGTTCAAAATTCATGCATTCCATGTTCTGATTATTAATGAATGTTTGCAGCTGTTTCTTGTCATTTTGAGTTATGCCCCATCATCAAATAAGGCCCTAAAAGCTTTACTTCATTCATGTCCTTAAAGTCAACTCTACTTGGAAAAAGCAGCTCTTCTCTCATTTTGAGAGACTTCAACCTTGAGGTGCTCATCTTCTTTAAACTCGTGTTCATTGTATATTGCAATCAAATGACCTTCCAGATTAGGAATATTTCTTAGTTTATGTTTTGCTTTGCTGCTTTCAGGGTCAAAGTATTGAGACAGTTAAAGGAAACTGTGCAAACAATTTGTTTATCCAACCTACTCTGGAAAAACAGACTCATATTTGTGGTCATATAGCATCTATGAATTGACCAAATCCAGTCTTCAGAGAGACCAAGCTGTTGTTAAAATCTTATCCACATGAATTTTGTTCCAAGATCATTCCATGTGACTCCAGTACTCTAAATCTATCATAAATATCTTTGATCCCTTGATGGCAGTTAGTCTTAGCTGATTATCTATTTCGTTTCAAGTTAATAGCCCTTGTTCTCCCATGTTATTTGCAACCTGAATGGAGTCTCTGAGTGGTGCTAATAATGTGTTAACATGCTCAGCTGCTAACTAAGCATTTGAAATCTCTCCAGACGCAGATTTTCTTCTTCTACTCAGAAGAAAGACTTGCTGATCTACTTTTAGAAAATCAACCATGGAAGCCACATAAAGCAATTTTACTTTCATACACATGACACCAACTTGATAGCAACTAGCATTGTTTCAAGCCAGGGCAATTGTAGCTTTATTTACGTAAGTAGTAACTTCACCTGCTTAACTAGTGATATCTTAAGGGGTGTTGGTGTGGTACTGTAGGATTAGCGAACCACATGGTCAGTTCAAACCCACTAACTGTTCCTGCAAAAACTGATGTTGCTCTTTTGGTTGTTAGATGCCATTGAGTCCATTCCTACTCATAATGACCCTATATAAAGATTCTGACACTGTAAATCTTTACAGAAGCAGAAAGACTCATCTTTCTCCTGTGGAGCAGCGTGGGCTCAAATCGCCAACCTTGTGGCTAGCGGTCCAGTGTTTATCCTACAGCTCCAGAGCACTCCCTACTCTATGCTATAGGATTCCACTAAGAATTGTAATTAAACTGACAACAATGAGCTTGGTTTGGGATTAGAGTAAATTATTAAACAACTCAGTGGATAGACAAGAAAATTGAAACTCAGGGAGTTTAAGAAATCTGCCACAGGATAGGTCCAATGATAGAAAATGAGGTAGTAGTTGTTGTTGTTAGGTGCCATTGAGTCAGTAATGACTCATAGCGACCTTATGCAGAGCAGAACAAAACACTACCCAATCCTGGCCCAATCTCATTACTGTTGCCATACTTGATTCCATCGATGCTGCCACTTGACCAATCCATCTAGCTTGGGGTCTTACTCCTTTTCTCTGACCCTCCACCTTACCAAACACGATATCCTTCTCCAGTGACTGGTTCCTCCTGACAATATGTTCAAAGTATGAGAGACGAAGTTTGGCCATCTTAGCATCCAAGGAGCACTCTGGCTGCACTAGAGATGAATTTATAAATCTCATTGAAGAATTGAGTTCTCAGTTTATTAGATCCTTATACTGCAATTTTCCCCCTTATAAATTATCTAGATTAGCAATCTTCATTCATCTTATATGACATTAATATGAAAAATGATCTTCTAATTACTAGTAATTTTTAATAACGGTCTTCATGTTCACGGTGCTATAACAACAAGCTTGTGCAGTTGTGAATGAAACAAAAGAAGAAAATTACCCTGACTCTGCCTTTGTTGTTGGTATGTGCCTTTGAGTCACTTCTGACTCATAGTGATTCTATACACAACAGAAGGAAACATTGCCCCATCCTGGGTTATCCTCACAATTGTTTTGGTTGAGCCCATTGTTGCTACCTCTGTAACCGCCATGATGTTCTTTTCCAGGGACCATCCCTCCTGATGACATGTCCAAAGTATGAGAGAAAACATATTGCCACCCTTACCGCCAAAGGACATTATGGTTGCACTTTTTCCAAGACAGTTTGTTTGCTCTTCTGGAAGTTCATGGTGCTTTTAATGTTCTCCTCCAACACCATAATTCAAATATATCCATTATTCTACAGACTCACTATTCATTGTCTGCATTTCACATGTATATCAGTCGATTGAAAATACTATGCCTTGGGTCAGGCTCTCCTAGTCCTCAAACTGATATCTTGCTCTTTAACACTTTAAAGAGATCTTATGCAGCAGATTTGCCTAATATAATATATCATTTGATTTCTTGACTGCTGTTTCCATGAGTGCTGATTGTGATCAAAGTAAAATGAAGTCTTTAACAACTTCAATCATTTCTCCATTTAGCATAATGTTATTTGTTGGTCCATTTGGAAGGAATTATGTTTCCTTTACATGGAGGTGCAATCCATACTGAAGGCTGTTGGTTCTGATCTTCATCAGTGAAGTGTTTCAAGTCATATTTGCTTCAAGCAAGAAAAGTTGTGCCATCTGCATATCACAGGCTGTTAATGAGTCTTCCTCCAATCTTGATGCCATGCTCTTCTTCATATAACCCAGTTTTTTAAATTACTTTTATAGCATACACATTGAATAAGTATGGTAAAATGATACAACCCTAGTACATACCTTTTGTGATTGTATCCTCTTGTTCTGTTCCAAAAACTGTCTCTCGGTCTATTTACAGGTTCCTTACGAGTACAGTCAAGTTTTCTAGAATAGCATTCTATTTTTATGGTCCTCATTTTTAAAATATACCACAAGTAATTCATAAATGTAGATAGATAAATATACTATACATATAAAATAGATAATGTACTTTAAGATAAATAAAATAAGGGATGTTCTGGATTTGAAAGAAGAAATCAAAGTGTGGATGTGTTCTTATTTTTATCTCTAGTGCATTCTTTACACACCTAAAAAAGTATTCGGGGACATACTTTTTTGTAAGTCTTTAAAACAAGTCACATAAATAAAAAATGTGTCTCCATCACATTCTGCTCTGAGTAGTACCTCAAAGTCAGAGACAAAAGAAACAAGTTAAAAATTTATTTTATGCCATTTGTAACCAAAAGTTGCTGTGCTTCTTTTTCGTCAGGTTACTCCTAAGAGGAACTCCAAGCATTATCTTGACTAGGAATGAAGAAGTGGGTTGTGAATGGTCCACCTTTCCTTCAGAGGTTTCTGTCTGAATCAGACCTCCACTATCTATAAGCATATGATAATGTAAATTTCCAAATCATAGTATCCCTATACTTTGGACAATTAGGGTGGGGACTTCACAGAACAGACGTACTGATTAAAGCTCAAGGTTTGAGGGAGCACAAAGATGCCGAGGAGAGTGGCTTGGCTTCTCAGATCAAAGAAACAGGGATATGTAACTGTGCTAATAGCCTACATGGTTTCTGTGTCTCCGAGTCCTTTGAGAAGATGTCTTTGGGCATAATTGACCTCAATATGGTGTGGCACTGTGGGCTAATGTGCTGGATTGCAAAGTCATTTGAACCACAAGATCGGTAGTTCAAGGTCACCACCTGCTCCCTGGAAACCCTATACAAGGTTGCTATGTGTAGGAAAAGACTGGACAGCACTTAACAACAACAATCTGGGAGTGAACAGTGGTGGGGAAAAGGAAAATTTGTTTCTATATTTTAAAGTGTCTTACTCAAGCTTACATTCTGATGATGGTTACCCCCTTTACTGTCTGGGTTATTATTATTTCTGGGCATCTAATTCTCCTTCAAGTCACTTATAAGAACTTTCTAATTTTCTCAACAAACTTTTATTACAAAATAATAATAAATGTTCCAAGTTGAGTATTGAATGCATATCAAATACATATTGTCGTGTTGTTATTATGTACCATCAAATCAGTTCTGACTCATAGCAATACTGTATATGGTTTCTTAGAGTGTCAGTGGATTTGAACTGCCAACTTTTTAGTTAGTAGTCCAGTGCTTATCCTACAGGGCCACACCATAGCTCAACTAAATATATAATATGTGCTTTAAAAAAAAAATCTTTTTGCTTTAATTTGAGGTAAATTTCACAGGGAAAATTGGTTTTCCATTCATCAGTTCATACACATTTTGTTTTATGACTTTGTTTGCAATCTGTACAATGTAACAGCGCTCCTCCCACATTCTTTCTATCCATCCTTCTTTCTTATCACTTCCTACTTTCTGAGTTTTATCCCTAGTCTAATACAGCCATTTTGATCTCCTATGGTTAATTTTTCTAAGGAATATGCATCTATTTGCTGTTATTGTTCACCTTATGGTGGTGGTTATGTGCTGTGGAGTATGTTGTTGTTGTTGTGAAGTGCCGTCAAGTCATTGCCAACCCATAGCTACCCTGTATAGGGTTTCCAAGGAGCAGCTGGTGAGCTTGAACCACCGCCCTTGCAGTTCAAATGATTTTGCAGTCTGGTACATTAACCCATACGCCACACCATGGAGTACTGGATTATTTATTGTTTGGCTGAAACTTGAGCCAAAGGATGAAGTTCAGTTCCACGCTTGAAAGTTGACAAGGATCAGAGTTCCATCACTATCAGACCAGTAAGCCTGTTCTTGTCTATGATTTTTAATTTTGTTGCACATCCCCCCCCCCCATTCTATCCAGGATCTTCTATTGTGATCCCTCCTAGTGCCATTGGTAAAGGTAGTCACTCACCCTCTAGTTATTCTGGTCTCTGGCTCATGGAGGCTGAGGTTCATGTGATCCATTAGTCCTTTGGATTATGTGTTTCCATGAGTCTCTGATTTTCTTCATACTTATTTGCCTCAGACAGAGGGAACTAACAGTTACACCTTAGATGGCTACTTGCTAGCTTTTAAGACCCCAGTCACTAATCACCACAGTAGGATATAGAAAACTGTCTATGCAAGGTATATTATGCTAATTGATTTTGGTATCCCCCAAGACTGAGACCCTCAGCTCCCAAGCCAATGACTCTTTACCTTAAGGTGTTTGGTCATGACTAAGTATTTTTCATAATTTTGCTCCATGTTTGCTTTACTGTATACATAAATATATTTATAGCACATACAAATACGTATATAGAAATATCCTCTGCCATAACCCTATATGTGGTCTTGGGTGAAATTAAATTCTCCTACCCATACCTGAAGGAGCTCTGTCAGTGTAGTGGTTATGAATCGGGCTGCTAACCTCAAGGTCGGCAGTTTGAAACTACCAGCTGTTCCATGGGAGAAAGATGAGACTTTCTGCTCCCGTAAAGATTTGCAGTCTCAGAAACCCTGTGTAGGGTCACTATGAGTTGGAACTGACTCCACGGTATTTAACAACAACCACAACCCATACCTGTTCATGCCTTGCATGTGTGCGTATGTATCCACTTGTAGATTATTGTTTGTTACTACTGATACTGAAGGATTGTGTATATAATTTTATTTACTTTGGCTATCTGTCACTCTAGTTCATCTCTTTGTTTCTTCCTTTGCGTTAGTGATATTGTGCTGTTATTGTTGTTAAATGCCATCGAATCAGTCCCAATTCATAACGACCCTGCCATGGGTTTCCATGGAGCAGCTGGTGAGTTTGAACTGCTGACCTGTGGTTCAAACTGCCCTTCTGGTCCAGCACTTTATCCAATAGCACCACACCAGGACTCCTGATCACCACGTATTGTGTATTGCCATTCCTATCACCCAAACTAATAAGTGTTTATTATCTACCCACCACTGCCTTGTTGCTTCCTACTCATAATGGCATTGGAGGATAGAGTAGAACTCCTCCATACATTTTATGGGACATTTATGGAACCAGACTTCCTCAAATTTCTTCTGCAGAGTGACTGATGGCTTCCAGTTGCCAAGCTTTCAGTTAGCAGCCCAGTGCTTAACCCACTGCACCATTAGTGAGTTTCCCTTCACCCCTCTCTCTTTCCATCCATGGTAATTATCAAAAAATGTTTCTTTTGGGGAGGCAGGAGGGCAGGCTTGTAGGATATACCTTTTGGTTGGTTGATGATGCATGGAGGGGATTGTAACCATGGCAATGAAACAATATACGATAGGATGAATGTAAAACTAATGTTCTCCCATGTAAATTATCACATAATTCACAATAAAACATTTTTTTAATGTTTCTTTATGTGTGCAAACCTTTCCTTGAACTTATATAATAATGGATTCATATAACATTTGTCCTTCTGTGACTGACTTATTTCACTCAGCATAATTTTCTCCAGGTTCATTCACATATATTTCGTGGATTCATTGTTCTTTAATGTTGCATAGTATTCCATTGTGTGTATGTACCATAGTTTAATAGTTTATCTATTAATCTACTGATGATAACTTAAGTTGATTCCATTTCTATGCTACTGTTAATAATGCTGCAATGAACATGAGTGTGCATATGTCTATGCCCTGGCTCTTATTTCTCTAGAATATACACCTAGTAGGAATGCTGGATCAAATGGTATTTCTGTTTCCAAATTATTAAGGACGTACCATCCATTTTTCACTTGGGTACACCATTTTACAGTCCCACCACAACTGCATGAGCATTCCAACCTCTCTACACCTTCGTCGACACTGGTTGTTTTCTTTCTTATTGAACTTTCCTATTATTGCTTGGGTAAGATGATAGCTAATTGTTGTTTGGATTTGCATGTCTCTTGTGTGGCACTGTAGGATAAGCACTGGACTGCTACCCATAAACTGAGTAGTTCAAGCTCACCAGCTGCTCCTTGGGAACCCTATACAGGGTTGTTATGCTTGGAAACTGTATATAAGGTCGCTATAAATGGAAACTTACTCAAAAGCACTTAAAAACAACAATTACTGACTCCGAGCATTTCTTCATGTGTTTCTTGGCTACCCAGATGTCTTCACTGGTAAAGTGTCTGTTAATGTCCTCTACTTGTGTTTTAACTGGCTGATTTTTTGTCTTTTATGTTGTTGAAGTGTTGAAGTTTTCTATTCATTTTAGAGATTAGTCTCCTGACAGATATGTTCTTGCCAAATATTTTTCCTTAATCCATAGATTTTCTTTTCATTCTTTATCAGAGGTCTTTTGGTGTAAATAAGTACTTGATTTTTAGAAGATTCCAGTCATCTAGCTTATTTTCTGCTGTTTGCACATTTTTGATAGTCTATTTATGCTATAAGTCATTCATACTCACTGCCATCGATTCAATTCTGACTCATAGTGACCCTATATAGGTTTCTGAGACTGTAAATCTTTACTGACACAGACAGCCTCAGCTTTTGTCCAGAAAGTTGGAACTACCAACCTGTAGTTGTAGTCTAACACATACCCTACTGGCCACGGGGGAGAATGCCTAAATTTGTCTCTATTTTTTCTTTGATTATTTTTATATTTTATTTTTATATCTAGGTCTTTGATACATCTTGAATTAATTTTTTACATGCTGTGAGATATGGACCTTGTTTCCTTTTTTCTGCAAATGCATGACAAATTCTGCCAGCACCACTGTATCAAAAGATCACCTCTTACCCATTTAATGGTTTCAGCCCTTTGGAGAAAATCAGCTTTCCATAGATGTATGAAATAACTTCTGGGTTCTTAATTCTGTTCTACTGGTCTAAGATCTGTCCTTTTACCAGGACTAAGTTGTTTTGACTACTGTAGCTTTGAGATTAGGAAGTGTGAGGCTTCCTACTTTGTTCATCTTCAATGCTGTTTAAGTGCCAGGAATTCAGTTCTGACTCATAGAGACCCTGTAGAGGGTTTCTGAGAAGCTGGTGAGTTTGAAAGACTGACCTTGCATTATCCTTGTGGTCTAGTGCATTATCCTTCAGTGCCATACCAACACTACTTCAATAGTAGTATGCTTATCTAGGGCTTCTTTCCTCTCCATATAAAATTAGTGATTGATATTTCCATCCCTTTAAAGTATGTTGTTAAAATCTGCATCATCTAGATCAAATTGCATTATATCTGTACATTCCTTTGAACAGTACTAACATTTTCACTATGTTCAATCTCCCTATCTATGAGCATTATGTGTTCTTCCATTTATTTAGGCCTCTTTTGGTTCCTTGCAGTAGTGCTTTGCAGTTTTCTTTGTATAAATATTCCATTTATCTGGTTAGCAGCTTGTCTTTTTGGTATCTATTGTCCTGGTGTGGTGCTGTGTGTTAATGCGCTGGACTGCAAGGTCATCTGAACTGCAATGATGAGGAAACCCTATATAGGGTTGCTATGAGCCGGAAGCAACTCAACAGAACCTACTAGATGGCACTTAACAACAACAACATTGTATATAATATCATTTTCCTTATTTACCTTTCAGTGTTCTGTTTGTGCATGTAGAGGAATTTGATTTTTGTATGTAGATGTTGTACCCTGTCACTTTGCTAAGTCTTTCAATCAATTCCATGGACTTTTTTTTTGTTAAGTTTCTGGGATTTTCTATACATCTGCAAGTAAGGACAGTTTTACTTCTCCATTACCTATTTGAATGCCTTTTATTTCCCTTTCATGAATTATTGCCCTAGCTAGGACTTCCCATACAGTATTAAACAGAAGTGCTGACTGACGACATTCCTTGTCTAGTTCCCATTCACAAGGGGAACATTTTCAGTCTCTCACTATTGAGAATAATATTGGTCATTGGTTTGGTTTATATACTCTTAATTATGCTGAGTAATTTCCCTTATATTTTGCTGAGATTATGATTATGATGTCTTGGTGACTTTGTTTTGGGATCTATATAGAGCTCATTGAGCTTCTTGGATGGATTTTTTTTTTTTTTTTATCTTTCATGACATTAGAGGAGTTTTCTAGTAGTAAATCTTCAACAATTCTGCTTCATATTTTTTTGTTTTGCCTCCTTCTGGTCTCCAGGTAGAAGGAGTAACTGGTGTCAGTGTGGGGCTCTGCTTGCTGGTCATGGAAAGCAGCTGCAGGTAGCATAAGCAAATGTTGTCCACTTTCTGTCACTGCTACAGTGGTGTGGGACTGGGTGGTGGCACTTGTCCATTGATGGGGCAGTAGGTGTGGCAGGTATAATTGACTACTGGGGAAACAAACAATGTCTGCCTCTTGCTGGTGGAGCTAGAAGAGGAAGAAGGGGAGAGGATGAGAAACACTAAATAAAAATGAAGAAATAAACATATGAAAAGGAAATGTAACAAAAGAAAGAAGAGAGAGAAAAGAGTGGAGTGGTTGGTCCTGGTCACACACCCCACTAGGTCGGTGGGCACATGGTGCTGTAGCCACCAGATCTGTGCCACAGTAGGTGTTACACAATTGATGTCAGCAATACACATCGCCAGGGAAACAGCAACAGTGCACACATGGCACATAATCCATGGGAGCACACACCCAGAAAAGTGACAAAAGCCTGACCCACAGTTCACCATGCGTGTTTGCACCCCACTCACACATGGAGAAGGTGTTCAGTGCACAATCTGCATGTGCTCACACCCCCAAGAGCAGAAGCTGCGGCGGGCAGGTAACGTGTGCAGTCTGTGCATGTGTGCACCCTGAACTTAAAGGTCGTAGACATCAGGCATATGGTCAATCTGTGTGTGTGCCCCCAACAACAGAAGCTCTGGGTGCTTTTCACACATCTGTGCATCCAGGCACCCCGACAGAGAAGGCTGTGGATGCATGATGCACACACAGTTCAAGAGAGTACCTCCAACCACAGGTGCAGTCCGGTCACACAGCATCCTCTCCTGGGGGTGTAGTGTTGTTGTTGTTGTTGTTGTGATGTGCTGTGGAGTCGGTTCTGACTCACAGCAACCGTGTACAGTGTTTCTGAGGCTGTAAATCTTTACGGGAGCAGAAAACCTCATGTTTCTTCCGCAGAGCAGCTGGTAGTTTCGAACTGCTGATGGTAAACACTGTATTCGTAAACACTACGCTCGCTACCAGAGGAGGGTGGGGTGTAGTGTGGTAAGTGGTAAATGTAAATGTGTGGATGTGGTCAGACTAAACTGGGTGAGTTAAAGGTGGCAGCTGGGGATGATACCACATTGTCACTGATTGTCAGGTTGGTGGGGGTTGGGTGGGCCTCACTGCTGGTTACCAGGATGATGGAGCATAGGGACACAGGAGAACACACTTCTCAGTCCACCACAGGCTTGGTTGGGCCCAGGGCACTTCTGATAGTGTGCATCTGGTTATCCAGTTCCTGCCCTGACTCCATACAAGGAGTGACACAGGGCACCTGAAATCCAGTGTCTCTAGCAGTAACCTCACAAGACTTTCCTTTCATGTGGGTCCTCAGCCCAAATGATTAGGGCTAATTTATGAGTTGGAACTGACTCAACAGCACTTCACAACAACAACATTCCACTCTAAGGAGCTCTGGTAGGGTAGTGGTTACAAAACAGGCTGCTAACCTTAAGGTCAGCAGTTCAAAACTACCAGTTGTTCCGCAGGAGAAAGATGAGGCTTTCTGCTCCCGTAAAGATTTACAGCCTTGGAAACCCTGTGCAGGGCCGCTATGAATCAGAACTGGCTCCATGGTACTTAATAACAACAACAACAACAACATTCGACTCTAGTGACACTGTAAGATAAGCACTGGAATGTTAACTACAAGGTCAGCTGCTCAAGCCAGCCAGCAGTTCCATAAAAGAAAGATGACATTGTGCTTCCATAAAGATTTCCAGTCTCAGAACCCTTACAATCAATGGCAATGCGTCGAGTTTGGTTTCAGTTTTCCCACTCTGCAATCACCCTTGCCACTGGAGTTCTCTCATCCACTTCCCAGCACTTTCCTCTTTTAGATAGAGCTAATGTTCTGCTCTTTAAAACATAGCAACATTGATAAACAACATTCTTATCAACAGAGAAAAGATTGAAGTTGTCAAGGACTTCATTCTTCTTGGGTCAACTATCAACACTCGCAGAAGCAGCATTCAAGAAATCAAACGACGTACTGCGTTAGGCAAATCTGCTGCACAAGACCTTTTTAAAGTGTTGAAGGGCAAAGATGTCAGCTTGAAGACTAAGGTGCGCCTGACCCAAGCCATGGTATTTTCAATAACTCATATACATGCAAAAGCTGGACAGTAAATAAGGAACACCATAGAAGAATTGATGCCTTTGAATTTTGGTGTTGGAAAAGAATATTGAAAGTGTCATGGGCTGCCAAAAGAACCAATAGATCCATTTTGGAAGAAGTGTAGCCAGAGTGCTCCTTAGAGGCCAAGATGGCCAAACTTCGCCTCTCATACTTTGGACATATTGTCAGGAGGGAGCGCTAGCTGGAGAAGAATATCATGTTTGGTAATGTGGAGGATCAGAGAAAAAGAGGAAGACCCCCAACGAGATGGATTGGCCAAGTGGCAGCATCGATGACTTAAGCATGGTGATAGTAGTGAGGTTGGCCCAAGAATGGGCAGTGTTTTGTTCTGTTGTGCATAAGGTCACTATGGGTCGGTACTGACTTGATGGCACCTAACAATAACAACAATGTTCTGCTCACCTAGCTTCAATCTGCACTGTATCTCTGTCTTAATGGGCATCCCATGAAGTCGGTGTCTCTTTATCCATGTGTGCTGCCTCTGTGTCTCAAAATATCCACACTGTTTCAGGTCCCCAGTCTATTTCTCCTCAATCACTGATGCCATTCTGTCTTTGTTTGTTCGTTTTCCAATAAGTGTTTAATCCAAGTGTTCATCTTTTTATTGTTGCTCATAATTCCAGAATTATCATCTGTAACTGTTTTGCTTGGTTTCTTGGGTCTTTGTTGCCACTGGACTAAGTGTAGTGTGTCACCAATATGCCATTTTGTCTCCTACCCTATACTATGTCATTTTTCTTTATACAAATTATGTTATTTAGATCTAATAACAACATGACAAGACAACTATTAGACTTAGTGATGTTAAGTGATGTGTCTAAGGCCTTACATCTAGAAAATGGCTAAGTAAATTTCTCTAATTTCAAAACCATATCCTTATTTCTGTAAACTTTTTATTGAATCGAGTGAATGTTTATGGATAAGATCATCAATTTTACATTCAACAGATAGTATACTTTGTTTCATTTCAATTATTACAATCTCCTCCATGGAAAAACAGTTATCTACTTCCTCTATGTGGCTCCTGTTTCCATGTCATCCACCTTCCCATTCCTTCCTTTTCACCGTTGTCTTTACGTACATGTTGCTCCTTTGATTTTGAATGATTGACCATTCCACCAATGCATCATATATACCTATCTACTTCTTGGCTGAAAGTTGGGTCATGAGGGTGAGTTCCTTTCCAGACCTGAATGGTGGTTGAGGGCCATAGTCTCAGGTTCCTCTAGTCTCTTTCTGACTAGTAAGCCATGTCTTTTTTTTTTTTTTTTAATTTTGAGTTTTGCTCCACACATTCTGCTGCTTTATCCAGGACCTACTAATGTGTTCCCTTTCAGAGCAGTGTGTATTGGTAGCTAGGCACCATCTAGTTCTTCTGCTTTCACAGTCATGGAGATTGATGTTTACATGTTCCATTAGTCCACTGGACTAATTGATTCCAAGTATATTCAATTCTAAAAACTCTTCTTTCTTCTGCATATGGGGAGACCAATAGCTACACCTTAGATGACCACTCACGAGCTTTTGATACCCCAGACACTGCTCACTAAAATAGGATGTAGAACATTGTCTTTGTGGACTTTGTTATGCCAATTGACAATGGTGTCCTCTGTATATTCACAGTTTGCAGGAAAAGTAAATATTCATGTACCAGTATCCTCTTTCAAAGTGTTGTATATCTGTGGTGTATACATTTAGGCTAATTCATGACATTAGAATTAAACCTCAGAAGTATGACAGTCATTAACATGCCCAGAATGTATATTCAATGGATGCTACCAACCTCAGTTCATATATAGCGTCAATGTGAACTTGAGTAACACCTATGATATTAAGCAGCATTCTTTTTGTTGTTGTTGCTATTTTGATTTGTAACTCCTTCCATTAGTTTGTGCTTCCATCATTCATATATATATGAATGAAATATATATGTGTGTATGTATTTCCTTCTTCCTCCCATACCTATTCAGCATGGGTCTCTGTCCATATATCTACTTGCAGAACATTGTTGTTTCAAGGTTGTATATCACTGTTCACCTCTACTCCCTTTAGCCCTTGTATACCTCCCTTTGTCTTCACCTGTTTCATCATTCTTCTGCCAAACCATATTTTCTTTCAGCATACCACATTATTAGTTTTATCAGATAAGAAATTCCTAGAAGATATTTACAAAACCTGAATTCTTGTTTTTAAGATGTGTCTTCTCCAAATTAGTCAATGTTGAATACATATTTATGCCAGCGCCCTTCAGCCCAAACTGATGGAAGGAGTTACAAATTAAAATAACCCAAAAAATTCTGGTTGAAATCATGGTTGTTACTCAAGTTCACATTGATGCCTTGTACGAACTGAGGTTGGTAGCATCCATTGAACACACATTCTGGGCATGATAATGGCTGTCACATTTCTGAGGTTTAATTCTAGCGTCATGAATTAGACAGTGTGCTGAGCTCCATCAGAGTCCTGCTTATATAAAAATTACTTATGAACAAATAAAAATAAGATGCAGTACTTACTTTCCCATCATTTCTTAAGCTTTAGAAACCCTTCCTGACTTATTTTCTAGAAGGGTATTTTACTAAAAAGTCAATTATTTCCCAATTTAGATATCTGTTGACTGAGTCCCAGTTGTGCTTATCTTCAACGGTGTCCTAGTCTAAGTTAAACATAATGGTTTGGGGATTTAGAGATTCTTAGAGCTCTAAAGATTGCACATAATGGAGCCCACGTGATGCTGCATTATTGGCAATCTTCCTGGAACTAATAACAACAATTATTGGGCCTATAATCTCCTAGGAATTAACAGCCAACCTCTTTTCTCTCAATTTTCAGGACATCATCATTCCCATTAAAAGGCAGTTAAGATAATGTGCCACTGTAACTCATGCAGTGGGCAATATAGGGTTAAACGTGAAAGTGCTGAGACAGAAGTCCTGACTCAGCCTATGGACTTGAACGTCCTTTTTGGGCTGCTGCCCAGAAAAAAAAAAACATTAAAGTGATAAGGTGTGGCCACCTCAGAGGAGTGTTCTTATTTGTTTGTGTGGGCATTTGTTTCTTGGGAGGACTCCCTTACTAGTGGTACTACAGATAAGCAGTCCTTTCACTCCCAAATGCCAGGGTTTCCTATGGCCCTGCATATGTAATGAATCTAAGTACTAACCAGTGATAGCCAAAGAAAGAATGCAATTATGACACACAGAGAGTGTGGAAAAGACAGTTAGCCTTCAGGGAGGAGCTATAAAAACGATCCAGGAGAAGGCAAGGTCAGAGATACACTGGTGCAGAGTAGGAAAAGTGATGGAGAAATACAGTTTAAAGTAATGAGCACGTGCTGACTACCAACTTCGATACACATTGTACTGAGTGCTGGTTAGGAGGTAAAGAACCAGGTAGACACGATCCCTTTCCTCTTGGAGCATACTTACAAGGGTAAGTCAGTTGTTGTTGTTGTTAAGTACTGTGGGGTCGGTTCTAACTCATAGTGACCCTGCACAGGGTTTCCAAGGCTGTAAATC
>NW_006408583.1:3419111-3420195 GCF_000296735.1 Chrysochloris asiatica
CGACTCTTGAAGAATAAATAGGTGCATTCTTCTGATGGAAAATTATCTTGACACAACTTTCTTGGTCTTTTTCTTATCAATGTAGTGTTCCGTTTTCATCAAACTTCTTCTTAAGACCCCATGATTATCCTGTGTCCTTGGAGAAAATCTATCAACTTATCCATTGGTAATTCTGAAATATAGTCACAATGTCTTTCTGAGCTAAGCATAAAAGCCATAGTTTTGCTGGGAACTTTGTGGTGCTGTAGGATGAGCATTCAACCTCAAGGTTGGTTTGAACCACAAGTTTGGCAGTTCAAACTAACCAGCTGCTTCTCAGAAGCCCTATATAGCATAGGGTCTCTATGAGTCAGAATCAACTCGACAACACTTAACAACAATAAGAAGACTAAGACATGAGTGTTACTGAGAAAGAACTTGCCTGTAGCCATTTACTAATCATAGAGACAGGTTTACACATGCTTTGTTTGGAATAAAACCATGAGTGTCTGAACTAGAACCATAGAAGCAATACTTTTAGACTCCCCTTTGTATAATGGAGCTTCAAAAAGTTCGCGAAACAAAAATTAAAAGATAATGTAATTTTTCCATAAACTTTTTGAAGCTCTCTCATATTTGAGATGATAAACACAGGTGATAAGTATTTATATAAGAAATTGAAGAGTACAGTGCCATGGGAACATATAGTAAAGCATTATGTTGTTGTTGTGAAGTGCCGTTGACTCAGTTCCGACCCATAGCAACCCTGTATAGGGTTTCTGAGGAGCACCTGGTAAAGCATTATAAGTCTACCAGAACACAGACAGTAGAGAGGAGCAAAAAATATGGCAAAATTAAATTTACTCAAAAGAATTGAGAGCAAGACCAGTAAAGCCTTAGAAATCACCAAAATTAGTGGAAATGGAATAAGCTGCTATAGAAGTCAATAAAGTTCTCCCATAATACGAATCAAAGTGAACATTTACTTGCCTCCGGCTTTCTATAAAATATTTGGTTTTAATCCATATGAAACCCTGGTGAAGTGGGTGTTAACAGCTCATATTTATAGGTATGCAAACTGAGATAGAAATAACTTGTCTAAGGT
>NW_006408583.1:3420625-3427164 GCF_000296735.1 Chrysochloris asiatica
CAACAAAGTGAAAGAGATCTTTACTACCAATTTGCTACTGTGGTGGATTGATGTTCACATTTAACTGACTTTATATACATTACAAAATGATAATAGTAAATAATGTAATTGATTAACTTCACATCTATAACTATGCAGTATATTAGTTCCTCAGATTTTTAGTTTTTGAATGATTTTTTATTTGTCTAAATAATATCTACTTATCAACCTACTTGAGACACCCTAAATAATGAGGTTATCAAAAACAAATAATTTATCATTAGGGGAAAAAAGCAAACAGAATACAAAAGTACTAAGGAAATGTTGGAATCCTGGTGTGGCACTATAGGATAAGTGCTGCATTGCTAACTGCAAGGTTGGCGGTTCACACCCACCAGCTGCTTCTTGGAAACTCTGTACAAGGTTGCAATGAGTCAGAACCAACTCAAAAGCAATTAACATCAAAACAAGGAAATGTTAAACTATTCTGGTTAAGGAGACTTATAACAATTGAGAGAATAAGATTAGTTTCTGAACTTTAAAAATAAAAGCAAAGACCTATACAAAACTCATCACTCTCACTATCTACTCAAAAAATGGGCCACTTCATCAGACAAAACAATCATTTTTCTTCAAGCTAAGCATTCCGGGGAATTTGTCACTAAGATCTCTGTACAAGGCAAATTGAGCAGCATAAAGAATTCCTTCATAATTTGCTCTCTATTGATAATATTAGATTATTTTTCTAATAATCACTCTTTGTAAAGTCCTTTGTGAGACAACTTTTAACATACCTGAGGAACCTATAAGTCACAAACTGAGGCTGCCAATGACTACATTCCTACTGACTTATACCCAATCAAATGATCCAAAATCGGAAAATATGACTCAAAAGAGAGCATTTGAACTGTTAAACAAACTAGGAGGGGCCTCTAAGTTATGCTAATGTCAGAACTCAGAATCAAAGTTTGCCTATTTCTGCTACTTCTGGTTCCAGGTCTCCTACCTCCCTGAGACCTGGTACTCCAAGCTTTCCATGAATTCCATGAGACATCCTGGGAGCCCTCATTACAATCTCCTTTTATCTAAAACGTCCTTAATTTACAATCTGAATCCTTAATTTAGGCAACTTCAGGTTTGAGAACCTTAGCCAGGTATTGTTTGTAGATCTGAATCAATTTCCCCCTCACTCACCAGCTACTTTTACACTTACTCTGAGGTAATCCTGTCCAGCCCTTTTTATAGGACAGAGAACAAGAAAAGGTTTTAGAAATCATGTCCAAATAAGAATTTATATAGTAGGTGGTAAACTAGCCAGGGTTTTAGTATACTGTTCCTGACTTCTCAATGCAGTTTTTATGAAACAGCACTCACGTCATTGGAGAAATTATATGCAAACCATGAGGACACTGAAATTAATATTATTTAACTTACTGAGCACCAATTTCTTGCTAAGCTTTGTGTTTTGCATAAACTTTGCATTTTCTTAAATGAAAATTCTTGGGATTGATCTTTGTTGAGATTTAGCAGCCCACTGTCTCATCCTTTGAAATATAAGAATCAAGCATATTAGATTCTTGTTAAAGAGGGGAATCGTTGAGTCTAGCTTGGACCCAAGGACAATATGGTCTTACCCACAAGGTCACAGTAAAATCAATTGCAGCTCCCTTTTTAATCCCACTACCCTATCTTATTGCTGAGTCCCTGGGTAGTACAAATGACAACATGCTTTGGCTGATGGACAAAAGGCTGAAGGTTCGAGTCCACCCAAATGTACCTTACAAGAAAAGGCTTAAAGATTTACTGCCAAAATGTCAGCCAATTCTATTCTGCTACACATAGTCACCATTAGTCAGCTATTCAATTATTGTTGTTAAGAGCATCTAGTTGGTTCCAACTCATAGCGACCCTGTAAAGGGTTACCTTGGCTGTAAATCATTGTGGGAGCAGAAAGCCACATCTTTTTCCCATGGAGTGGCTGGCAGACTTGAACCGTCAATCTTGTGGCTTGAAGTCCAATGATTACCCTGCAGGACTATCGTGCTATAGTCACTTAATGGTCACGGGCTATTTCTTTGCTGCACATATATACACTGTGGAGGTTGCTTTTGACCTGGTAAAGAGATGAAAATCTTCATCCAAAGAGTAGACTAAATTAAAGGAGACAAAGCAAAAGGAATTGAGTAAGCATTCTTTCTCCAGAATTGAATTTTGTCACTTTTGCTTTTCGAGGACTAAAGTAAGATATATTGAGAGGAAACAGAAGTGTTGCTCACTAAAGACTGGATGGCTTCTTTTTTTCTGTGGAATTGGAAAAAAGTACCTAACAGTATTATTATCACTGTTTGAATTTTTAAAAAAGAAAGAAAGAAAGAAATGCATCAGAAATTCTAAGTAACTTACCCAAGTGGGTTTGAATTCAAACATATATTTGAATCTGATATCCATAATATAATGTATTAAAGCTCCTCCATTCTAAAAACAATTCAGAATAATAAATAGAATCCAAAGATGGCAATTAAGAGTACAGATGAAAGAAGGGCAAAAGCAAAGCTAGAACATATGTACATTTAATTAAAATTGGGAGAGGCAGCACAGTAGGTGGACACGCTGCCTTGGCAGGCGGGAGAGTCAGGTTCCAGCCCAGTGTGATGTGACCTGCCTGGAGCAAAACACTGAATTCCAGAGAGACTCAATTTTCTCATATTTAAGATGATCTGAAAATGTCATCAAAGAGTGAAACTAATTAATAATTTCTATTTTGCTTTCTCCTTTGCTTTGGTTGTCTTTTGTTTTTATCAGCATGGTAAATTAGAAAATGTCCAAACAAAATTATAGTCAGAAAATCAAGTGTTTTTTACCCTCTAAGCAACTTTTTATATAATCTGCAACAAATCATTATGCCAGCTATTGCTTACTCCAACTCTAAAATTCCTTGCTTCAAGTTATAGACACTTGCTTATCTGTTCCTTACATAGTGCAAAAGGTTAACATGCTCAACTGCTAACTGAAATTTTGGAGGTTCAAGTCTAACAGAAGAACGTCAGAAGAAAAGTCTGCAATGCACTGAAAACTCAACTATTGAAAATACTAAGGAGCATAGCTCCTCTGATCACTGGGGTCAACATTAGTAGGAATTGACTACATGGTAATTTGCTTGGTCCCTTCAGCCAATCAGGATCTAGGCAACCATCACTAAAGTAGGTTCAGAAACATCAGATAGAGCAAACTAGAGACCTTGCCTCCCTAAACTAATTTCATGTTTACGAAGATTACTAGGTTAGAAGACCTTGTTGACAGTAGATTCCAACTCTGACATTTACTGCAGTTAGTCAGAGCTCTAAATCTGTCTTGATATTTCTATGTCTTTATCCCACAAAACAGACCAAAATAAATAGCAAAAACTCTATGCCTAAATTTCTCCAAGACTTCCTTCCTATAGACTGACTATGGCATATGACATACTACTTATTTGATGTTAAGAATTAGAGATAATTGTATCTTCTATGTATTCAATTTTCTTATTTATTTTCTCTAGCCTGAAGCAAACCTCCTACCTCCTTGCCCTTGTGTCCTATACCAAAGCTGTGAGTAAGCTGTGTTACTTCCTCCAGTCCAAATAATTTCTTGACCTGCTTTCTTTCCTTCCCCATTGGCTTGGTACCATTACTCCAGTACACCCCACAGTAGAACTCACTTACTTTACAACTCTGGGCTTTGAGCCTTATATTTTTTTGCCTTACAATGAAAAGGTAGTCAAAATAATGAGAAAAAAAATTATTTAAACTTTGAAATTCATTCATCATCATAAATAACAAATTGTTATACAATCTTAATGATTAGGGCCTTTTTTTTTTTTTTTTTTCATTATTCCTATCTCCTCCTTTCCATTCTGTAACATCAGTCTTTCTTCTAGTGACAATATTAATGTTTTGCATCTAAGAAGTATTCAATCAAAATTTATTCAGTTAAATTGAAGACACTTTTGTTAAACAGGGAAATTATATAACAGTACTTTGACGATAAAGGGAGATTATTGAAGTAATATAGGAACAGGATAACAGTGATAAGAGTAGAATAAAATTTGTCAAATTCTGGATATGTTTTATAACATAATTTGCTGAAATATTAGATTTAAGAGAGAACAGAATATTTCCCCAAAATTTCTACTCTCCATTCTTTATTATCTATGATAAAATTACCCTTTCGGTCCCCCTGTGAGAATACAAAGCTATGTGTTTTTATTCTGGCCTCTCTAGCAAAGTGTTTAATTGCAATATTTTCAATACCCAGAGTTTTAAAAACATTTTTTTTTCCTTCAATTGGCACTGAGATCAACAATGTTTGAGATGGTGATTTTTCACTAGATAAGAAAATTTCCAGCTGACCCATGATCAGCAGGAGTATGCATGAGAGAGAAACTCTTTGTTGTTTTAAAACACAGATTCAGAGAGTAAGCCTTACTGCTTTAGGTACCTAGCCTTCCTTACTTCTAAAACTTGGCCTCAGCAGTGCCACACTAAAACAACCTAAAATGTATGATGATGTTTATGACTGGGTGGTGATGCTGAAGGTTATAAATATGGAAGTGCTGTAGTATACACACAAGAGATCAGCAGTCCAAACCCACTAGCTGTTCGGCTGGAGAAAAATGAGACTTTTGGTTTCTATAAAGATTCAAAGCCTTGGAAACCCTCTACGGGATCACTAGCTATGAGTTGGAATCAACTTGATGACAGTGATTTTTTTTTTTCTTCTTCTTTATGTTATGTAAAGATGTACAATTTAGTAAAAATGTCACAATAACTTAAAAAGCAGAAAATGAGTCCAATGAATCTTTTTGTTTTACAGGAAAATAGAACATTAGTACTATGCAATTGGGACAATTCACTACATTTGACAAGATATAAGATATCCACTACTCATCTGTCAGTTTGTTGTACTATGGTGGCTTGTGTATTACTGTGATGCTGGAAGCTATACCACAGGTATTTTGAATGCTGGTTGGGTCACTATGGTGGACAGGTCTTAACTGAACTTCCAGGCAAAGTCAAACTAGGAAAAAGGAGAGACAGACTACTTTCAAATGTTTAGCCACTAAAAACTGTATGAATAGCAGTGGAGTGCTATGAGATAACATGAAAACACTGAATATTGAAATCTTATGAATACACAGAATCACTGTATCAAAAGGAAATGGTCTTTTAAGAGGCAGCATATGATCAAGGGTCACTGAAGGAAAAAATCCATGATGTATTGAAGGCAAAGAACAAAGCTCCAAGAATTGAGACTACAAATTGTATTCTTTCAACATACTTATGTGGTACTGGAGGCATTCACTCATCTCTGCCAAGAAATTTGGAAGACAGCTACCTGACCAACTGATTGGAAAGAGATTCATATTTGTGCCCATTCCAAAGAGAGTTGACCCAACAGATATGGAAATCATAGGGCAATAACATTAATATCACATGAAACTAAAAATTTGCTACAGATAATATAAAAATGGCTAAAACATTACATTGACAGGAAACTGCCACAGGATCAAGTCAGATTCAGATGAGGATATGAAACAAGGAATATCATTCCTGACATCAGAAAGCAGAGGATACCAGTAACATGTTTATCTGTGCTTTATTAACTATGCAAAGGCTTTCAACTGTGTGGATCATTACAAGCTATGGACAACACTGCACAGAATAAGCATTCCAGAATACTTAATTGTGCTTATGAGTAACTTATACATAGACCAAAAGACAGCTGTTCAAACAGAACAAGGGGAAACTGAATGATTTAAAATTAGGATGGTGTGTACCAGGGTTATATTCCGTTGTCATACTTACTCAGTCTGTATGCTAAGGAAATAATCTGAGAAGATGGATTATATGAAGAAGAATGTGGCATCACTCAATGTAAAGAAAACAAAAATCCTCACCACTGAGCCAATAAATAATACCAAGGTAAATGGAGAAAAGATTGAAGTTGTCAAAAACTTAGTTCTGCTCAGATACACCAATAACACTCATGGAAGCAGCAGTCAAGAAATCAAACAACATATTGCATTGGGCAAATATGCTGCATAAGATTTCATTAAAGTGTGCAAGAGCATAGATGTCAGTTTAAGGACTAAGGTGTGCCTGAACCAAGCCATAGTATTTTCAATAGCCTCATATATGCATGTGTAAGTTGTATAATGAATAAGTAACACCTTAAAAGAATTGATGAATTTGAGGAGAACAAACAAGATGGCAGAGAGGGTAGAAGTGCAGTGAAGAGCTCCATCAACAACAACACAGAATACTGGACCAAGCAGCTTCAGGGGATGGTGCCAGAACTCTGAACCACATATAAAGGAATATTTAGAAGGTTGGAAGACTTACAGCTAGGGGAATTTGTACCAGGAGCAAGAAATCAATTTCTTTGTAATTCAAGATGCTCAGCTGCTCCCAGAGCCATCATCTTGGGTGAGACCAAGCGGGGGAAGGCTCAAAGCAGCCACAGACGCCTACAGAAATGTAGAGATAAAGGTGTGGACAATCTTTTTTTTTTTTTTTTTTTTT
>NW_006408583.1:3429224-3430015 GCF_000296735.1 Chrysochloris asiatica
TCGGAAACCCCATGCAGGTTTGCATTGAGTCGGAACTGACTCCCGGGTACATAACAAGAACAACAACTATTGTAAAATAGACATTTGAGTGAGATAGAAAGGAATGTTGGGAAATATGATTAGAGAAAACTTGTAAGTCCGTCTTCAGCCTATAAATGATTGGAATACTTAAAGTGAAATAGGCTTTGTGCAAAGCCTTACAGAGTATAGCACCTTAGGTGGAATTCTGAGTCCCATCCAGAACCTTATGAGGTGGGACATTCCCACTAGAAAGGACAAGCAGACCATCCTGGAACAGTTACAGTGACAGAAGATATATCTTCAAAGAAAGATCATCAGGAAAACCCCAAAACAAAAATGTCAGCATGACTAGCTACTGCAAGAATAAGCAAGCTGTTCACCAGGAAGACATCAAGGCTAGCAATCAAGTTCCTTTAGGACAAACTTCCCTGTAAGACTGAAACTCAAAGGGAATACAGAAACAAGCATGTAAGCTTGCTGGCGACCACACTGGTCTACTGGTGAGAGGAAGAGGAGGAAAGGCAGAAATAAAGAAATGGGCTGAGTTCAACCACAGACCATTGACTCCCGTTGACCTGGAGATGAAGAGAGAAGAGAAAGGAAGGGCTGGTTGGTCCAAAGTGTGGTGAGACCTGAGGACACTTGAGCCCATGAACAAGGACATAGCCACAGAGGGCTAGAGCTGAGAATGAAGCATCCAGCTGATATGAAATGAGGGGAGATGCACAAAAACACCCAAACTTGCAGACAGTACCCATTTGACCTAGCCT
>NW_006408583.1:3431560-3433518 GCF_000296735.1 Chrysochloris asiatica
AAAAAAAAGAAAAAAATAATTGATGAATTTGAGTTATGGTGTTGGAAAAGAATATTAAAAGTAATGGACAGCTGGAAGAACAAAGAAATCTATGTTGTAATGAAGTATGACCAGAATGCTCCTTAGAAGCCAATATGGCCAGACTTCTTCTCTCATACTTTGGACATATTATCATAAAGTACCAGTCCCTGGAAAAGATCCCTGCTTAGAAAAGTGGATGGCCAATGAAGAAGAGGGAGGCTCCAAAAAGATGGACTGGCACAGTGACAGCAGCAATGGGCTATAGCGTAGCAATGATTGTGAGGTTGACGAAAGACCAAGCAGCGTTTCATTCTGACTTGATGAACAGACTTGATGGCACCTAACAACAATAACAAATAACATATGAATAACTGGTCCACTACAGTCCTCTATAAAAATATAAAAGAAACAACAAAAAAAGGCAGGGCAGGATCAAAATGTAAGGATTTGTTGCACTGTTAAAAAAAAGGTTTCAAAATTATTATAGGATGTGCTGGGTAATAACGGACAATTCGATTTCAGCAAGTGGAAAGGATTAAACTATCACATGACTGATTTTAAATATGGTTTGTTGTGTGCCATCAATTAAGTTCCAACTCATAGTGACCCCATGTAGGCTTTTTGAGGCTATAACTCTTTACTGGAGCAGATGTCTCATCTTGCTTCTGAGAAGTGCTTGGTGTATTCGAAGAGATGACCTTGTAATTAGCAGTCCAACATGTAACCCATTAGACCATCAGAGTTCCTTGTTTAAATATGGGTATAAATGATGTGTTGAATTACTTATGGCAGTTTCCATGAAATCCTAACAATTCTAGAAAATTACCTGAGAGAAAAAATGTTAAAGAATGTGGCTCTCTCACCAAAGTCTCTGGCTCAAGATAACTGCAATTAAGTTGAGAAAGAAAAGTGAAAATATGTCACCAGAAGAAACTTAGATTTAGTTAATGGCACATGTTTCAGACTGCAATTAAATAGATAAATACATTCGTGAGTGATTTTTTAAGGGAGGGGGAAGATGATCAATTTTAACTAAAAGATATCATAATGTCTTTAGAATCTAAAACAACCCAGAGGTCCCAAAACATCCATAAGAAGAAAGCAGGCTGAGAAAACTGCTCAGGCACCAACCAGAGCATCTTCTTCATTTCTCTTTTAAATATTATCAAAGAGGACAACAGAGAAAGAATATGGAGCCTAATGACTATAAAATATTAAATTTGAAAGCTATAGGGAAAAAATTTGAGACACTAAACAGTATTTTTCAAGCCTTGCATTTGTGTTAGTGGTGGTGTTGCTAGGTGCTAGTGAGTCTGTGTTGATTCATTGTGACTGCAAGTGATAACATATAGCTAACAGGTTTTCTTTTTCTCAGCTGCAATCTTTATAGAAACAGAGCACCAGGCATTTCTCCCATGGAGCCACAAAAGGAGGTTGAAGCATCCACTTTTTGGTAAGAAATCCACCTATTACCTTACTACATCACCTAGAGTTGTGATGTGGGATCAGTTCCAACACCTAGTGACCCTATATGGCAGAGTAGAACTGCCCTGTTGGGTTTCCTAGGCTCCTGGTGTGGTACTGCAAGAAAATGCACTAGACAGAAAGGTCAGTTTGAACTGAAAGGTTGGCAGTTCAAACCCACCAGCCACTCCTTGGAAACCCTATATACGGTCACTAAGAGTCACAACCAAGTTGACGGCACGTAACAAAAACAACAAATATTTAGAGGAGCAGATCACGAGGTCTTTCACCCATGAAGTTGTTTTTTTGTTGTTGTTAAGTGCCATCGAGTCAGTACCGACTTATAACAACCTTATGCACAGCAGAATGAAACACTGTCCGATCCTGGGCCAACCTCACCACTGTTGCCATACTAGAGTCAATCGATGCTGCCACTTGGCCAATCCAACTCGTTGAGGGTCTTCCTCTTTTTC
>NW_006408583.1:3435302-3436926 GCF_000296735.1 Chrysochloris asiatica
AATGACTTTTTGCTTTCTTCATTCAAGTATGATGTTCTTGATGTCATCCCACAACTCTTCTGGTCTTCGGTTTTTAGTGTTTAATGTATCAAATCATTCTTCAGATGATCTCTAAATTCAGGTGGGATATATTCAATGTCATAGTTTGGTTCTTGTGGACTTGTTTTCATTTTCTTCAGCATCAGTTTGAATTTCCATGTGAGTAATTGATGGTCTTTTCCACAATCTGCCCCTGGCCTTGTTTTCACTGATGATATGGAGCTTTTCTATCATCTCTTTCCGCTGATATAGTGAATTTGATTTTTATGTATTCCATCTGGTGAGGTCTATGTGTATAGTCATCTCTTATGCTGTCTAAAGAAGGTATTTAAAATGAACAAATTATTGGTTTTACAGAATTCTATCATGTGTTCTCCAGCTTCATTTCTATAACCAAGACCATATTTTCCAATCACTGATCCTTCCTCTTTGCTCCCAACCTTTGCATTCCAATCATCAGAAATGAGCAATACATCTTGATTGCATGTTTGATAGATTTCAGATTGAAGAAGTTGTTAGAATTCTTCTGTTTCATCCTTGCTGGCTTCAGTGGTTGGTGTGTAAATTTGAATAATAGTGGTATTAACTGGACTTCCCTGTAGGCGCATGGATATTATCCTATCACAGACAGCGTTGTAACTCATGACTGATCTGATATGTTCTATTTGATGATGAATGCAACAGCATTGCTCTTCAATTTGTCATTCCCAGCATAGTAAACCATGTGATTGACAGATTCAAAATGGCCAATACTAGTCCATTTCAGCTCACTAATGCCTAAGATATCAATGTTTATGCATTCCATTTCACTTTTGATAACTTACAATTTTCCCAGATTCGTACTTCGTACATTCCACGTTCCAACTTTCAGTGGATGCTTACAGCTGTTTCTCTTCATTTTAAGTTGTGTTCCATCAGCAAATGTAGGTCCCACGGCCTTTCTACCACAATCTTTACTCGATTCATTTTATCATGGTCAATTCTACTTTGAGGAGGCAGCTCTTCTCCAGTTGCATTTTGAGTGTCTTCTAACCTTAGAGGCTCAGTTTCCAGCACTATATCTGACAATGTTTCTCTGCTATCCATAAGGTTTTCAGTGACGAAATATTAAAAAGTAATTTGTTACTCTTTCTTCCAGTCTGTCTTTGTCTGGAAGCTCATCTGAAACCTATTCACCATGGGTGACCCTGCTGGTATTTAAAATACCAGTGGCATAGCTTTCAGAATCACAGCAACTTAGAAGCCACCACAGTATGACAAACTAACAGACAAGTGGTGGCCCTTTGGTTTTAAATGAAAACTGTCACTTTAAATTTTGAGGAGATCTGTGCGCATGTGTAGTAGAACCCTCCAGGAGTTGGGGTGGTGTCTCCATTTGCTCAGGCATAGCCTCTAGTCACCAGAATGGAGTTGTGCAGACAGTGAGAAACCAATGAACAGACATCAAAAAAAAAAAAAAATGTCCTCACCTGAATCTCCATGGTTCTGTCAGGTGTTCGTGGCTCTCTGATCCTTCCCCCACTTGGTCTCTCCCAAGATGGTGGCTCCAGGAGCAGCTGAACATCTTTAATTAGAAAGCAATATA
>NW_006408583.1:3437131-3438554 GCF_000296735.1 Chrysochloris asiatica
GTGGTTGTTGTTGTTGTTAAGTGCCATCGAGTAAATTCCAACCCATAGTGACCCTCTACAGGGTTTCCTCGGAGCAGCTGGTGAGCTTGAACCAGTGATCTTGCAGTTCAAACGACTTTGCAGTCAACACATTAACCACAGCACCAAAACTTTTCCGTTACCAGCTGAAAGTTAAGAGTTTTGTCTAGTAGTATTTAATACAATCAGTAGAGTAATAAAATTGTGTGTCTCCCTATCTTTCCTTTTCTGAATGGAGGAATTTATTGATGTCTCAATTGTATATTATTTATCTGAGGACAAATATCTTTTCTTAATAGCTGTTTTATTTCTAGTTCATAGGGCCTTTAACCAGAAGTGACACATTCAGAGTTACTTCAAAGACTGCCATGAATCAACTAGTAAATCTGGACTTTGAACTTAAATTGGTGATTGACTGGTACTTTTGAATTGTCTTTCTTGAAGAGAAATTAGTGAATTTCATGTGTAGAAACGAAAGTGACCCAACCATTCAGCAGTAAGAAATGTGTTTGTGTTAGTCATCTGTTGTATATTCCATTTTCACCATTACATGTGATGGCATAATCCATTTTCTAATTATCTTAGAAGATGGTGCAGGGGAAAGGAGGAGAATGATAAATTTCTACTAAGGAATTGGGAGTGGAAGTAATCATATCATTACAGAACAAATATTTCTCACCAAAGCAAGACCCTACAGAACCAAACCAAGCCAAAGCAGCTGCCATAAAGCACATCTGGATTCACAGTCACCCTGTAGAGCAGTGTTGCTGCTGTTACTGTTGTCAGGTGCCATCAAGTCCATACGAACTCAGAGTGACCCTATTCACAGCAGAACAAAACACTGCCCAGTCCTGTGCCAGCATCACAATCATCACTGCATAGAATAGTGTAGAGCTGTCGAATAGGGTTTCCAAGGCTGTAATCCTTAGGAAAGCAGACTACCACCTCTTTCTCCCAAAGAGCAACTGGTTGGTTTCAACCTCTGGACTTCAGTCAGCAGTTGAGCACTTAACACCTGTGACACTAGGGCGCCTAAGATCCTCCAGAGTATTCTATATTCCCTCTAGTTTGGGGACTAGTGATTTTCAAGAAGATGGCTACTTCATCATTCTGGATCTCTGAGTAATTGCAATGACAGAATTCTCCACTTATATCCATAGGCAAGATAGAAACATTATTTAAGCAACTAAGATAGAAGGCTAATTATTTCTTTTTTTATTATTTTTTTAATTTTGGCAGACTAATGGCTCATTCATTTCAAATTCCATTTTTTTCATGTTTTATTGTTAATTATATGATATTTCACATGGGAGAACTTTAGTTTTACATTTATTCCACCATACATCGTTTCATTGCCATGGTTCCAATCCCCTCCATGCATCATCAACCAACCAAAGGGTATACC
>NW_006408583.1:3439039-3440745 GCF_000296735.1 Chrysochloris asiatica
AATGCACCAGAATGCAAAGCCATTTGAACTTCAAAGTTTGTGGTTCAAGCTCACCAGCTGCTCCTCGGAAACCCTATACAGGGTCGCTATGTGTCAGAATCGACTCGACAGCACTTAACAACAACAACATGTCTTATTAAGTTCCCTGCGTAATTATTTCAGGTATACAATAGTTGTTATGTGCCGTGGAGTTGTTTCCAACTCATAGCGACTCTGTATAGGGTTTCCCACGCTAGCTTTATGGGAGCAGAAAGCCTAATCTTTCTCCTGCAGAGAGGCTGGTGGATTAAAACTACTGACCTTGGAGTTGGCAGCCCAAGGCATAACCCACTAGGTAAAAGATTAATGGGAGACCTAAATTTCTTAATAGATACCTTTCTGAATTTTTTTCATTGAAACTATTTCATGATTTCTTTATCAAGCATTTCTTAAAAAAAAAAAAAAAATGAAGTAATTAAGTGAGTATGACTCAATACCACTGACAAATGTTAACCAGAGAAGTATCTGTTTGCTTTATTATAAAAGAAACTTTCTTTTAAATTCATTAAGCATTAGAGCAATTCCTTCTGGGATTAAATTGACACATAATCTGTTTTACTTCTACAATATTCTATGAAAATATTTAAATTATAATGAGAAACAACAGTAAAACCAAAGGAATATCAGCATAGCCACAGACTGTAGATATTCCATGGAATCAGGATCATATATTTATTTCAATAAATATCATTTCTGAGAAGGAAATAGATGAACTATGAAGTCTGAAACCCTCTGGGGGTGACCAAAATTATTTTAGTCTCTTAAGAACACTGTTGCCTAATATTAGTTATTTCATGCTAGTGAAAAGTGACATTTTCTTCTCACTCCAAGAGCCTATTTCAAATCATGTGTTTAGAGACCTAACTTGTAAAACCCAGTGAACACAACCAGCTTTTCTGATCAACCCATTTTCAGGCACAAAATGTTATCCATTTATTGGGATTTTTTTTTTTTTTCAGATAAACATATTCATCCTTTAGTGGGTCAATGAGGTAGTTTACACTAGGGTTTGGGTTTAGATAAAAGCAAAAGTCTTGTAATTATTTTAACTTCTTAACTGATCAGTATCAAGTGATCAGAATATTAAAAAGAGTCATTCAATTCTGTCACTAAAATATTTTTTAATATAGGCAAAATCATCTTCTGAAGTATCAGATAATTCATTAAGATATTGTAAACAAAACAATTAGATATTTTTCACCTTATAAATGTTTTATAGAGCCAGTTTCTTTTCTATAAGGAATCTTTTTACATATATTTCACTGAAGCTATTCTATCAGCCGCACTGAGGAGAAAAGTGAAGCCTTTCTGCATCCATAAATGTTTATAACCTACCCTCCAAGACTGAAACTCAATGAGAACACATGAGTAAGCATGTAAGCTTGCTGGAGACCACATTGGTCTGTTGGTGAGTGGAAGAGGGGGAAAGGCAGCAATGAAGAAATAGGCTGAATTTGACCACGTTCCATAGACTCCCATCCACCTAGAAATGAGAGAGAGAAGAGGAAGGGCTGTTAGGTATGAAGTGTGGTGAGACCTGTGGACTCATGAGCCCATGGACAAGGACATAGCCACAAAGGGCTAGAGCTGAGAGCAAAGCATCCAGCTGATCTGAAGTGAGGGGAGATGCACAAGAAAGTCCAAACATGTAGATAATACCCATTCAA
>NW_006408583.1:3445305-3450008 GCF_000296735.1 Chrysochloris asiatica
TCTTTCTTATCTTCTTAATGACTTTTTGCTCTCTTCATGTATGATGTTCTTGATGTCATCCCACAACTCTTCTGGTCTTCGGTCTTTAGTGTTTAATGCATCAACTCTATTCTTCAGATGATCTCTAAATTCAGGTGGGATAAATTTAAGGTCATATTTTGGCTCTTTAATACCAATTCCTTATTCCAAACGATATTAATTCATTCAACTACTTGAAAGGAACAATAATAATGAGCTAAGGTTTCAAGCCAACAGACTAGGAAAAATCAATCTCTCTCAGTCTCTCTCTTTCTGTGTTAAATGAGTATCTCATTTAAAAATATCTCATTTAATATTTTTAAATGAGATAATCTGTGTAACACATAGGCACGCATTCTGGTGGTAAGAAAGTGTTCAACAAATAACAACTTCTGAAATACAACCAGAACGGTATTTAGAAGTATGGATGTCATAACTGATTCGCTCTTTGGGACACATCAAGGACATCATGTTTGATAAAGGATCAGCAAAAATGAGGAAGAGCCTCAATGAAATAAATTGACACAGTCATCACAATGGCATCAAATATACCAAAGATCACGAAGCTAGTGCAGGAATGAACAATGCATTGTTCTGTTATATATAAACTCACCACAAGTCAGAATCAACACAACAGCAACTAACAACATCAGTTTATGATATGGATAATGAAAACAACACAAAAGGGTTCAGGGGAATGGAACCTGGACCAATGCTATTGCAACTCTCTGGGACTTTTGTTGATAAGCATATTTTATAACAAAGATAATACGTAATACAGTTTTATATGCTTTCAACCAAATACCATGCTTATACTGAGTAAGTTATCATTAAATGTCTGCTAAGTGTCTAGGTTTTCAGTTCCCAACTTGTGTTTGTCTTCCTAGTTTTTGTGTGGTGGTCATGTTTTCACCTTGAATTTATCAAATTAGAAAAGACTTGATTCTGAAGTATCCTTGGATAGTAGAGGTAAAGAAAGGGGTTTACTGCTTACTTTAGAGCTCTGGGGTTTTGTTGCTTGGTTACTTGTGTATTGATTGTTGTTGTTGTTGTTGTTAAGTGCCATCAAGTCAATTCTGACCCATAGGGACCCTATATAGGGTTTCCGAGGAGTGGCTGGTGAGCTTGAACTGCCGACCTTGCAGTTCAAATGGCTTTGCAGTCTGGCTCATTAACCCACAGCACCATACCAGGACTCCTGCATATTGGTGGACAGCATAAAATATTTTTCGTATTCATAATATAGTCAAACTACAACCCAAACTTGGGGGTTTCTAAATTTATTCTCATTTGGCAAGAAGAGTATTTTCATTTTTCAAAAGTCCTTAAAATGCCCAAACAGTTGCAAACAACTCTTGGAAGGAACACTTTAATGAGTCAAATGTAAATATATGTAAATAAATTAAACCCACACACGTTAACTTTCCATACAAGTACTTATAATTAAGAGAAAAAAATGCCTGACAGTAGAAATTTGGGTTTTGCTTAGCTTTAGTTAGCCAAGAGAAACAAATCATGTCCAAGACTATCCTGAATCTATTATGTAGAAATGTAGAAATATCACTAATTTTCTTGGGCTTTCACAGCATTGAGGACAATCCAACCTGCAGAGGGAATCCATTAGTATCCAATGTATACCATATGTTTTGCTGTTTGTTGCTATTTTCCAATTTCGTGCAGCAGTTAATGAGAGAAAAACCTCATTCAGTATAGCTAAGCCTAAGAAGTAAGTCCCCTAGGTGGCACAAGCGGTTTTTGCTCAACTCCTAACCTAAGGGTGATGGTTCAGACATACCCAATGGTATACCAGGAGAAAATGCCTGACAATCTGCGTGTTAAGATTACAGCTGAGAAAACTCTATGGTGCTTTTCTACTCTATAACACACAAGTCAGAATCGACTTTATGTCAACCGCCACCATCAAGCCTAAAAGGCAGACTCAGGATGCTTAAATGGAACTCTAACTCTCTTTGCTCCAAGTCACTACAACACATCCCTGACATTTGCTCCAACCCAAACCTTTTTAAATTCAACTTAAATGGAACCACCATCAGTCTGTTCTTTGTGTCTAACTTTACATAAACTTAATTTTTTTAATGGGCACTTATAATATCATCCTTCTAATAGATTTCTTCTTAATATCTGCCTTGTTTTTCCCATTCTCACATCCCCACTTCCTATGAACTCCTTAGTACTTTTTTCTAAACTCAGATTACATCATGAACTCTCCCTTAAAATCCCTTACTCACAGTAATCAGTACATATCACAATTATCAACAAAGTAACCATGAATAAACAAATCTAAAATTCATGCCATGAATTCCGAGTACCAAAATCATCAAGGATTCTATAACATTTTCAAAACGGGGATGATAACGTTGAGGAGACATTCTCTCTGTTGTAAAACAGTTCCTGTGGCTCTGCCTCTGCCTCAGGTAACCTACTGTTGCTTTTTGTTTGTTTGTTTGTTTTGTTTTTTAATGTTTATTGTGAACTATGTGATAGTTTACATGGGAGAACATTAGCTTTACATTCATCTTATCGTATATTGTTTCATTGCCATGGTTACAATCCCCTCCATGCATCATCAACCAGCCAAAGGATATACCCTGAAAACCTGACACCTGGTCTTCAGCACGCAGCCCCTCTCCCTCTCTGGGTCTAGAGTCCCCAGCTGCTCCATCCCTCCGCATCATTGTCTCTGCCTCCATCTCTGGTGTCACTACTTCTCTGGGTAGGGTACTGCACTCTGCTCTTCATCCTTGATGGTTCCAGGGACCTCCACTCCTGGACTACAAAGTCAGTTACTCCCCTCCTTTTGCTACAAAATGTCTACCTTTACATTTCCAACCCTCACAGTCAGTCCTGATAACAATTATTCACCATTGTACCACAAGGGACCTATCCCCATCTCCTTTAATTAGCCCTGCCCAGACAGATTGGATACTACTTAGTGGAGACTCTACCTTCCTCCAAGCCCTCTCAATCTAGTTTCCCTCTTGAAAGCTTGTAAGCCAGTCGCTTCTTGCCTTTGTTGCCCCATTTTGGTAGCCAATGTTCAGGTTGCCCATCCCTGTCTACTCTGTGTATACAGATGATGGGAATGATCCTCGTTGTAAAGATTTGTTCCCTCTTTTGAGCTACTGCATCCATAAGTGTAGGTCAAGTTCATCAAATTGTATTAGATTACTCTTTTTTTTTCCTCTTCTTTCTTCTTCTAATTGAGCTCTGATCAGTCATTAAAGCCAGGTCAAGTGGGTGTATTATCTGCAAGTGCGGGTGTTCTTATGCATATGCTCGCTCTTCTTATCAGCTGGACGCTTCACTCTCCACTCTAGTCCTCTGGGGCTATATCACTGACTCTGGGCCCAAGATTCTCCAGGTTTTGCCACACTATTGGCCAACCAGGTATCCACCCGGGTTCACAGGAGTCTATTGAACACTGTAGGGCTTAGCTCACAGCTTCATTGCTGTTTTTCCCTAACTTCCCCTTATCAGTGACAAATGTGGTCACACCAATCAGAGTGCATATCTGCTCATGTATTCCCATTGACTCTTAGTTTTGGAAGGAGGTTTGCCCTGAGGGGACCCAACCACTTGCCTTCATGTCTCCTGGGTGAGCAATTTGGTTGTTATTGTAGTAATCAGTTGGACTGCCATTATTGTTTTGTATTTTTCCAATAGGTCTTTCTTTCAAGAAGTATCTTCTTTTCTTCTAGTCATTCCAGGTTGGTTTGCTTGTCCTTTCAAGTGGAAATTTCCCACCTCAGAAGATTCTGGATGGGGTTCAGGAGTCCACCTATGGTCTTATGTAATGCAGAGGCTCCGCAGTACACCTCCCTCACTGTGCACTTTGTAGCCTCATTTTAAGTATTCCAATAAACTTTAGGCAGAAGACGGACTTACAAGCTTTCTATGGTGATATTTCTGGCTATTCCTATCTCTCCCCCTCAAGTGTCTGTTTTATAATGGTATGCCAAGGAAACCAAGATTCAAAAGACAGCCAAGCATCTTAACATTATTTCCTCCCTTTGGCCCATTCCAAACATGTCTCTATCCCTGTATCCCAGAACCCTTTTTTTCAAAGGTTGTGCATACATCATTATTTACCTCTGTCCCTCTTAGCCCATGCAAACCTGCCTAATTGTTTCCCACCCGCCTTGTTCTTCCATTCCCCTCTCCCTTCTTGTGCATTGCACCCCTCCTATCATGTATCTATTCCCTACCCTGTGCTATACCTTTCCCTCCCTCCCCTCAACCCCCACCCCACGTCCCAGTAACCAGCAAAGAATCCACCCCACTTACTATGGGTTCTTTTTCTTAGCCTTTTAGAGTAGTGGTCCTATGCAGTATTTCTCCTTTTAAGACTGACTAATTTCATTCAACATAATGTCCTCAAGGTTCATCCATGTTATGTTATAGCTTACAGCTTCCTTGTTGTTCTTCAGGTAGCATAATATTCCATTGTGTGTATGTACCAGTTTGTTTATCCATTCTTCTGCTGATGGGCACTTAGGCTATCTCTATCTTTTTGCTATTGCAAATAGTGCTTCTATGAACATTGGTGTGCATATATCTACTCGTGTTATGGCTTGTATTTCTTGTGGGTAAATACCAAGTACAGGAATTGCTGGATCATAAGGTATTTCTATTTCCATCTTTCTGAAGAAGTGCCATATTGCTTT
>NW_006408583.1:3451423-3452489 GCF_000296735.1 Chrysochloris asiatica
GTCTAGTAGCCTTTTTACTGAGTCTTTGGGGTTTTCTATGTATAGGATCATATCATCTGCAAATAGAGAAAGTTTTATTTCCTTTTGCCAATTTGGATGCCTTTAATTCCCTGTCTTGCCATATAACTCTGGCTATGACTTCCAGCACAATATTGAATAGGAGTGGTGACAAAGGGCATCCTTGCCTGGTTCCTGTTCGCAGAGGGAAGGTTTTCAGTTTCTCTCCACTGAGATTAATATAGACTCTTGGTTTTGTATACATGCTTTTGATTATGTTGAGCAATTTCCCTTCAATTCTACTTTGTTGAATGTTTTTTTTTTTTATCATGAATGGATGTTGGATTTTGTCAAATGCCTTTCCAGAATCAATCGACATGATCATGTGGTTCTTTTCCTTTTTCTTATTTATATGGTGGTTTACGTTGATCATTTTTCTAATGTTGAACCATCCTTGTATCCCTGATATGAATTCCACTTGGTCATAATGTATTATCTTTTTGATGTGTTGCTGGATTCTCTTGGCTAGGATTTTGTTGATAATTTTTGCATCTAAGTTCATGAGGGATATTGGTCTATAATTTTCTTTCTTAGTGAACATTCTAGAGAATGTTTCATGTGCACTGGAAAAGAATGTGTATTGTGCTGTTGTTGGGTTGAATGCTCTGTACACATCTATGAGGTACTGTTGGCTCACTGTGTTGTTTAGTTCTTCTGTGTCTTTGCCAAGTTTCTTTCTGGTTGTTCTATCCATTTTTTAAAGCGGTGTATTAAAATTGCCCACTATTATTGTAGATTCATCAATTTCTTTCTTCAAATCTATTAGAGTTGCTTTATATATTTTTGAGGTATTTCATAGGGAGCATAGATATTTATTATGGTTATGTCATCTTGTTCATTTGTCCCTTTAATCATGAGATAATGTCCATCTTTATCTATTATGCTGCTTTTTGCCTTAAAGTTTATTTTATCAGAGATTAGTACTGCCACTCCTGTTCATTTTTTATTGCAATTATCTTGGCATATTATTTTCCATCCTTTGACTTTTAATCTGCGTTTGTCTTTGCAT
>NW_006408583.1:3452705-3462714 GCF_000296735.1 Chrysochloris asiatica
AATTTCAAGATGCCACTGTTGGTTGTTATGATATACCTCTTTGTACTTGTTTTGATCATAGACATAAAAAATTAATTTAATTTTCAGCCTGTTTTGGTTTTAAACTCTCTTTCCCTCTCCACACCTCTTGGTCTGGCCTTTTCACTATTGAAAAACAGTTCAAGACAAGCTCTTGGGCTGAGAGTATCAGTCTGTTGTTATTTTAACTGCCATCATGTCAGTTCTGACACACTGTGACCCCACATAGAGTTTCTGAGGAGTTACTGGTGGCATTGAACTGCTGACCTTGTGGTTGGCAGTCCAGTTCTTATTATACAGCACCACACTAGGACCAGCAGTAAATGTGTGGAAATTTTACTTATTACTATTGATTGTATATAAATTAGGCCAGCCCAATACCTTTTGCATTTCACATACTCTATATCCCCTGACCAGAAAGCTGGGTGGGTTGGATGCTCTCTTCCCTCCCTACCCCACCCCAGATTCTTTGTAAAAATGATAAGCTAGATGAGTATAGAGTCCTTCTTCTACAACTATTTTCACTCTGCATACAACTGCTCCCACCAAACATGCGTCTCCATGGAATAATGAGAACTTGGAAGTTCTAATGATGCTTTGCTAATGTGTTCATACTTAGCATTGTGTATAATTAGTGGTATCTGTCCATACATTCTGGCTTTGCAATTGTTTCCCTCTCACGGAGATTCCTTAAACCTATATCACAGCTAATGCAACATCCCTGTCTACATTGTCTTCCAAAGATTTCTAATGCTTTCAATGACTCCCTGTTGTCTATTCTTTGTCAAACTAATTTATTAAGTACCCACATATGCTTAGTAAGGCTTTGTGCTAGGCTACAACAGTTAATAAGACAGAGTCCCATAACATTCATGACTCTCCATGACCTGAACTCAATCTACATTTTTTAGAGAATAACATATGTAAGTACCTTGTGTTAGCTATGCACCATAAATTTTAATTTTCATAGTTCATAAAATATTTCCAATGATACCATGAAAGTATGAATACATAAAGACACTAACTTTCTACTCTAATATTTCTACCCTTTCTATGGGATAACTCCCAGGATCTAAAGTAGTTTCCCCAATCTTTATTCTCTAAGGGAAAAACAAACAAATTCAGATATGAAACATTATTTTTCCTTACCTACTTGTACTATCACTTGTAGTGTAAATTTGTTGTGTTCATGAGGAGTATTGACTATACCATGAACTGCCAGAAAACCAAATGAATTGGTGTTAAAAGAAATACAACCAGAATACTTCTCAGAAGTAAGAATGGTGAGATTGTAGTTTACTAATTTTGGACACATCTTTGAAAACCCACTGCTGTCAAATCTATTCCGACTCACAGCCACCCTATAGGACAGAGTAGAATTGCTCCACGGAGTTTCTGAGGCTGTAAATCTTTACAGAAGTAGACTACCTCATCCTTCTCCCAACCACCAACCTTCTGTCTAAGATCCCAATGCTTAACCCAACGCACTAACAGGGTCCCTGAGATATGTGATTCAGAAGGAAAAATAGCTAGAAATGTACATCATGTTTGTAAAGCAGAATGTCAACAAAGGTGAGGCAGGCTCTGGGAGAGATGGCTGAAACAATTAAATTCAACAAATCATGAAAATGGCACAGAGACAAACAACATTTAATTCTGTTGCATGTAAGGCAACAATGAATCTAAATCAATTCAACAGCAACTAACCATAATAAGTAGCAAAACAGAATTTGATACAGGTTTTCCTGCTCACAGCACTTTCTACTTTACCATGCTTTCTAATTTACTGTGTAGTGTCCATGCTTGGTCTAGAGAGGGTGTTTAAAAAACAGTTAATAAATAAATGAGAAAAATAAAAATTGCATGTCATTTCATCACTTTGAAACTACTTTTCATTTGAAGCATTTGAAAATTTAACATAAGATAATGTACAAAAGAAATACAATAAACACATGTTCCTCAATTGCTGAGACACACATTTAAGGATAACTGGTTTGGTTTTTTTTTCTAGTTTTTCAGTGATCTCAGAAATTGTTCTCAAATTACCCTGTGTTTCCTTCTTCTGTCTTTAATAAATGGGTTGCCAACTACCACAAAACATTAGCTTTAAAGTGGATAAAAGTGCTGCCTGACTCATAGGTTGGTTGAACTTCAGAAGTGTGAAGGCAATGTAAGGTCACAGATAAATTTTATTTACTGATTTAAGGGGAAAAAAATCATCACTTAATTGATAAGACCTGATCTAGATGAAACCTCCAAGTGTCATCCTCTTATTTGAAAATGCACATCAGTGTCTTCAGATCTGATTAGTATGAATTTCCAGGGCATAACCATAGCTCCTAGCAAAATGTCCAGACCCTAGAAACACAATCATAAATATCATAAGCTTATTGCAAGTTCTCCATCCCTGAAGTGCAACACATAAAGACATCGAAAAAACAAAATAAAATCTTGCTAACTAATCACAATGAATACTCAGAACTTGAAATTACCCTCTCCATTCAGGGGAAGAAGATGTCACATTGGCAATGAATAGTGGAAATATGATCTCTGATCAAATCTTCACAGGTAACATCTTTCGACAACGTAAGGACAAAACAAAGAAAAAGAATTGAAGAAATACTATCTCATCTTGGCATATAAATAATATAGTCAGTAGCCTAACTCTTTTCTCTGAAAGTTACACAGCAGCTTCAAGAGCACTAAGAAAGTAATTGACTTGTCTGGAACCACAGAACTCACTAGAAGCAGAACTGGAGCTCATGCCAAAGCCTCCTCCAATAACTCTACCATGAAAGGCTCTAAGACATACAAAGAACCATAACAGATTGTTTTAGATTTAGATTTATTGATTTAGATTTAGATGGTGACAATGAGAAAGAAGTATATATCCACTGCTGTCAATGAGCTTATAACTAAAACCATGCTATATAAGAATACTTAAAGATAATCTACCCTGATGCATGGTATTTTGTAGATGATGAAACTTAGATCACATAGATAAAAAGATATATTCAAGGTTATATAATTAGCCACAAATTCTGGTCCATGAATCAGTTTTCTAAAAAATACTTGTTTCAATTTCCCTCCACTTCACCATAAGTTATATGCCTGGGATAGGGTAAGGCTGTAGCAAAATGATGCAGCACTGGAGGTCCTGATTCATTTATGCAAAGAAATTTAGAAGACAGCTACCTGGCCAACTGATTGGAAGTCATCCATATCTGTGTCCATTCTAAAAAAAGGAGCCAAACAAATGTGGAAATCATCAAACTATATCAGTAATATCACATGCAAGTAAAATTTTACTGAAGATAACTCAAAAACAATTGAAACAGTACCACAAAAAATGTTCAGAAATTCAAGCCAAGTTTAGAAGATGATGTAGAGTTAGAATATCATTGCTAATGTCAGATGGATCTTGAAAGCATGAAGATGTTTACTTGTGCTTTATTGACTATGCAAAGGCTTTTGACTGTGTGGATCATAACAAACTAGAATAGCACTGTGAAAAACTGGTATTCCAGAACAATTAATTGTGTTTATCAGGAATCGATACATAGACAAAAAAGCATTTTATTCAAACAGAACAAGGGGATAATTAATGATTTAAAATCAAGAAAATTGTGCATCAGGGTTGTATCCTTTCTCTATACGTATTCAATCTATATGCTGAGCAAATAAACAGAGAAGCTGCGTTATATGAAGAACTTGATATCAGTATTGGAGGAAGATTCACTAACAAACTGTCAACATGCGGATGAGGCAATCTTGCTTGCTGGAAGTAAAGAGGATTTAAAATACTTACTGATGAAGATAAAAGACCAGGGCCTTCAATATGGGTTGCACCTCAATGTAAAGAAAACAAAATCCTCACAACGGAAGCAATAAATTACATCATGATAAATGAAGAAAAAAATTGAAGTTGTCAAAGACTTCATTTTGCTTGGATCCACACTAAGCACTCATGGAAGCAGCAGTCAAGAAAGAAAATGTTGCAATACATTAGTTACGCAAATCTGTTGTACAAAATTTCTTTCAAGAGTAAAGATATCTGTTTGAGAATCGATGTATTTGAATCACAGTGTTTAAGAAGAAAATTGAAAGTACCAACAACTGGCAGAAGAGCAAAAAAATCTTTCTTGAAAGAAGTACAACCTGAATGCTATTTAGAAGCAAAGATGGCAAGATGTCATCTTTTGTACTTTGTATATATCATTAGGAAGGGATAATCCCCGGAGAAGGACATCTTTCTTGATAAAGTGGAGAGCCAGAAAAAAAGGAAAAACCCCCAAAATTGGATTGACCTAGTAACAGCAACAATGAGCTCAAACATAACAATTGCGATGATGGTGCAGGCCCTAGTAGTGTTGTGCATAAGACTTGAAAACGCTATACAGGATTTCTATGAGTTGATGGCATTTACCAACAACCAGTATGGAGTCCTTGTGCGGTGCTGCAGAATAATGCGTTGGGCAGCAAGATCAGTTTGAACTGCAAAGTCAGCAGTTCAACCAACTGGATGGCACTTAGCAACAACAACCAGTACAGCTGTTAAGTTGTTCCACTTTTCCAGACCCCATGTTGGAGGAAACATATAACAACTCTCTTTAAAATCAGCAACTGCTAACTTAATTCTTTTTAAAAATGTATCTCTTTAACTATTCTTCTGAAGTCATATCTCCCTCTGTATATATGGTTTCCCAAGAAGCTGCTGATGGGTTTGAACTTCTGATCTTTTGGTTGTCAGTCCAGTGTTAATCCTACAGTACCACACCAGGATAGAGCTAGGAAATATTCTTTAAATTATGTTACATGTTTCACTTCCTAGAGAATATTTATTACTATCAAATGTGAAACATATTTGACTTCAGGGTAAGCCTCTGGTGGTTAGTTGGCTGGTTATGTGCTATTGAATAGGTTCCTATTCATAGAGACCCTGTAGAAGGTTTCTGAGGCTGTAAGTCTTTATTGGAGCAGAGAGCCTCATCTTTCTCCCTCAGAACAGCTGGTAGTTTCGAACTGCTGATCTTGAGGTTTGCAGTCCAGCTGTAACCACTAAGATACCAGAGCTCCTTACAGTAAACCACCATAGACCTTAAATAACATACTGATTTTCTTCAAAATATCACAAAATATATAATTTTTTTAAAAGAATGTATACACTTATGGCTAAAAAACCAAATAACAGGCAATTTTGAGTCATATATTTTCACTTCAATTCCTTTGTATTCATGCTAAGATCTACCATTCAAGTTCAGGTCTTCTCTTACTTTCAACTGGATATTGAAATAGTGTTCTCATTGGTTGCTACCTCCAATCAAATTTATCAATAATATATCATTGTCATATATTAGATGGCTAACCACAGAAGTTTTGGACTTCTAGCTGTGACCAAAAGATACATTTTCATGCATATAAAATTATTTCATCAGTATGAATATTTAAAGTACAGATCGAATATTAACTAAAAACTAAAGCTATACTTTTTCCTATAAATATAATTTAAACAATCCTCTCAAATATTTCATAACATGTTTTATAGAATCCTAGAATATTAGAGATATAATAATACTAGAAAATATCTAAAGACTATTGGAAATTATCTAAGGGAAATTCTTCATTTTAAACATGTGAAAAATGAGGCTAAAAGAGATGAAGTAATTAATTTGATGTAAGTTATACAGAGGATTAACTCATAGAAAAGTTAGGGTTAGAATTATGGTAATATATGGCAATATGAAAGTTTCTAAACACCTACATATTTTTGTTTTTTAATTTTTGAATGGAGAAGCAAAGGAAGTTTTGGTGAAGACTTATGCACTTATGCTAGGTAATGGTTCTCCTTGGAATATTTATATTAAGGATTCCAAGTTAATAGCTTAACTTGAGAAAGAAGTGTGGGTGTGTGTTTGTGTCAGTTTGCAATATAATTTTGGCATTACATTAAAATCCCAGTTAGGACAATACTAAAATGTCCACACCAGTCTCTCAATGATTGGTAACTCATTTTGGCAATATTAGGACTATATAGCTGTCCAATCCACCTCAATACGAAACACTAAAAATGAAATTTATTGGAATTATGATGGTTGGCTGTTTCCAATTTGTATGTGGAAAACCAAGGCAATTGAAACTAGTATGTAAGAAAAATTAGAAGAAGAAAAAAATGAAGACTATCTTAAATGGATAGATAATCTGATGTAAACTTAGCATATGTATTATAAGAGAGTTTATTTTCATTCCATATTTTTACTATGCCATTCTATCTTTCTTCCTTATTATAATTCAAGTTTCTATATATATTTTTCATTAATATGTGAATATTATACATACTATTAAAGCCTAAAGATATGCTCAGATTTCATAAATACAAATGCACATATAACTATATAAGTGAATTCCATTCCAACTGCTATATAATTTTTAAATTAACATTTAGTAAATCTGAGAATTCCAAAGTGTGATTTTGCTATTCATTTAGGAGTAAATGTTTGACTAGAAGTGCAGCCAGAGTGCTCTTGGAGGCCAGGATGGCCAAACTTCGTCTCTCCTACTTCAGACATATTGTCAGGAAGGACCAGTCACTGGACAAGGATATCATGTTTGGTAAGGTGGAGGAACAGAGAAAAAGAGGAAGACTCCCAATGAGATGGATTGTCCAAGTGGCAGCATCAATGGACTCAAGCGTGGCAACAGGAATGAGGTTGGCCCAGGATTGGGCGGTGTTTCGTTCTGCTGTGCATAGGTTGCTATGGGTCGGTACTGACTCAATGGCATGTAACAACAACAACAACAACAATTTATTTTATACCTAAGAAACCAGTGATAATTCATTAAGAAAGATGAATAAAAAATAGAGTAAGCTTAATTCAATAATGATTAAAGGATCTGAAAAACAAGAAACAAGACTGAGGAAATAATCTTATGGAAGGAGAAAGAAGACACACTAAAGCCATGTGGACTCAGTGAAATCACTTTAGTTAACATGAATAAAAGTTAAGCAAAGTACATAGGAGAAAAATTTCAGATTTTAAAATTTAAAAGAAAAAAAAATGGATAAAATCTGAGGAACAATAATACAGTGGTAAGAACAAAAACACCATAATTATTCAAAATAAAATTAATTTGGTTTACAATTAATAACTAATTGACAACATTCTAATTTTGATAATATTAAAAAGATAACATACCCTTATTGGGTTCAGTTTCAGACCTCTAGTACTATTATGAATATTCTCTTGGTGGATGCCTTAAATAAAGAAATAATAGCTAGATTAAAGAAGCTATAGATGGCTTATTGCATATTATTTCTTTTTAAAAAACATGTATCAACTCTATTAGCACTTAATGAACCAAAAACCTGTACCACTTTTGCTAATTTGAATTAAGCAATTTGCAATCTCTCACTATACTTCCTGAAATCATAAGTAAATAACATTTTCTCTTATTGTAAATCATTTATTCACCAGTCAGATTTCTTTATTCATTTCAAATTTTTATTTTATTTTTACCATCTCTCAGTCATTCATTAATACAATATGGCTGTCAGCAAAGTTCATTTAGATATCTCCTTTCTATAACCAACCATTATTTTCTCCCCAAACATTAGATAACAATGCAATCACTAGGTCCTGATGTTGTTGTTGTTAAGTGCCATTGAGTTGGTTCCAACTCATGGCAGCCCATAGTGCAGAGTTTCTGAAGAATGACTGGTGGATTTGAACCACCCACCTTGTGTTTTACAGTCCAGTGCTTATTCTATAGTGCCACAGATCCTGGGTAGATTGAAGAAAATGTGAAACAGAACTCAAAATCATGTAAAAGATCAACTTTACTTATCAACTAGAGAATGATGATGGAACCTCGAGATTATGGCCCTCAGCCACCCTTCAAGTCTGGAACTAAATTCACCCTTATGGTTCAATTTTCAGCCAAGTAATAGACAAGTATATGGGGGGTGGGCAACAACACCAGTGAGGCATACATAACATGGAATGGTGAACTATTCAAGATCAAAAGGGTGGCATTTACACAGTGACAAAATTCAAAATCATTGGGAAAGAAAAAGGAATGGAAATAAACACAGGGACGAAGTGGGACAAGTGATGTTACATTAGGAGGATTGCAATCACTGAGATGAAAAGAAGAGTGGAAATTGTTGTATATAAAACTGACGATCTGCTCTGTAAACCTTCACTCAATTCACAATAAAAAATTTAAAAAAAAAAACAAAAAAAACAAGTTCTTGTTCCTACCTCTCCTCATAAAACCTTCACTCAATTCACAATAAAACGTTTAAAAAAAAAAAAAAAAACAAGTTCTTGTTCCTACCTCTCCTCATAAAACCTTCAGTTATCCTTCTAGTCAAGGTCTGCACCTCATTTTCAATCTTTTTCATCTCTGCTACTTGAAGATGCCAAAATTAGACCCATTTACTATATATAGTGGCTAATTACATAAAGAAAATCTTTCATGATGATGATTTATATTAATATAATAATTTACTGTTTGTTTCAGTATTTTCTTAGCATTGATAGCTAGCTCCTATTTCATGTTTTTCTGTTATGGTTTCCTTTCTCCTTTATCACTCCTTTTTGCACTAAATCTTTTATTAAAAAATGAATCTAGATCCCAGTTTCAGTAAAAATGGAAGCAGAATATACCCTGACCTTGACCCTGAATGTAACTAAAACTGCAGGAGAGAATTTATGGAACAGTTTATGAGGACTGTGAAAATAAATTGCAGCAAGAGATTTGGGGAAGGAAATCAAAACTGAAAGTACTATTAACCAGACGTGAATTTCCCATGCTTTCTTCTTTTAGTATCTTCCAGCCTATACTCAAAAGCAGCCCAGACATCAGAACTGCACACCATGTATTGACAGACCAATTTGCAAGAGATTTTCTATACTTCCTGTCCAAGGACTAGGAAAGGGGACCCTAAAAGTCAGAAAGAAAGGGAGAAATCCCGTGGGTTTTATTTATTCATTGTTTCTTCCACCCTCTTCCAGCCCAGCCTCCAGGCAACCCCAGAGCATTGGCTGGTGCCAAAAACAACAAATGATAAAACCTTTCTCTTGAACAGTAAAAAAAAAAAATCACCACTGATGTTTCCTTCCTCATACCTCAGATACAGATGCAGTATTATAGGTGTATGACAAATAGATAACCAAGATCCTGACTTCCCAGCCTGAAGACCAAGAAAAGAAGTCCCTAGAAGTCAGAGCTGCTAGGACAACCTTGTGACAGTAAACTGCAGGGGTGGGGACACATTTTTTCTGCCAAAATTTATAACATCATTTATGGTCCATACAAAATTTTCAACTTAAAAATAGCCCGCTATAATTGGTCAAACATTTATTTAACTCATCTCTGGTGTAGCACTGAAGGGTAAGTACTGGACTGCAAAGTTGGTTTGAACTACAAGGTTGGTGGTTCAAACTCATCAGTCGCTCCTTGGAAACCCTATACAGAGTTGCTATGGGTCTTAACTGACTTGACAACATTTAACAATAACAACAATGTGATCACTAGAACTGTGGTTGTGTTGGCAGGACCAGACCAAATTATTTGAGGGCCTTATATGTCCCATGGGCCTTACATTCCCCCCACTCCCCAAAGTCATCTATGAATGCCTAAACTAGTTTAAGCTAAAACTAAACAGTATTCCTAAGGTTTTAATAACCTGACTATGGGTTAAACACTTTCAATATTTAAGATAGGCCAATCCAGCACTTCAAAACATCCTAAGGGAGTTCTTTGGACTGAAAAACAACAAGAACAGACAACAACCAGAGATTGGCAGGCGTGACACCACCACCTGAAACTCAGACAATGGAAAGCAGAGTCCAGAACAGAACAAAATTACAACAATGAATTCAAAGGAGTCGGAAGGTTAACTGAAGATCAAAATAATAACAATGTCAAAGAAGGGAAAATGTAGGAAGAGAAATCCAGGTGGTTAGGATGTCAGGTAGATTACAGGATA
>NW_006408583.1:3463864-3486508 GCF_000296735.1 Chrysochloris asiatica
ACTAATCCTATGGTGCAGTTCTACTTTCTTCTGTAGGGTCACTGTGAGTCAAAATCTACTCAAAGACAGTGAAATTAGTTAAATTTTATATCCATGTATGTTGGGTACTATTTACCCAATAACCTTTAAACATGTATTATTACTTATTATTTTTATTTAAAATTATTGTGACAATATAAGGCATTTGCTAATTCAAGATTTTTCACATGTACAATTCAGTGATACCAATAAATTTTTAATGGGACAGTTTTTTGAAGACTTACTCTATTTTTCAGGAACAAAATGTAAGTTAAAGGGTTTTGTGCTAGTGTCAAATTCAGAATGGTGTATCTGAACACTTTTCCACAAAATCTGAGGAGTTGTTCTAGAGTTTGGAATGTCCACAACACCAGCTGCCATGAAACAATTGAAAAAGAATCTTTCCTCCACCTAATCTTCAATCATCCTTGGGTCTGAACCCTGATTCTCCTTTCATTTTTTTTGTTTAACTATGGAATGAGTATTCTTTCTCATGGAACAGAACAATTCCTACAGGCCTGCTATGTTTCCCATTTCGTTTTTAGCTACTCAAGGAATAATAGCAGGGACTGGGATGTAGTAGCTAAAGACAATCTTGTGGAGGAGGTGATATTTGATCTGTAACTCTCAGGTTGAGAAAGAAACTGTTACTTTTCTTGAGACAATTAGTTTCTAGAAGACTGAGGACAATATGTGTTAGTGGCAGCTTCTAAAATTTACAGCACTTGATGGCACTTAACAACAACATCATATGCAGAACCGATACACTAGGCCAAATGATGCAGTTGTAGGCTAAGGTGAGAAGCTTAGATGTTTTTCCAAGTGCAATGAGTAGCATCAAAAGATGGGCAAACAATGAAGCAATATGAAGTGATCAACATTTTAGAATTATTACACACCGGATGACAAGGACAGAGGCAGATGGAGAGAAAAAAGCAAGTGAAGCCATAGGAAAAAAAAAAAAAAAAGAAAGGAAGACTTTTAGGAGACAGCTGCTATAATTCATATGTAAAAGTAGGGGGAGTAGGAAACAGGTAAATCAATAGGAATGGGGGAAATGACAGCTTCTAGATATATTTTGAAGGCAGAAATAGAATACGTTAAATCTAAATGTACTGATTCATATTCAGACATGAGCTTATTCCAAAATGAACCCATCATCATTCCAGAAAGAGCATCTCTCTGATTAATCTATTTCTGTTAACACAAACAGTCTCTCAGTAACCCAGGTGCAAAACCTCTATCATCTTTGACTCCAAATTTGCTGTCACCCTCCAAATCCAATTTCTGCCAAGTCCTATAGCAACATCTACTGTCTGGTACCAACCCAATGATTCTGACCTCACTTACCAACATCAGCTTTCATGTAAATCACTGCAAACACTACCATTTTAGCATCTCTGCTTTTTCACTAGCATTTAGCATCTCTGCTTTTTCCCTCCTTCTATTCATCCTATAAAACTATGATCAATAGATGTTTGTGAACCAGTTCTTGGATTATTTTGCTCCCTTCTTCAAAGGACATCATGGTTTTTTTTAAATATATGGTGACTCAAAATAATTATAATAGCTAACACTTATCACTTACATTGTTGTTAAGTACTGTTGAGTCAGTTCTGACTCATAGTGACCCTGTAAAGGGTTTCCTAAGTGGCTGGTGAGTTTAAACTGCCAATCTTGTAGTTCAAACTGACTTTGTGGTTGAGTTGCTTATCCTACAGTGACACACCAGCATTCTTCAAATCATACTTAACTTGGAAACAAAAAGATAGGCTTCAGAATAATGATTATGAAAAGTGAGTAATATTTATAACAAATGACAATAAACATCAAAACAAAAATGCTAATTAGATTGTTTTACTTTCATCTATTAAATTAATAAATATAAATTTTTAATTAAATGAATTTATTAAATTACAATATATATTTTTAATTCAGTTGTCCAATCCTTTCAAAGAACCAGAAAAAGAATCATGGCATAAAATAAAATATTGGAAGAATAATACAATAAAATATATAAAAAAAAAAAGAAATGATAAATCATTTCAATAAAATCCAAAATTACTTCTTAGAAATGATTAATCAAATAAAACAAATCTCATGTAATTTTCACCAAGGATGAAAAAGAGGAGAGAAAGTAATAAATAATGTGTAGCTTGATTGTTTTCTTCTCTACTGGTTGGTGCCTTACCCACACTGAACTACCTCTGCACTCCCAGATTCAAAACACATTTTACATCATGGGTCAGGGATATAAAGTGTGTCTGGATTTTAGGGCTGCTACTGAGAAGTTGGATGATACAGTAATTCCCAAAGATAATGGGAGGCAAAAAGGAATTAGATAAGCAACTCTCCTTTCTCTTCTATGGACTCCTCCAAGCTAAAAAAGCTACAAACTTTCTGGAGAAAGACTTCAAGTTCACACCATCTAGAAATATTGTTTTTGTTAGTTGCCAACTAGACAATTCTGACATGTGACAACTCCATGTGTGTAGATGAGAACTGTTCGATAGGAATTTTCAATGGCTCTGGTCTTTTAAAGCAGATTACCACATTTGTTTTCCAAGGTACCTCTGAGTGGGTTTAAATCAACAATTTTTCAACCAGTAGTAAAGTGCTTAGTCATATATACCACCCAGCCACCTCATCTAAGGAACGTGCCATATCTATCTGAGATATAGTGAAAGCTAGACCAGTTGTGTGTCAAAATCACATTGTACCACATCTTCATTGCTTCACTTGTCTTTTATACTTATCATAAGATTCTTTTTTTTGAACTTTTTTCTTATGGTTTAGGTGAAGATTTACAAAGCAGAATTATTTCTTATTAAAAAATTCATACACATTATGATTCATGACATGATCACCATTTTCTTGCATTTTCTAAATAAAATATTGGTAATACAATCTTTGTCTCAAATTCTGTTTTTCAGAAATTAGGATTACTAGGAATGAAAAGGGAATTTTACTACAGATAGACTGTTGTTGTTAAGTGTTGTCAAGTCAGTTCCAACTCATAGAGACCCTGTATAGGGTTTCTGAGGAAGAACTGGTGGGGTCTGAACCACTGACCTTATGATTAGCTGTCCAGTGATTATCCTACAGTGTAACTTCAGGACTACTATATATATATATATATATATATATATATATATTTAATCCTAAGAGAATACTACAAATAAATAGAAATACATTTAAAATTTAGATAAAATGGAAATTTTCTAATTTTTCTGGAAAAACACATAAACATCTAAATCATCCATTTAGATACTTGCCCAAGTCAAATGTTCTTACCTGAAAAAGCACACTGAAGTAATTTTCTATTGCTGTTACAATGAACAGCCCTACACTGACAGGCTTGGCACAACACATGTTGAGTATACTGTGATTTTGGAAGGCAGGGGTGTACACATGGCTGCCTTCCCTTCTGGAGGCTCTTGATCTTAGCTTTGTTGGCTTTCACAGGCAGCACTGTAGGATAAGCATTGGGCTGCTGGCCTCAAGGTTGGAAGTTCAAACCTACCAGCAACTCTCTGGAAATCCTAAATAGGGTTGCTATGCATCAGAACTAGCTCCAACTCACTATAACAACAACAAATTCAAAGCCAGCAATTGCAGGTCAGAACTTTTTCACAGCGTGTTATCTGACTGTCTCTCTGTTCTCTCTTTCTCTTGCAAGGATCCATATGATGATATTGGAATTATTCATATGACCAAAAATAATCTCCCCCTTTCAAGGTCAGCTGCCTAAAATTCTGATTTTCTCCTTGCTATATGGCACAACATGTTCACCAGATTTGAGTAGTAGAATGCAAATATCTTTCTTGTTGTTGTTGTTCAAATCAGTTCTGACACATAGCAACCTCTGTAAATATCTTTGGGGGACTATTATTTGGCTTATCACATTTTCTTAACACAATCTATTTAACCTTTGATGAATCAATTTAGAAAAATCTGGGATGTGGAAACAATACCATATTACACTATCTTTAATTAATAGTTAAGGAGCCCTGGTATCATATTGAGTTAAGAGTTGGGCTACACACCACAAGGTCAGCAGTTTGAATCTACCAGCCCTTGCACAGGAGAAAGATGGGCTTTTCTACTCCCATAAAGATTTACAGCCTTAGAAACCCTAGGAAGGGTCACTATGAAGTATAACCAACTACATGGCACACAACCACCAACACCACCTGGAGTATATCCTACTTAATGAATATTATTTTAAATGATTATTACCAAATCATAGGGAGGGAAGATAATGAGTGAATATTCCTAAATTGAAAATAAACTATTTTTTTGAGAACATATCTTACAGTGTGTAATTGCTCTCAACCTAATCTATGGAAACTCTGGTGTTCTCAAGCTCCAGAGAACTGATCCACTTCTAAGACAGAAAAACAAAAAGGGGTTCCCAATTTTCAGAGATGAAACATGAGTTATTTACAGATATATTTTCCAAATTTCTATTCATCCTACTTAAAAAAAAATCTACGTTACATGCTAACATACTTCTTTTATCATATATTAGCAGACAACAAAATCACTAACTGGTTAGAAAATGATTTTTTTTAGTAATGTATTGACCATTTTGTATCTATCTCAGAAATGTTTACTACATTAGAAATGACAAATTGAAGAGGAATGTTTTTGTATTCCTCATCAAAAGAACAGTTTAAGATCTATTTTGAAGTACAATGATATCTGTGATTGGATAATACCCATAAGCCTACAAGGATGGTCAGTTAATACCACTATTATTCAAATCTATGCACCAACCACAAAAGCCAGTGAAGATTAAATTGAAAAATTCTACCAAATTCTTCAATGTGAAATTGATCAAATATGCATTCCAGATATATTAAAAACTACTATTTACAGGAATGGGAACACTGGAAATAAAGAGGAAGAATCAGTAGTTGGAAAAATGTGACTTTGATGATAGAAATCATTCTGAAGATCACATGATAGAATTTTGTAAGATCAATGACTTGTTCATTGCACATACCTTTTTTAAACAACATAAAAAGTTATTAAACATAAAGACCTCACTAGATAGAACACACAGAAATCAAATTGACTACATCTGTGGGAAGACAATGTGGAAAAGCTCAATACCATCAGCTAAAACAAAGTCAGGGGCAAACTGTGGAAAAGTCAATCGATTGCCCATATGCAAGTTCAGGCTGAAGCTGAAGAAAATTAAAACCATCCACTAGAGCCAAATTTGATCTTGAACATATCCTTCCTGAATTGAAACATCATCTCAAGAACAGGTATGATGCATTAGACACTAAAGACTGAAGACAAGAAGAGTTGTGGAATGACATCAAGAACGCCCTATAGAAAGAAAGCAAAAGGTCATTAAGGAGACAAGAGAGAAGGAAAAGACCAAAATGGATGTCAGAAGAGACTCTGAAACTTGCTCCTCAGTGTACAGATGCTGAAACAAATGGAAGAAATGAGGAGGAAAAGAGCTGAACAGAAAATTTCAAAGGTCAGCTTGAGAAGACAAAGTCAAATATTATAACAAAATTTCCTAAGATCTAGAGTTAGAAAACCAAAAGAGAAGAATACGCTCAAAATTTCTCAAGCTGAAAGAACTGAGTAAAAAAGTCAAGCCTTTGACTTGAAATACTGAAGGAGTCTATGGACAAAATATTGAATGATGCAGAAAGCATCAAAAGAAAATGGAAAGAATATACAGAGTCACTGTACCAAAAAGAAATGGTTGGTATTCAGTGATTACAACAAGTAGCATATGATCAAGCCAGCAGTACTGAAAGATGAAGTCCAAGGTGCACTGAAGACACTGGCAAAGAACAAGGTCCAGAAACTGATGGAATAAAAATTGAAATCTTTCAGCAAACTGATGCAGTAATGGAGGCAATCATTCATCTATGTCAAGATATTGGAGGTGAGCTACCTGGCCAACTGATTGGAAGAGATCCTTATGTGTGCCCATTCCAAAGAGAAAAAGACCCAGTGGGATGTGGAAATCATCAGACAATATAATTTGAAAACCCTTGTAACTATACATCAACAGGGAACTGCCAGAGATTCAGGTGAGATTCAGAGGAGAACATGGAATGAGGGACATCACTGCTGATGTCAAATGGATCTTTGCTGAAAGCAGAGAATACCAGAAAGAGTTTATTGACTTTGCAAAGACTTTCAACGGTATGGATCATGACAAGCTATGGATGAAATTGTGAATAATGGGTATTTGTTGTTGTTGTTGTTAAGTGCCGTTGAGTCGATTCCGACACATGGCACCCTGTATAGGGTTTCCAAGGAGCAGCCGATGAACTTGAACCACCGACCTTGCAGTTTAAACGACTTTGCTGTCTGACGCATTAGTATTACAGAATACTTAATTGTGCTAATGAGAAACACATGCCAAGAAGCAGCCTTAGAACAGAACAAGGCAACACTGAATGGTTTTAAATCAGGAAACATGTGTGCCAGGGTATTATTACATACTTATTCAATCTGTATGCTGAGCAGTTAATCCAAGAAGCTGGATTATAGGGGGGGAAATGACATGAGGATTGGAGGAAGACTCAAAACAACCTGCAATATACACTTGATACAACTTTGCTACTGAAAACAGAGGCCTTAAAAATACTTACTGATGAAGATCAATGATTTCAGTATGGATTACACCTCAATGTAAAAAAAAAACAAAAATCCTCACCACCGGTGAGAATTTAAATTTGTATTTGTTAAGTGCCATCTGTCAGTTCCTACCCATAACAAACTTGTATACAGTTTCTAAGGAGTGGCTGATGAGTTTGAACCACCATCCTTGTGGTTCAAACCAACCCTGCAATCCAGAGCATTAACCCAAAGTGTCACACCAAGACTCCTGACCAATAAATAACCTCATGATAGAGAGAGGAAAAATGATGTTGTCAAAGACTTCATTTTGCTTTTATCCACTATCAACACTCATGGAAGCAGCAGTCAAGAAATCAAAAGTATTGCATTGGGTAAATCTGCTGCACAAGACTTCTTTAAAGTGTTTATAGCAAAGATGTCAGCTTGAGGACTGAGCCAAACCATGGTATTTTCTATAGCCTCGTATGCATGTGAAAGTTGGACAATGAATAAGGAAGACTGGAGGAGACTTGACGCATTTGAGTTATGGTGTTGGAGGAGAAGATTATATGTATTGTAAGGAATGTTCAGTATTCCTGTGTTCATTATACTGCCACATGTGAAATGCCCGCTCCCCTTTGTGCTTACATTGTCACCATGCCTGTGTACCCTATCTAGTACCATTTCCACATACTCCATAGCATGCTTATAAGACACCAGCTCACAAACGGATCTCATCTGATATTATTCACTCTATACATTTAATTTTGAACACTTATCTAGGTTTGTTATACTTCACAGTTTATGTAAGAACAGCTCAGAAAAGAAAAGGGAAAAATCACACACCCTTTCAAGCCCTGGAAATTTAGGGTAAGATACAGAGAAAAGGGTAATATTTAGAAACATCCAGATAAATACAGAGGTGGCCAAGAACATCCAGGTAGTGGCATAGAGGGGAGGAGAAATCAAGCACTTGGAAGTTCACACACTGCCTCTTCCCACTCAGAACCTCTGACAATGGCCTTGAGGTGATATTGGAAGGGAGTCAGGCAGATAACGCTGAAACAGCCCTTGTGGTTTTCTATGGCATATGTAAAACAACTAACAAGCCTTTGACTATGTGGGAAAAGAATATAAAGTAAGAAGAAGATTTCCTGTACCCATAACAAAATGGTTGTTTCTGGTGGGGACTTCTAGCTCAGAACTCAGTGATGCCAGAGCCCTGGGTACCACCAGGAAAAGGACCACAGATGGATCCCAATAACTGGAAGCAACCAGTTAAAGTGCAACAGGCACCTGCCCCACACCTGTATTGAATACCCAAAGAACAACACAATCTGAGAATTCTACTGCCAATAATTAAATAACCTAGAAAGCCTCTCTTTGCCCTTGTTGTTGTTGTTGTTATGTGCCATGGAGTCGATTCCAATGCATAGTGACTCTGTACAGGGTTTCCGAGACTGTAAATCTTTACAGGAGTAGAAAAGCTTTCTCCTGTGGAACACCTGGTAGTTTCAAACTGCTGACCCTGAGGTTTGCAGCCTGATTTGTAACCACTACACTACCAGAGCTGCTCTCTTTGCCCTTATTCCCTCACAATTCCTTGAAATGGAAAAGAAAGGTAAAATCTGAAAAACTAGGTCATTTTCCTGAGACACCCAAGAGGAGTTTGAGTTTCATTAAAAGACACTAAACATTGTTGAATTAAACTCAGATCATAAAATGGGATTGAATTTATTTCTGTACTAGCTAAGAGGTTAGAATTCTTAAGGAAAACAGAACTGCTACAGACATTATAAAGACTCTACATTTTCATTGTACGAGTGAACAAAGTTGGCGTCCCAGCTTGTTCACTAATTGTCTTGCGTGCAAGTCATGACTTTTTTTTTATATGCTTCCAGACTTGGTACAGTGCTAGCCACTGAGTAAACATTAATGCTTTGATTAATAAGAATAACAATATACCCATCCGTGGCCTTGGAGAACATCAGCTTATTAGTGATTCTCAATCGCCTCCCCAGGGGGGTATTGAATATGGGAGGAAAGGTTTTGTTTTTCTGTGTTTCACAGTCGATGGGAAGTGTCACAGTATTCAGTGTGTGGGAGCCAGGGTTGCTAAATGTCAAAAAATGAGATGAAACATTCTGAGCAATAAAGCACTGTCTCACCCAAAATGCCAACAGAATTCCCACTGGGAAATACTGTTGAAAGCAGACACTACAGTTACAGACACAGAACAGATAAATTACAGGAATGGCATGGAAGAACAGAAGAAACACAGAGAAGTACATGCACACAAATAATGCTGGGAGATCAATATTGAACGACCTAGACAGGGTTATTTAAAAACACCAAAGCTACAGGACATTCCTCCAAAGTAAATGCATTGTTATGGTGGTGGTTGTGTGTCATCGGGTCAGTTCCAACTCTCTGAAACCCTGTATGGGGTTTCCAAGACTGGCTAGAGATTTGAATTGCTGACCTTGAGGTTACCAGTCCAGTGCTTATCCTACAGCGCCACATCACTAATTTTTGGTTTATAAGTAAATGGCTCCTTTGTTGTCTGTTGTTAAGTGCCATCGAGTTAATTCTAACCCATAGGGAACTTAAACTCTTAAAAATTCTAAGAGGTACCATGACGAATGGTGGACAATGGAGGTAGTGGAGGAAGACAGTGATGAGCAGATGGTAGAAATGGGGATAAAAGTTATTGTCAGCTTCTCCTTATCCTAGAACATTCAGCTTCATAGAAGAGATGTTAGCTTTCCGACATTAGCAGAAACCAGGTGTAGACCAGATTTATAACGAAGGGATTCATTGCCTGTCCATGAAAACAAGGAGGAGAAAGGTCATTAAAGAAGAGTTAGAGTTCATCCAGAAATTGTCATACTTTGAGTCAAAGTACATATATATATATATATATAAACTGAAAAGACTCTCAGGATTTTTTTTTCCTTTTTTAAACACATATTTACAGTACCTCTTCAAAATCTGAGACTGACATCTGTTTCCGAATCATCACTGTGACTGAGTTCCTCCTCTGAACCTTATGGATCCAACTACCAGCAGTCTTGGAGGATGTGTAAAGTAGTTAAGTTGTTTTCAGCACATGCTGGAGCTATGGAATATTGCATGTTATAGACATTTTACTGTCTAGTAGAGACATTTAGGAATTCTGATGTGGCTCTGTAGGATAAGCACTGAACTACTAACCACAAGGTCAGCAGTTCAATTTCACCAACAGCTCCTCAGAAACCGTATGCAGGATTGCTATGAGACAGAACTGACTCAACAGCATTTAACAGCAATGCAGGCATTTACCAATAAGCATTAAATCCTAGAAAAGTAAGAGCTTAGCCTTATTCCTTCATACTGCTCTTGCCAATCTCTTCTAGTAATTATACACAGAATAAACACTATGCATACGGAGAAACAAACAGATGCCCATCTTCGGTGTGATACTATAGGATAAGCACTGGATTGCAAACCACAAGGTCGGTGGTTCAAACCCACCGAAGCTACTCCTCAGACACCCTGCACAGGGTAGTTATGACTCGGAACTGACTCAATAGCTCTAAAAACAACATACAGGATAAAATGATTGTGTCTCTTCAGATTCTTCTTTTCCTTTTGGTTTTGTTAATCAGTGTTAATAATCCTGTTTAACCTTAAATTTGTCTTGGACTTTTGAAGGAAGAGTTTGGTTATATTTTTATATAGTCACAAATGATGCATATAAATACATTACATATATGGAGTCTGGAGTCCTGGTGTGGCATTAAGGGGTAATGTGCTAGACTGCAAAATTGGTTTGAACCACAAGGCCGGTAAATTCAATCTCACCAGCTGCTCCTTAGAACCGATTTGATGGCACTTAACAACAAGTGTATGTATACTGGGAGTGTGCTGGCTTCACATGATAAACACTGAGCTGTGAACCACATTGCTGTTCTGCAAGAGAAAGATGAGGCTTTCTGCTCCTGCAGATTTAAAGCTTGGGAACACTATGCAGGGTCACTTTGAGTCCGAACAGACTCGACCACACTTAACAAGAACAACAGTATAATATATATATACAATAGTAACCGTTTCAAAAATAAACATTAACTGTTGTTGGTAGGTGCCATCGAGTCAGTACCGACTCATAGTGATCCTATTCACAACAGAACAAAACACTGCCTGGTCCTGGGCCAACCTCACAATTGTAACCATGCTTGAGTCCATCAATGCTGCCACTTTGCCAATCCATCTTGCTGGGGGGCTTCCTCTTTTTCTTTGATCCTCCACCTTACCAAACATGATATCCTTCTCTAGTGACTGGTCACTCCTGACAATGTGTCTGAAATATGAGAAATGAAATTTGGCCATCTTGGCCTCCAAGGAGCACTCTAGCTGCACTTCTTCCAACACAGATCTGTTGGTTCTTTTGGCAGCCCATGGCACTTTCAATAGTCTCCTCCAATACATAACTAAAAAGCATCAATACTTCTATGGTCTTCCCTATTCACTGTCCAGTTTTCACATGCATATGAGGTTATTGAAAATGGCATGGCTTGAGTCAGGCACACCTTAGTCCTCAAGCTGACATCTTTGCTCTTCAACACTTTAAAAAGATCTTGTGCAGCATATTTGCCTAATGCAATACATCGTCTGATTTCTTGACTGCTACTTCCATGAGTGTTGATAGTTGATACAAGAAGAATGAAGTCCTTGACAACTTCAATCTTTTTTTCCATTGATAAATATATTGTTTATTGGTCCAGTGGTGAGGATTTTTGTTTTCTTTACATTGAGATGTAATCTATCCCGAAGGCTGTGTTCTTTGATCTTCATCAGTAAGTATTTTTAGTCCTCTTCACTTTCAGCAAGCTAGGTTGTATCATCTGCACATCACTGGTTGTTAATCAGTCTTCCTCCAATCCAGATGCCACGTTTTTCTTCATAGAACACAGCTTCTCATATATTTGCTCAGCATACAGGTTAAATAGGTATGGTGAAAGAATATAAGCCTGTCTCACACCTTTCTTAATTTTAAATCATCTAGTGTTACCATGTTCTATTCAAACAACTGTCTCTTGGTCAATATACAGATTCCTCATGAGCACAATTAAGTGTTCAGGAATAATCATACTTAGTAATATTGACCATCGCTTTTCATGATCCACACAATCAAAAGCTTTTGAGTAGTCAATAAAACTCTGTGGCACCACATGAAAGAAAAGCACTGGACTGTGAACCACAAGGTCAGCAGTTCAAAGTTACCAGCTGCTCTGTGGGAAACAGATGAGGCTTTCTGCTCCCATAAAGATTTGCCTTACACAGGGCTGTTGTGAGTGAAAACCGACTCCATGACACATAACCATATAACAAGAACTTTAAAGGTATAGAGGTCAAAATAAATAATGTATAAAATGAAAGTGAATACATTTTGATTCCTGTTGTTTATTTTTAATTTCCTTCTTGTTCCCTATAGAGTTTATGCTGGATTTCAGAGAACATTAAGAGTAAATGTTTGTATTTTCATCAGAGAAAGACAGAAAATAGTAGAAGTTGGGACCAATTAGTTTGGAAGTGAGTAGAAACAAATGAGGGTCTCATCGATTAAAATGTTGTCAGTCAATTTGCTTCTTTAAAATTCATCACAACTGAAAATAATCTTCAGAAGAACATTAATAAAACCAATTAGAATAAGAAGTGAGTTCTCAGAGTGGAAAACATTTGGCTTATTTTGATCACTTAACATTCATGTAATTCATCTACAAAATAAAATATATACAAAAAAATCAATTTTCTCTTTTCATTTAGATAATATTAGAATGTTTGAATGTTCTAAATAATAGAGATTTAAAATGCCAATGCCCAATCCTTATTTAGAGTTAATATTAGAATATCTGGGAGCTCTGGCAGTGTAGTGGCTTACAAATTGGACTTTACCAAGCACTCCTCAGGAGAAAGATGAGGTTTCTTCTCACGTAAATATTTACAGTCTCAGAAACCCTATGCAGGGTCTCTATGAGTTAGAACAGACTCCAGGGCCCACCAGAGCCACCACCATTAGAATATCTAAGCTAAAGGTTTTAAAGGCAGACTTACTTCTTCACATTTCATCTTTGAGAAAATAAAAGCTTATCCTTAACTAAAACTGTTGAGATCCCAGAAATTTGATTAATAGTGTTTCTAGTAGATATGTGGTTGCTATTAATGTTAGGTGCCGCGAAGTTGGTACAGACTCATAGCGACATTATGCACAATAGAATGAAATACTGCCCAGTTCTGAGCCAACCTCACAATCCTTGCTACATGTAAGCCCATTGCTGTTGCCACTCTGCCAATCCATCTCATTGGGTGTCTTCCCCTTTTTTTTTTTTTACCACTGATCCTTTACTTTACCAAGCATGATGTCCTTCTCCAGGCACTGGTCCCTCCTGATACTATGTCCCAAGTATGAAAGATGAAGTTTGGCCATCCGGTGTCTAAGGAACATTCTGGCTGTACTTCCTCCTACATAGATTTATGTGTTCTTTTGACAGTCCATGTACTTTTAATATTCCCCTCCAATACTATAACTCCAGTGCATCAATGTTCCTATGGTAAGGCTTAGGAAGTTTGAAAATCTCTATAAAGCTAAAGCATGTATTATTGTATTAGTCTTTGACAATTGAAGAAATAATTTTAGAGATTGAAGACAAAATAGGTTAACTTATTTTGGTGACCCTTTGCTACAACAACTTAGTCTGTGCATTAGTACAACAGGAGAGTTCTTTCTGTCCTGCATAACAATTCAGAGTTGAACTTCAAAGAGTAATGGAATAAATTCTACTGTGCCCCAGAAACAATTCCATTACTCTGCTGTTGTCTGGTATAATCTAGATGGAATACCAATACTTCAGCCACTTCAGAGTCCATATAATGAGTAAGAGAGAAAATAGAATTCAAGTAATATGTTTTTTGTTTGAAACATTTCATTGTGAATTGAGTGAATGTTTACAAAGCATAGCATCAGTTTTATACCCAACAAATTACACACTTTGTTTCAGTCTCAATGATTGCAATTTCTTCCATGTAACAAGTTACCCCATTCCCTCCTGTTTCTTATTCCTTATTCCCATTCCACCTTCATTCACATTCATTCTTGACTTAGTCTTTAGGTAAATATCGACCTTCTGATCATGAATGGTTGAGGATTCCATGGTGAACATACCTTAATAGTGTTATTGTCCCTCCTATATACTTATTTACTGCGAGGCTAAAAATTGGACCACAAAGGTGAGTTCCATTTCAGACCTGAATTGTGGCCAAATGCCATAGACTCAGATTTCTGCCTTCTCTTTCTGATCAATTAACCCAGTCATTTTGCATAATTTTGAGGTTTGTTCTGCATTTTTCCCCACTCTACCTGGGACCTTCTAATGTAATCCCTTTCCAAGCAGTTGGTCTTTTGAAAGGGTATAACTTGGAAGCTACAAACATCAATTCACTAACATCTAACTGGTGGAAGTTTAAACAAATGTCCACAGTTATTACAAAGAAGACTGAAAAAACTGGTATAGAACCAGACAAACATGTGACCAGATAAAACTTAGATGGTAAATTACTGACAGAAAGGAAGCATGCTTAGATACAGGAGACGAATAACAGTCCCTGACATTACAGTGATTACCTCTAGGGAGGAAAACTATAAATGTGGGATAAAGACTTGAATTTCATTGCATCCATTTTGTTCTATGCATATTCCCTATTTTCAAGTCTATACAATGTGTACTTTCTCATTAACATATTTCACTTAAAAGGTCTGTCTTTCAAAATAATTTAGAGGAGCTTTTAAAGGAATTGAGAAATAAACAAAATTATACAATGACTTTCCCTAATGTGTTTCACATTCTCTGTACTAGCTATAGCTTGATCTTTGACACTAAAGTATGAGGGCACTTCAAAAGTTTGTGGGAAAATGAAATTAAAAGATAATGGAATATTTCCATGACCTTTATTATTATTATCATTATTATTGTGAACTGAGTGATAGTTTACATGGGAGAACATTGGCTTTACACCATCGCTTCATTGCAATGATTACAATCTCCTCCATGCATTATCATTCAACAGTATTTGCTTCCATCATTCCCTCTGTGTTTCTTTCTTTCTTTTTTTTTTTTTTTTTTTTTTTTTTGAGGAGAGGGCTGGTGAGATGTACACAAAAACACTCAGGAATATATAATAATTTAAATAACCAAGCAAGCCTGCCTCCTAGCCACCAGCACTCAGTCCCTCTCTTTCCATGAGTCTAGAGTCTTCAGCTGCTCCCTCTCTCCATGTCCCCATCTCTGCCTGCATCCTTGGTGTCGCTGCTTCCCCGGATAGGGTCGCACATTCCACTTGTGCTCTTCTCCCTTGATGGTCCTAAACTCATCTGTTATTGGACTGTAAGATTAACTACTCTCCTGTTTTTGTTATAAAACTTCTACCTTTATAGGTGTGACAGTCACAATTAGTCATGATAACAATTACTCACTATTGAATCATAAGAATCTTAACCCTGTCTATTTTCACCAGACCAATGTAGATAAGATGAAAACTATTCAGTTGGGACTCTATCTTCACCCACACACTCTTAAACTAAACTCCCTCTTGATACCTTATAAGCCAGTCACTTCATGCCTTTATTGCCCCCTCAATTTAGGGAGCCAATGTCTAAGTTGCCCATCCATGACCTTTTTGAAGATTCCTTGTATACAAACATACATGCATTGACTTTCTGAGTCAGTCTGCTCAAGGTCAGTGTTCAAAACTACTAATCATTCCATGGGCAAAAGTGGAGACTTTCGGCTCCCATAAAGACTTACAACCTTGGAAGCCCTATACAGGCTCACTATGAGTTGGAACCTTCTCCATGGCACATAACCAACCAACCAACTAGACATTTTTAGTAGTGGTCAAAAAGCAAAGTTTAAGAGTCAGATTACAAAGTCAATAATCAGTATAATAACTAAGCATAACTTAAGGCAAGTTAATCAAACTCATTGTCTGTATAGTTTCATTCCTAACACATGGTTAACACCTGCTTCATAAGATAATGGAGTCCTGGTGTAGCACTAATGAAAAAGCATTAGACTGCTAACTGCTTGCAAGATCAATAGTTCAAACCCACCAGCTGCTCCTTGGAAACCCTGTATAAACTCCCTATGAATCAGAACCAATTTGAAAGCACTTAACAACAAAAACAGCATAATAACTTCTCCACCCTCATCCGTCAGTTTGTCATACTATGGTGGCTTGTGTGTTGTTGTGAAGCTGGAAGCTAAGCAAGAGCCACTGGTATTTTATATACCAGCAAAGTCATCCATGAGGGACATTTTTCAGTTGAGATTCAAAACTAAAACAGATTACGAAGAAGAAGATGTGAAGCACTTCTGAAAGGTTAGCCAATGAAAACCTTATGAACACTATGAGCTAAAGACTGTCTTCCAGATGATCAGCCTCTCAGGTTTGAAGGCACTTAAAATATGACTGGGGTATGGCTGCCTCCTCAAAGTAGAGATGACCATAATGCTTTGGATGGGGCAAAACTTTCAGGACCTTCATTTACTCATGGGGCACAGCTCAAACCAAGAAGAAACAACTACAAACATCTATTAATAATCAGAGGATAGGATAACTGAAGCATGAATCTAGGAAAACTGGAATTGTCAAAAATGAAATAGAATGCATAAAGATTGATAACCTAGGCATTAATGAGTTGAAATGGACTGATACTATTTATTTCAAATTGGACAATCCTATGGTTTACTATGATGGAAATTGAAGAAGAATTGTGTCATATTCATTCAAAAAGGGCATCTCAAGAGCTATTATGAAGTACAATGCTGTCTGTAATAGGTAATAACCATACACCTACAAAGAAGACCAGTAAACATGACTATTATTCAACTTACATATCAGGGAGTAATGAAAAACTTGAAGAATTCTCACAGCTTCTTAAGTCTGAAATTGATCAAACACATAAACAAGATGCTCTGACAATTGCTGGTGGTTGGAATAGGAATTAATGGGAATTCCAGAACACTGTGCTCATGAGGAACAAGAAATTGGATTATATAAAGAAGAATGGGCATCAGGCTTCAAGGAAGACTCAATAACAATCTTTGATATGCAGATGACACAATCTTGCTTGCTAGAACTGAAGAGGACTTGAAGTTCTTATGAAGATCAAAGACTACAGTCTACAGTATGGATTGCACCTCAGTGTAAAAGAAATTCATATCCTCACAAATGAATCAATAAATAACATCATGATAAATGGGAAAAAAGATAGAAATTTTCAAAGATTACATTTTACTTGAATCCACAATCAACAATTATGGAAACCGCAGTCAAGAGATCAAATGACATACTATATTAGCAAATCTACTTTAAAAGACCTCTTTAAAGATTTAAGGAGAAAAGACATCACTTAGAAGGCTAAGGTACACTTTGGACTTAAGCAATGGTTTTTTTCAGTCATTTCATATGCATTGGAAAGCTGGATAGTGAATAAGGAAGACTGGAGAAATGAAGCATTTAAAGTATCATGTTGGTGAAGAATAGTGAATATACATGAACTACAAGAAGACCAAATCTGTTCTGGAAGAAGTACAGCCAGATTGCTCCTTGGAAGCAAAGGTGATAAGACTTCATCCCATGTATTTTGAACATGTTATCAGGAACAACCAGTCATTGAAAAAGGACACCATGTTTGGTAAAGAGAAAGGTCTGCAAAAAAAGAGAAGACCTTCAACAAGATGAACCGACACAGTGGAAATAACAATGGACTCAAACATAACAATTGTGAAGAAGGTGCTGGACTGGACAATGTTTCATTCTGTCGTACATAGGGTCACTATGGTTCGGAACCAACTAAAAGGCACTTAACTGCAGCAACTGCTATTTACTTATTAACTTTTATTCCGTAAGACAAAATATACAACTAAAACTATTTAACTTCAAGGACTTTAAATAAGGTGTAGAGGTGGCAGATACAAAGGTTCTCTCCCACAAAAATACGGAAGACCAAATGAAACACATACATATGACAATCCTGGAATTGACCTCTAGAGGAAAGGATAGAGAAGTGACAGAGGACAATTCTAGAACCTTGGCCTTCAGAGGAAAGGATAGAGAAGTGACAGAGGACAATTCTAGAACCTTGGCCTTCAGAGGAAAGGAGAGAGAAGTGGACTGAATAATTAATGTCTTGGAGAAAAAGCTGAACGGGACAATGAGAGAGGAGAAAGAAGGAAAGAAGGGTGAACAGTCAGATGGCCTGCTTCAGCGTTGGTCATCTTGAACTTTTTCAAGAAGAATTGGATCCAGACAGTGGATTTATGGTGCTGAGAATGGTGTGATTCTCTGTTGTCCCCTATATTTTCCTGTTGATAGAAGATATGGCCAGCCCTCACTATGAAGTCTGTGCCAGTTGTATTGGAAGCATTTGTGCAAATGCAGGATCTTTTTTATTAACTCAAACCCACCAGCCGCTCCTTGGAAACCCTATACAGGATCCCTATGAGTTAGAACTGACTATATGGTGCTGGACAGCAGCACACGACTCTTAGAGAAGGCATGCATCTTTGACACAGTCCTAGTCAATGAAGCCACTAGGTAGCCATGCTTATTGTTAAGTCTTGACATCTGCCATGAAGATAAGAACACAATTTTTGTTTTTAATTATGTGTGTCTTGGAAACCACCTACCAAATCCAACAAAATTTCATAAAACTGGAATAAAGTCTCTGGTCACTGCATTTTTATTATATTGACAATATTTTAAAACTGTGTCTGTGACTAGTAAAAATGGAACTTTTCTGACAAGATTTGGAGGTCGCATCTATATAATACCTAAGATCATAAATAAAGTATTCTTTTATTTAAGATTTCAATACTATTTATGTGACTCAGCTTCTCATTCACCATAAAAGTTTATAGATTACATTTTGAAAAGCAAACCACTCCTAGTTTTCAAAAGCACCAGCATCTTATTTTCAATGTACACCAATAAAACTAATATTACAGAATGATTACTGTTTCTTATCATTTTTTCTTCAGGTAAATATAAAACTTAGTTTTACTACTTTCTTTCCCAAGCATACCATGCCAATTTTTTTCCAAACTGACTGAAACAACTCAGCTTTTCCTGAAACTTATCTTTACTCCAGATAAAAGGGTAACTATAATTTAAAAATTGAAAGACAGAAAAAGAAAAGATAGAGGATATCTAAATAGAAAAACATGTTTGGTAAACTTGACTTACAATATAAAATGTCTTACTTTAAACTCTATTATTTATTCTTCTAGAAACCTTGGATAAAGATATATATATATCCTACTCTGATAAATTTTGTATTTTAGTTCAAAATAAAGAATTACTTAGTTAAAAGATTAATAATAGTCAAGGATTTGCTTTAACCATTAAATTATTAATATTTTAAACAAAATAAAATTAATTATATTTAACTTAATAGCAGGTTTGGATGGAAAGGATCAAATGAAACTGTGACAGAACAATTGTTTCAGAACAAATCAATAGTATACTTGAGAGTAATGATATAGAAAAGAAAATGGTCCAACCAAGGAACCAAGGGGCTTGAATTCAGTAAGCAAAGATATGAGTTGTGTAAAATTATAAGAAATGCATTGGGCAAATCTGCTGCAGAAGACCTCTTTAATGTTAAATGTTAAAAATGTTAAAAAGCAAAGATGTCACTTTGAAGATTAAGGTGAGCCTGGCTCAAGCCATGGTATTTACAATCATCTCATATGCATGTGAAAGCTGGATAACAAATAACTGATGTGTCTGAATTACAGTGTTGGTAGAGAACATCAAACATAACATGGACTGCCAGAAGAATGAGTAAATCTCTCTTGGAAGAAGTACAGCTACAATGTTCCTTAGACATGAGGATGGAGAGACTTTGTCTCCTGTACTTTGGATGTGTGATTAAGAGGGCCCAGTCCCTGGAAAAAGGACATCATACTTGCTAAACTGGAAGGTCAGTTGTAAAGAAGACGACTCTCAATGAGATGGATGGATGCAGTGGCTACAACAATGCAATAAACATAGCAACGAATGTGAGAATAGTGCAGGACCGGGTCGTGTTTCATTCTGTTGTATATATGGTGACTATGAGTTGGAACCAACAACAAAAATAATACTGAGGAGGAATTTTGATCTTATCTTAATCCAAAATATATTATATATTATTATATAACCTGACTATCATAGCAGTTAGGTAGCTCTGGTAGCGTAGTGGTTACGAATCGGGCTTCGGACCTTAAGGTCAGCAATTCGAAACTACCAGCTGCTCCGCAGGAGAAAGATGAGGCTTTCTGCTCCTGTAAAGATTTACAGCCTCGGAAACCCTGTACAGCGTCACTATGAGTTGGAACCGACTCGATGGCAACAACAACAACAGCATAGCAGTTGGGAAATAGGTTATGCTGAGCTAAAAATCTCCAAATTCCAATGGCTTAAAATTACATTTAAAAATATATACGTCTTCACAACACATCCATCACAGTTAAACTGGAAACCCTAATCACTCTGTGACCCAAACTACTGAATCTGGGAGATTTTGGATCTCTGGAGCAGAGAAAAAAGCAAGCTAACTAAGGTACTGTTATGTATAGTGAAGGTCTAAGAGCTCAAAAAGGCAATTAAATGTTTGGCCCAGAGATAGAAGGAATTACTTTTTCTCACAAGTCTTTGACCATAACTATACACATAATCAAGGAACTCTCATACCGTAGTGGTTAGGAGTAGGGCTGCTAACCATAAGGACAGCAGTTTAAAACTACTAACTGTTCCATGGGAGAAAGATGACACTTTCTGCTCCAGTAAAGATTTACAGCTTCAGGAATCCTATCCAAGGGTCACTAAGACACAACCACCACCTCCACTATACACATTGTTGTTGTTGTTGTTGTTGTGAAGTGCTGTTGAGTCAGTTCTGACTCATAGCAATCACATATAGGGTTTCCAAGGAGCAGCTGGCGAGCTTGAACCGCCAACCTTGAAGTTCAAATAGCATAATCACACCCAATCACAACATGTGAAGAAGTATAAACTTGCCATTGGCCCAGAAGACAGAGAACAAGAAATATTTGATAAAAGGCATTAATGACAACCTCAACCACTAATAATAACAACAACAAATTAACTATGTTAAACGGTTTCAAGTGGAGGGATGAAACCCTATATACAAAAGTTTAGGTGAAAAAAATAGGTGAACTTAAGTACCCAGAAATATGAAAATACTCCTTTGTGATTGAATTAGGCATGATGTATGCTGTGTAGTGGATTATTTAGCATGTCTCTTCTAGCCTTGTCTTTATAACTCCCACCAGACAACTCTTTTCCTGATAGGTCTGAGTAAGCAGTAGGTGGTTGAAAACACTGAGAGGATGAATGATTAAGTTGTGGATGTGAACCTGAAACTCTCTGCTGTTCATAAGGTTTTCAGTGCCTATGTATTCGGAAGTAGTTCATCTCTCTCTTCCTAGTCTGTCTTCATCTGTCTGGAAGCTCATCTGAAACCTGTCCACTGTGGGTGACCCTGCTGGTATTTCAAATACCCATGGCATAGCTTCCAGAATCATAGCAACTCAAAAGCCACCACAGTGCAACAAACTTGAAACTCTAAGGTAGGTTTAAAGTAAGCCATGTCAGAAACAGGAGGGGCAAATCTCACTACTATCAAAGACATCAAAGAAGAAGAACCAGGAATGGAGCACATTTTTTTGGATCCTGAGGTCCCTGCACAGGAAGAGAAAGCTGTGACCCCAGAGGCATGCCAGACGAGCAGCAGCCGCAGAACCCAGAGTCAGAGCAGGAGACTCAGCAGTGGGCTTCCCAATCCATACAGCTAGTTAAGTTGTGTGACTTTGGGCAGGATGCTTACTTACAAAGTGGAGTACCTCCAGGCATTTAATGGGGGAGCTCGAGTCCAGTGCTTTTCGGCTGAGGCTTAAGGTAGAGAGGTGTGTCCTGTGGGAATTTATCAGAAGCATACTGGAACTGTGCCCTAAGCATTTTCAGATCCTGTATGGTAAACTGTTTCCTTCCCTAATTAAACCTCATAACTGTGAGTATGGTGTCTGAGTCCCCTGTGGCCATTGCAACGAATTATCAAACGCAATAGAGAAGCAGAGAGATTTGTGGGAGAAGTGGTTAGTGCTTTATAGTTTTACAGTAAATATCTTCTTTTATGTACTTCTTTGTATATACTATTCACATATGCATTAACTAAGAAGTTTTGTCTGTAAAGAACAGGGGCAAAAACCCTCCAATTAACAGTAATATAGAATGAGCCTGGTGACATTAAAGGATAAACCCTGGATTTCTAACTGCAAGGACAGCAATTCAAACTCACTAAATGCTCCACAGGAGAAAGATAAGACTTTCTGTTCCGGTAAAGCGTTACAGCCTCAGAACCACTATTCAGGGTTGATATGAGTCGAAATTCACTCACTGGCAGTAGGTGAGTTGTTCTCTTGTGTTTAAAAAGTCTAGAGGTAGTCAGTCTAAACATGGTATAGCACTCCATAGTGTAGGAATCTAAAGGGTCTCCTTTTTGCCCTTAGCTATTCATGGTACCTAGTCATCTCATAGACCAAGATGGCTGCCAAAGCGCTATCAATTTCCACCTCCAATCTTTCCCAAATGGCATTTTTTTCAAATAGCTCATTTTAACGGATTTCATCCAAATGAATTATCTTTGCATTATCCTGGTGTGGTGCTGTGGGATAAAGCACTGGACAGCAAGGTCAGTTTGAGCCACAAGCTCTGTGGTTCAAACTCACCAGCCGCTTCCAGGAAACCCTACAGAGTTGCTATAAATAAATCAGCTCCGGCTCAACAACAGCCCAAAATCATTATCTTCACACACATGCCCCATGTATTACCTTTTGAGGGCATTTTATGAGGGGCTTCAAAAAGTTGGTGGGAAAATTTCATCAATTTTCAATTGCATTTCCCCGTGAACTTTTTGAAGTCCCC
>NW_006408583.1:3486903-3500087 GCF_000296735.1 Chrysochloris asiatica
GCTGAGACTTGACCTCTATTCCGCAGTCCCCTCTGCCTGCCAGAGAAAGCGTTCTCCTTGTACTGAATTCACAGTAACTTTCTCTGTCTGTTTTTGTTGTTAAGTGCTGTCAAGTTAGTTCTGACCCATGGCAACCCTGTATAGGGTTTTCTAGGAGCAGCTGTTGAGCTTGAACCATAGGCCTTTTAGCTCAAACTGACCTTGCAATCCCGCACATTAACCCACAGTGCCACACTAGTATGACTACTTAATTGTATTAAAATACTTAATCTTGAAGCTAGAAGAGGTGAAGAACTGTTCTTTCTGGCATGCATTCATCACCACAGGGCTGCCATGCTCTTTGAATTTAAACAAAGTTTGGCAGACCAAGTACAGCTGAACAAGTCCCCTTCCTCTTATCCCCCCACCCCCTTTTCCTTGTTCCCAAACACTCTTTTTTAAAACTCCTGGGCCCATTTGCCCCAAGTCCTTTTGTATGCAGAAGAGCTTTTATGTGTCAACTCACCCTGGAACTGAAGTCTGAGGTAAGTCAGCTCCAAGAAGAATTGTATCCCATTCATCTGCCTCCTAACTGCTATGTAAGTAATTGAGTGCTGGTGGTAGTTGTTTGCACCAATTTGGTTCTCATAACAATGCTGGGTAGAGTTTCCAAGGCTGTAAATATTTACAGAGCAAAAGCCTCATCTTTCTCATGGAGGGACTGATAGATTCAAACTCCTGGCCTTGCAGTTAGCAGCCCAACTAGAAATCCACTACACTACCAGGATTTCATATGTAAGTAACTAGAATCTTGTAAAACACCACTGGGTAATGTCAGTTAAACACTGACTGAGAACTACAGCCTTCTATGAGTCCATTTTTCATCATGGTTCATCTCAACTTCCCTTCCCACTTATGTAAAACAGTACAGTTTGATGAATTAGTATAATCCAGTTTAAATCAGTCTCTTCATGGAAATATTAAAATAATTTATGGTTTTACAATTCATACTCTCAATATGGTGCTTAGGTGAGGGAGAAGACAGATCATTGTGCAAGAGGGTGTTTGATTCTGGAACAATCTTCTGTTCCTGCTGTCTTACATCTAGCATTTGAACACTGAACCTCTGTCTCTGAGTAGCCCCTGGAGTATCTGCAGCTGGTATAAATCATCAGCTTTGCTTTTGCCCATAGGCAGGTGCTGGATGATTGGTCCCAGATTACTTGGCCACCTTCCTGGTTAACTAGGTCTGGATATTACCTCTGATAGTACTAGATCCTGAAGTCTGGCAGACACTTCTATTTAATCTCAGCTTTATGCAGTCTATTTTCAGTCCTCTGCTAAACACAGAAACAACTGGACATGCTCACCAGCCAGCACTTTCATCCACCTTTACTGCCCTTTCCTGGATCACATAGGAAGTCCTGGATCCCCTCTTGGCACATGCATAGGTACTGAGCAGGCAAATATCAAGGGATGGAAGGCTGCTGATTTATACACTCTTTATACAAAACTAAGACCTATTTATTTTCTGACAACTGTGCTCAATTTAAAGTAGAGCTTCTAAAGCATTTCAAAATATCCGGGGATGTGCTCTAGGCAATGAGATAAAGATTCCCTCATCTAAAAACTCCCAAAATCTTGCTTTTACTTTTGCTGTCATCTATACTGATAATTATGGAGTCCAGGTGTGGCGCTGCAGAATCAAGCACTGGACCACAAGGTCAGTGTGAACCACAAGGGTGGGTAGCAAGGACTTTTATATGATTTATTTTCAACGTATTGTCATCGATTTTCGTTGTCATAAAAGAACTCTTGATTTTCTTTTCCTTTCTGTCAGAGGGTTGTCTTACATAATACACTATGCTTACTTAAGGACAACATGTGTTTGTTTTTTAAAATTATGTAAATTTGCCCTCACTTGGAAACCTTTGAACTGACTCCAATCACAACCAATTCTTCATCACAATCACCTTCATTTGCAGCACAAGCAGCTTTTAAATCATTAAAAAGACCTCAAATCCTTTCTTACATTTGTTGTTGTAGTTGTTAAGTGTTATCTTCATCCAGTTAATTCTGACCCTGTATAGAGTTTCTGAGGAGAGACTGGTGAGCTTGAACCACTACTCTTGCAGTTCAAACCAACTTTGCAGTCCAGAGAATTAACCCACAGCACCACACCAGGTCTCTCCTTCCTACGTTGAAGTTAAGCTAAATAAGAAATGTACACATCTATTTTAACTCACCTACAAATTTCTTTTAAAAACTTTAAGGCATAGAAAAAGATCTTATTCCTAACTCAGAGCCTGTCTGCAAGGTCTATTTTTAGACTTTCTAGCATTTTATTTTAATTTACAAAGAAATGCTTTGGAATATAGAAATCCTTTTCTTTCAACAAAGCTTAATTTATAAGGCAGTAGTGCCACTAGGAACTCAAGAAAATCAGCTTTAAATCTTAGAGTTAAGCAATGATTTATTTGTTTTGTTATCAAATGCTTAACACATGGAGTGAAGGTGCAAGGTCTTTATTTTAGGGGAATTAAGTATAAATCATTTTAATAATTAAAAATATTATCCAATGCCATAACTTATCTCATGCCATAACTCCCATAAATAATAAATTTAGCAAACATTTTGTGACATTTATTCAGTTCCAGACACTGTTGTTGTTTTTTTAAGTATTTTGTAAGTGACAATTTAAACTTCCCTACAACTCTATAATTACTATCATTCCCATCTTATAAATGTTATTTTCAATTACCTCATATGCATGTGAAAATTGGACAATGAATAAGGAAGACTGTAGAAGAGTCACTGCATTTGAATTATGATATTGGAGAAGAATATTAAAAGTGCTACATGGTGCCAGAAGAACAAACAAATCTGTGTTGGAAGAACTACAACCAGAATACTTCCTAGAAACTAGGATGGTAAACTTCACCTCTTATATTTTGGACATGAAATCAGGAGGGACCAGTCCCTGGAGAAGGACATCATGCTTGGTAAACTGGAAGGTCAGTGAAAAAGATAAAGACCCTAATGAGGTGGATTGACCAAGTGACAGTATCATTGGGTTCAAGCATAACAACAGTTGTGAGTCTGGTGCAGGATCAGACAGTGTTTCATTCTGTGGTACATCGGTCACTATGAATCAGAACTGACTCGACAGCACCTAACAACATTTTATATGAGGAAGCAGAGCACAGATAAGTTAATTCCCCAAAGTTAAAAAATAATGTTCAGAGCCAATCTGGCTCCATAGCATGGGATACTACGATAGCATGATTTTCATATAAACATCCTGCACAGGTATAAATACCATATGTAATCTAGGGAACACAGTGAGTCTTTAGGATAAACTCTGGATTGGCAATCGCAAGAGCCCATCAGCCACTCTGCAGGAGAAATATGAGGTTTTCTGCTCTGGCAGAATATAGTTTTGATCTTGAAGCCCTATGCATGGTCGCTATGAGTCGAACTGACTAGATGGCACTTAACAACTACATAGTCTGATGAGTCCCTCTTTTACATGTCTAGCCTTGAAGTCTACTCTACCCTAACCTTCAAATTCAAATGTTCAATGGTGACTCAATTTTTTATGTGCATTCCTAATGGTCATCTCAAAGTTAACATATTCCAAACAAAATGTCTTCCTTCCTCATCCTGCTCACACCTATTTGTCCTATTTTCTTTCCCATTCTAGTAAACATTCTCATCATTCTTACAATTGTTTTTGTTGTTAAGTGCCGTGGAGTCAGTTCCGGCTCATAGCAACCCTGTACAGGGTTTCCAAGGCTGTAAATCTTTACGGGAGCAGAAAGCCTCATCTTTCTCCCGCGGAACAGCTGGTAGTTTTGAACTGCTGACCTTGCGGTTCACAGCCCGATTCATAACCACTACGCTACCAAAGCTCCTTTTTTACTCAAGCCAAAATAATAGAATTACTTGACTCCATTAGAGAATGCTGTTGACTCTATCTTCAAAATATATCCATAATTCAACCACTTCTCAAGATCTCATTTGCTACCAGCTAATCCAACATACGACCATCACTCCTCTGGTGATAGAAAAGTCTCCTACCTCAGCTCTCTGTTTCAGTTCTGATCCTAATGTCTATTTTCAAGGTCCCTAGGTGTCTATGGGTCGGAACCGACTCGAAGGCACTTAACAACAACAACAACAACAGGTGGTGCAAATGGTTTGTGCTCATTTACTGAGCTAAAAGTTGAAGGTTTGAATCCATTTAGAGTACCTCAGTGGAAAAGGCTGGCAATCTGCTTCTGTTAAGATTACAGTCAAGAAAACCCTGTGGAGAAGTTCTACTCTGTAACATATGGTGTGGTCATGAGTCAGAACTAATTTGATGACAAATAACAACATTTTATCCTCAATAAAATATAGGCTAGTCTCTGGATAAACAAATTTTCATTCAGATACACAATGGAATACTATGAAACATTGAAGAATAATGGTGAATCTAAACCTGGAGGACATTATGCTGAGTGAAATGGGTCAATCACAAAAGGACAAATATTGGGTGAGACCACTATTGTAAAAAGTCAAGAAAAGGTTTTCATGCTAAAAGAAATATTCTTTGATGACTTCCAAGCAGGTGAGGGAAGGGGGTGGCAAAATAATTCACCAGCTAGAGGGTATACACATGCTAATTTAGGTAATAGAGAAGGTCAAATACAAAAGGGAGGTTGACAGAATGACAAGAATAGGGGAAGAAACAAAGAGGAGTGCAAGAGTTAATGGAAACAGAGGTAAATACTATTATAGACACAATCCTGCAACAGCAGAAATCTACAGGTAGATGCATGGACAGATAGCTACACAGGCTGAATGACTATAGGAGGGAATGGGAGAATACCCACAAATATATAATGGGTTGACAGGAAAAAATATTATATTCTTTATAGCAGCCAGAGTGATAGCTTGAAAAACATAATTCAAATTCTGATATTCTTTTGCTTCATAGACTTTCATATCATCCAGCAATACGCTCCAAAATCCTTATAACAGACCAGGTGGCCCCACGTAACCTGAAACTGCTGCTCTCTTCCTGACATCATTTCCTACAGTATGCTCTTCATTCACTAAGCTTGTTGCTCATCGGCTTCTCGTTTAATTTTAGACCCCCAGCTTCCTTTGCTGTTGTATTCATGTGACTCACTTTATTGATGTTTATTTTAGTGAGGTGGTCTTGAACTGAGCCCACCATATCTGTAAAGTATGCCTGTTTATAAAACAGAATTCCTGGTTTTCAGGAACTTGTAACTGAGTGTGGAGACCCTATAGTGAGTCAACAAAGACACTGGTGGTGGTGGTGGTGGTGGTTGTGGGTCCATGGACTTGGCTCCAACTCCTAGTGATCCTGTGTAGGGTTTTCAAGCAGCATCTGGTGGGTTTGAACTGCCAGCCTTGCGATTAGCAGTACAGTGCTTATCCAGTAGCACCACACCAGGATAAACTTACTAAGCATGTTTTTGTCTCTTGGCTTTTGTACTTTTTCTTCTCTAGACAGAAAGATTCTTTGCCTAAATATCTACATAACTATCTTCCTTTCTTTCTTCAGGTATCTGCTCTTAAATAACATCACATTCAACACGACACAGTAATTCAGCCCAGCTCCTCCACGACTGTTTTATTTATGTCTCTTTCTCTTTTTGTTTGTCTTTCATCATATTACTTATTACAATATAGCCTATCTGTTTATGGTGTGTTTCTTTATGCTGGAATTTAAGAAAGAAAATTCTCTATCTTGACTGCAGCCATATCTAAGGGTCTAGATAGTGTACTCAGTACACAATAGATATTCTACAAATAAATTAATAATGCTCATAGCTATATGGAGTCTTGATGTGGATCTGTAGGATAAGCACTGAACTGTTACCGCAAGGTTGGCAGGTCAAACCCATCAGCATTGTGAAACCCTACACAGGGTGGCTATGAGTGGAAAACAACTCTCCAGCCCTAAACAACAACAGGTTAGGTGCCATTGAGTCTGTTTCTGCTCACAGCAACCTTGTATAGGATTTCCCAGGAGTGGCCAGTGAGTTTGAATCACTCACCTTGTGGTCCAGTGCGTACCCTAAAATGCCATAGCTGTATGTTGTTGTTAGGTGCTGTTGAGTCGGTTCTGACTCATGTTAAACCTGTACAGAGTTTCTGAGGAGCAGCTGGTGGGTTTGAGCCACCAACCTAGTAGTTTAAAGCTACTTTGTGGGCCAGTGCTTTATCCCACAGCACCGCATCACACAGGTTTACTTACAAATCACCAGAGGTGATTCTGTTCCTTTTTCCTATGCCCTATTCCCTCTGCTGGCAATTCCTTTTCCCCTTTCTTCATTTAGTTAACTTTTGCTTGTAATTTAAATTTTTCAGAATTGCCTTTTCCAGGAAATGTCTGCCCATCTTCTTATCTTCTGTCTTTAGTCTGGTAGGCCCTTCTTCTGTGCTCCCATAATACCTGGAACACGTGCGACCACAATGTTTGTATCCATTTGTCTTTGTAAGGAACTTCTGTACTGAGTGGGTTTTGAGTTGGGCTGCTAACTGCAAGGTCAGCAGTTTGAATTTACCAACTGCTTGACAAAGAAAGATGATGTTTTCTGCTCTCATAAAAATTTATATCCTAGGAAACCTTATATAGAAGCCATTGAATAAACAGCAGACAAACAGCAGCAACAGAACCAAGAGCCAGAGCACAGGACAGAACAATGAGCTTCCTAGCCCACAGGGCAAGTGAAATTGAGTACTCCTGAGCAAGAGGCTTGCTTGTAGAGTGGAGTTCCTAGGCACTTTAGTAGAGGAGCTAGGTTTGCTGACCTACTGAGCTAGAGTTCAGTGTCTTCAGGCTGAGGGTTATGGTGGAATGGTGTGTCCTGTGGGCATTCATCAACAGCTAATTAGAACAAATGGGCCCTGAGAATTTTCAGATCCTGTATCATAACCTGTTAACTTCCAAAATAGACCTCATAACTGAGTATTGCCTCTGAGGTCTATGTGGCTATTGCAACAAACTATTGAACCCAACAGATTAGAGAAGAGTGTGGGAGAATGGTTGGTGCCATGTTTTTGCAGACATTATAGGACATAGCGTAAACAAAGCACATAGTAGGTGCTCAGTAAATACCTCTTTAAAACCACACTAATGGGATAATTGTATACTTAATCTTCTAACTGACCACAAGATACCTTTTTCAGAAAACTTCTCTTGTGCAAAACATAATAAATTCAAGACTCATACCAATTCTTAACATGATTACTAGCGCTGTTTGCTGCTGTCCAATCATTACTTACTCATAGTACCCCATGAATAAAACAATGAAACACTACCAGTCGAGCATGATCCTTGATCCTATGATTGAGTCCATTATTTTAGCTGCTGTGTTAATCTGTCCTGTTAGGTGTCTTCCTCTTTTTTGCTGATGCTTTACCAAGCATAATGTCCTTCTTCAGGGACTAGTTCTTCCTGATAATGTCCAAAGTAAGCAAAATAAAAGCTCATTATCCTCACTTCTAAAGAGCATTCTTACTGTAATTTTTCCAAAGCATATTCAATATTCTTCATCAATACCATTATTCAAATGCATCAATTCTTCCCTAGTCTTCCTGATTGTTTCCCTACATTTGCCTGTATTGAGGTCATTGAAAATATCATGGCTTGATTCAAACATAGCTTAGTCCTCAAGGTAACATCTTTGCTTTTTAACACTTTAAAGAGGTCTTTTGCAGAAAATTTGTCTAATACAATACAACATGTGGTTTCTTGACTACTGCTGCCATGGGCATTGATGGTGGAGTCAAGTAAAGTGAAATCCTCAACAACTTCAAACTTTTCTCCCTTTACCATGATGTTGCTTATTGGTCCAGTTGGGAGGATTTTTGTTTTATTGATGTTGACGTATAATCCATCCTGAAAACAATGTTCTTTGAGCTTCATCAGTAAGTACTTCCAAGTTCTCTTCACTTACAGCAAGCAAGGTTATGCCATCTTCATATCACATGTTAGTCACCCTCCAGTTTTCATGCTGAGTTCTTCATATAGTTCATTTTCAGATTATTTGCTCAGCATGCACATTGAATCAATATGGTGTGAAAGGATACAACCTGATGCACACTTTTCCTAATTTTAAGCCATGCTGTAGTAGCCTCTTGTTCTATTCCAACAGCTGCCTCTTAGTCTATGTACAGGTTCCACATGAACACAATGAATTATTCTAGAAACCTCATTCTCCTCAATATTATCCAGTTTGTTAGGATCCACACAGTTGAATGCTTTTGCATAGTCAATAAAACACAGATATTCTCTGCTTTCAGGTAAGATTATCTGGCAGCAGCCATGATATCCTTCATTCCACATCCTGTACTAAATCCAGCTTCAATTTTTGGCAGTCCTCTGTCTATGTATGGCTGCAATCATTTTTTAGTTGTCTTCAGCAAATCTTAATTATGTGTCATGTTAATTATATTATCTAATAATTTTCACATTGTGTTGATCTCTTGCAGTTGGTTGGCCAGGTAGCTGTTGTCTAATTTTCTTGGCATAAATGAGTGGGCACTGAGTGTGGCATTTGTGTGTTGAAGCATTTCCATGGGTATTCTGGCAATCCTGGAGCCTTGTTTTTTACCAATCCTTCCAGGGCCCTTTAGACTTCGTCTTTCAATGCCATCAGTTGTTGAACACATACTACTTTCTGAAATGGTTGAATGTTGACAAATTGTTATTGATACAGTAACTGCGTATTCATTCCATCTTTTGAGCTTCCTCCATTGTTCAATATTTATCCATAGAATCCTTCAATATTGCAACCCAAGGCTTGGATTTTTTCTTCCAATTTTTCAGCTTGTGAAGTGCTGAACAAGTTATTCTATTCTGGTTTTCTAGCTCCAAGTCATTTCATTGTAATATTTTACTTTTTCTCTTAGCTCACCATTGAAGTGTTCTGTTTAGTCCTTTTACTTCATGATTTCTTCCTTTCACTTTAGCTACTTTACATCGAAGAGAGATTTCCAGGGACTCTTCTCACATCCACTTTAACTTTTTTTCTTTACTATCTTTTTAACAAACTTCAACTTTCCTCAGTGTGATGTCCTTGATGTCATCCTACAAGTCATCTGATATTTGGTCAGTAGTGTTTAATGTATCAGCTCTATTCTTGAGATGTCTCTAAATTCAGGGGTGATATACCCACAATTGTACTTAGGGTCTTATGTTGTTGTTGTTAAGTGACATCGAGTCAGTTCAGACTCATAACCACCCTGTATGGGGTTTCTGAGGAGCTGCTGGTGGGTTTGAACTGCTGACCTTGTGACTTCCAGTCCATTGCTGATCTTACAGTGTCACACCAGGACTCCGAGGGGCTCATAGACCTGCTTTCATTTTCTTCAGCTTCAATTTTAACTTGCATATGAGCAATCGATGGTCTGCTCCACAGTAAGCCCACATCTTGTTCTAACTGGTAATATTGAGCATCTCTATAGTCTCTTTCCACAGATGTAGCTAATTTGATTCCCGAGTATTCAGTCTGACAAGGTACATGTGAATAAGCACTGTTTGAGGCATTCTGCTCCTGTAAAGATTTACACCCTTGGAAACCCTGTACAGGGTCGCTATGGGTTGGAACCGACTCGATGGGACTTAACAACAACAACAACAACATTTTGTTGAAGAAAGGAATTTGCAATGAATAAACATCATATTACTATATGTCTTTCAGCACACAATCATGAGGTCTCTCTTGTCATTTCTATCACCAAGGCCATATTTTCCAACTACCTATCCTTCTTCTTTGTTTCCAACTTTTGCATTCCAATCATGAGTAGTTATCATACACCCACAATACTTTAAAGGGGAGCATAATTAAAGTAGATGTGGTACTGCAGGATAAGAATTGGACAGCAAGGTCAGTTTGAGCCACAAGGCAGGAGGTTCATACTCACCAGTGGCTCCTTGGAAATCCTATACAGGGTCACCATGAGTTGGAACCAACTCGACGACACTTAACAACAAGAACAAAGAGAGAGTTCTCTGATAGCTCTCTCAGGAAAAATAAGCATCAACACAATTGTGAAGAGTTGTTACTTAGAAGTTTCTATAAAGAGAAAAGCAATACAAAGTTCACCAAAGAAGCATTTGTATTATACAGCATTTATATCATATGTAAGAATACTCAAAAAATTATTCTGAAACCTACCTTTAAATCTGCTTCTACAAATAATTATCTATGTAACTTTTACCATAATCTTACCATAATTCTTTTCTTAGAAAATTTAAAAGTTGGATTAAATGATCTCTAAGACTTCTACCTTCTGGTGTGGCATTGTGGGTTAATGAGCTGGACTGCAAAGTCGGTTTGAACCACAAGGTTGGCAGTTCAAACTCACCAGTTGCTCCTTGGAAACCCTATACAGGGTCACTATGGATCAGAACTGACTCAAAAGCACTTAACAACAACAACAACAAGGTTTCTACATACTACCTAAAGTTCTGCCATATAATGAGAAGTAATAACCGTCATGTAGCCTTGTTATAATTTGAAGGGCTATATTACCATTGGGCTGTAGTTTCTGAGCTAAAATTAAGGTGATTTAGCATCTATATGTCTAAAATTTTTGCCTCTTTTTGTTAATTAGAAAAAATATGACTGTCAAGCAGTAATTTTATAAATTTTTGACTGTTGATTTTTCTATCAATAAATTTGAAGCATCAAATGTTCATTGGAATATTTTATCTAATGACATTATGATAAATGTTCAATTAATTGAATATGAAATATTGAGATTACCCATTCATACAAAGCACATAAATTTAGATTTTAAGCAATATAAGGCAATACTAAGAAACTTGAAACAAACAATGAGCACAAAATCACCTTTCTACAACCCAGAATCCTTTAGGACAATAATAATCTAAAAAGATTATGCCAGAAAGACTAGCCAAGCACTTCTTTGCAAGAACCAACATATTGATTTAAGAAGAACAAAAAAGAAAACATCAACCCTTTATCTACCTTGAATTACCGCATGTGGCTTTTAACCTAATCAAAGAAAATAATTTGACAGATTTTACAGGTTAGACATGATGGGAAAAACAATTTCAGGTTTTGTCTGGCAGGTTCTTTAATATTTTCATTGTAGGTAAAGAAAAATAAAGACATCAATCTGCTTTTATTCTATAATTCTAGTTGTATCTCTACTTATTTGATTATATTCCCATGGGAAACAAACAATGAATCATATGATTTACTTTCCAAAAGACAGAATAGGATTCGAATAAGATGGAGCAAAAGATGCATATCAATTTCTCTGAATCTATGACTGAATAGGTACATGAAGGCAGTAAGTAATCTATCTTTATGCAAAATTTTACTGAATTCTGTGATTTTGCGGTGAGAGTCACACCAGGTAGTTTGTGGAACCACAGTTGTGACTTACTGCAATGTGACTCTGAGTCACATATTTAACCTGTTTGATTTTCCTTATGTGAAAAACTGAGGATAAAAACTGTATTTTGTTTTGCAAATTTGTTGTGAGTCTTAAATAAATTCATATCCATAAAGCACTTTCTAAATCTCCTTGTACCTATTCTTTCAACAAATATTTACTGAGTTCCTACTACAATACAGCCACTAAGCCATAGGAGCTCTCAATAAATACTAGCCATTATGTTCATTATTAGCAATAGCATTATCCTATAATGCCAACAGAGAGGCATTCCCCAACAATTATTCATACTACAATTTCAGAATCCCTTTGTGAATAGCAGGAAAGTGGTAGTAAAAATGATTTTTCACCTGTTTAACAAAGTATAGCTAGAGAATCTCTGTTGCTCTATTTTCCAGATAACTATATTAGAGTTACTTCGACTAGTTCAATTTTTTAAACCAAAACCAGGGGCTTATTGCTTCATAAACAATATTTATTTGCTATACTGCTAATGAAGGTCTAAATGACTGTTAGAGAAATAAGTGCACTGCTGTCTTCAGAGAAGACATTTCAAATCTAGCAAGGGAGAAAAGGTAGCTGTGTGAGACTCAAGCATATGATAAGTGCCACACTGGTGGTAGAGTGTGCTAGAGAAAAGCTATATAACATTTTGTACTAAAAATAGACCTTATAATAGCTTTAGTCTCTATAACTCCAATTTAAATTTGAAGACTATTACTTAACCTCTCTCTCCTTTCACACAATGTGACATCATACATCAAATCAATGCTTCAGAATGGAAATCCCAAAGAGCAAATAGAAAGCCTCAAAACTGCCAGTTTTGGAAGCTCTGAGGCTCAGAGATTTTATGACTTTTTGTTTTAAACTGATTGTGCATCCTCCATTTTAGTGACTTTCTTTGGTTCTGCTCCTGTTTCTTTGTAACAAAGGATAGTTATTTTGAGTCAATCCCTTGATGCCAAGTTAAAAGAGAACAATCTTGTATAGGAAAATTAGACACATTAAGAAGCTAAATATGGCACTCTTGCTAAGCAGTCTTGGAAATTTTCAAGGCAAAGGGATTCATGAGGAAATTGCAGTTGGGAAGAGAATAGTAAGCATCTGAAAGTCAGAGAAAAGGAAGGTGAAGATTAGTTACAAGTGCAAAGAGAGAACCAGATAATTGACGAAAAGTGCATGCTATGCCTTGATTTCTTTAGGAGATAGTTAACATGGCACATAAATTTTAAGTAATCTTAGTTAACAAGGGTATCTTCCAAAAAGTTAGCAATTGATTTTAGAGATACAATAAAAGATGAAATTATATAGCAACAATTCATCGATGCTTTACAACATATTGTTAAGAAAAGCTTTCAAAAGCTGGGTGAGAAATACCTTCAGATGGATCTTGGCTGAAAGCAGAGAATACCAGAAAGATGTTTACCTGTGTTTTATTGACTATGCAAAGGCTTTTGACTGTGTGGATCATAACAAACTATGTATAACACTGTGATGAATGGGTATTCCAAAACACTTAATTGTGCTCATGATGAACCTGTACACAGACCAAGAGGCAGTCGCTAGAACAGAACAAGGGATACAGAATGGTTTAAAATCAGGAAAGGTGTGTACATGGGTTGTATTCTTTCACCATATTTATTAAATCTGTATGCTAAACAATGAAAACAATCAGAGAAGATTGATTATAATTTCACCATATTTATTAAATCTGTATGCTAAACAATGAACAATGAAAACAATCTGAGAAGATT
>NW_006408583.1:3509467-3511072 GCF_000296735.1 Chrysochloris asiatica
ATCTTTGCTTTTTAATACTTAAAGTGGTCTTTAGATGCAGATTTGCCTAATGTCATTTGATTTTGGTTCTTTCATCTTTTGGGATGTGGGCATTTATTGCTATAAATTGCCCTCTAAGCACTGCTTTTACTGTGCTTCAAATATTTTATTTCTCATTTTCTTCAAAGAATTTTTTAATTTCATTTTTTTTTCTATTATCCAGTAGTTTTAAGCAGGGTGTTATTCAGTTTCCATGTATGATTTTGTTTCTTTCATCTTCCTATTGTTTATATCTAATTTTGTATCATTGTGGGCTGAGAAGATGGTTTGTAGTATTTTGAGGTTTTAAAATTTATTGAGTCTTGCTTTACAACTTAACATATGGTCTTTTTTGGAAAATGTTCCATGTGCACTAGAAAATAATTTGTATTGTGCTGTTGATGGGTTGAGTGTTCCATATAAATCTATGAGGTCAAGTTGATTGGTTGTGTTGTTTAGTTCCTCTGTATCTTTGTTGAGTTTCTTTCTGGTTGTTCTGCCCTTTTTTGAAAGTGGTGTATTAGAATATCTTACTATTATTGTAGAATTTTCTATTTATGTCTTCAATTCTATTGGTGGTTGTGGTGGCTATGTCCCATGGAGTCAGTTCTGACTCACAGCGACCCTGTGTAGGGTTTCTGAGGCTATAAAACCTAACCAGGAGCTCTGGTAGTGTAGTGGTTAAGAGTCCAGCTGCTTACTTCAAGGTCAGCAGTTCAAAACTACCAGTGGAACTGTGGGAGAAAGGTACAGGAGCAGAAAATCTCATCTTTCTCCCACTGATCAATTCTATTAGAACTTGACATGTATTTTAAGACACTTTCATTGGGAACATAGATATTTATTATGGTTATGTCCTTTTTCTCAATTGACCCTTTAAGCATGAAATAGTCAAGCTCTGTCTTTCATGTTAGTTTTTGCCTTGAAGTCTATTTTACCAGAGACTAATATTGCTACTCCTCATTTTTGTTTGTCATGTCCTTGATATATTTTCCCATCTTTTAATTTTAATCTATGTTTGTCATTGTGTGTAAAGTGTGTCTCTTGTAGATAGCATATTGTGGGACACTGTTTTCTTAAATATTCTGCTACTCTCTGTTTCTTGACTTGTGCATTTAATCCAATGATGTTCGGCATAATTATAGATAGGTATAAATTGAATGCAGTCATGTTGCCATGTGTTATTTTGTGTGTGTGTGTGTGTGGTGCTGCTGGTTTCTCTATTTAGCATGTTTACCTGTGTTTCATTTGCCTTCTTGACTGCTGCTTCCATGAGCTTAGATTGTGAATCCATACAAAATGAAGTTTTGGCCTATTTCATTAAAACTGTTAAATCAGCAATCTGTTCAGCTCTTTTTTGCTTCATTATTTCTTCCAGTTGATTAAGCTTCTCTATGTTCAAGAACAAGTTTCAGTCTCTCAGACATCCATTTGGTCCTTCCTTCCATTTCTGTCTTTTAATGACATTTTGCTTTCTTCATATATAATGTTCTTGATGTCTTCCCACAACTCTCTGGGTTTTCACTCTTTAGTGTCTATTGCATCAAGTCTGTTTTTGATGTGATCTCTAAATTCAGGTAGGGTAGA
>NW_006408583.1:3511172-3518101 GCF_000296735.1 Chrysochloris asiatica
GTACAGATTTCTCAGAAGTACAATTAAGTGTTCTGGAATACTCATACTTCTCAATGTTGTCCATAGCTTGTCATGATCCACACAATTGAAAGCCTTTGCAATTGTGCATAGGGACACTATTAGTCAGAACTGACTCGACATCACTTAACAACATTATAAACCAGGGTGTATTTGAGCCAGTATCTGGAGAAGTAGGTGAAAAAGTTGCAATATGAGTCCATAGATGTTCGGAGCAGCCATGGGAGAAAAAAGACAAACATAAATACTTAAAGAATCTGTGTTAGCCCTAAATATTATAAGAAGTCCAAATTTTGCTGAGATAGGTAAAAGCATGGAGCAAAGATCCAATTCTCTTTTCCATCTTTGAGAATGAACCCCTTGAAATCTTGTTGGATTTCCTCTGAATGCCTTGGGAGGCCAGAGGTCTATTCTCCCAGCCTACAAAATGGAAGCTAGTTCAAGTCTCAAATGACTTCCTTCCTTTTCCCCTTCGTATGTATGTGTGTGTGCCTGTGAATTTACTTTCTGTTTTTATTTTAGGTTTTTTTTAATCATTGTAAAAGATTATACAACACAATTTGCCATTTCAATTTGACATTCACATGTGCACAAATTAGTGTTTGAATGGCTTTGTGGTTAATCATAATATCAAACAAAAATCCCATGGAGGTACCATATATATTCCAGACATTCCCAAATCAGTCTGGAATTAAGCCAGTAAATACTATCATACAGTCATGCCAGATTTCAAGGAAAAATGATCCTCACTGTGGCCCAAACACTGGCAGATTTGGCAGAGCCTCAGGGCAAGTTTCTTGCTGTTTCTCCTAAATGATGATGAGTAAAGGTGGTGAGCAGCATGAGGGGAAAGATGTTTTAGGAAGGGCAACGGAGGCAAACACTGTGAGTGGGAATAATGCTGAATAGGTTTTAGAGAGACGACAGAAAGTAAAGCAGTGAAGGAAGAAGAATGTGTGACTTTCGTGCATTTTGAAATCAACTGACATGAAAATATGTTAAAATCTTTGAAGCATAATACTTAATTTGAGTTCATGAAATGAAATTAACCAGCTGCCCCATGCTGAAACCCAATGAGGACCTGATGAAATGCTCATTCACCTTATAGGTGGAAGAAAGGGAATGAAATCCCCAAGACATGATTAACTCAAACTGAATTGGGTTAAAGAGACATTTGGCCCATTTCCAGTATGAGCTAGTGGCTTACTGCTCTGTTGTGACCTTTGCAATGCTGTTACTTTTACAAAAACTTCTAGGGACCAACTCTTCGCAGCTCTGTTAATGCCTCACCCCCAAAGAGATATCAGAAAACGAGTCCTGATATGGCCTTGCAGGATAATGCACTGGATCACAAGGTCAGTTTGAACCACAAGGTCAGCAGCTCAAAACCCCCAGCTGCTCTTCAGAAAACCTATACAGGGTCACTGTGAGTCAGAGCAGGCAGGCACTTAAGAACAGGTCTTTTTGGTGTGGTGGTTGGTGGTTATGCACTTCAACCCTGTGTAGAGTTTGTAAGGCTAGAAATCTTAATGGGAGCAAAAAGCCTCATCTTTCTCCTGCAGAACAGTTGGTAGTTTTGAACTTCTGACCTTGAGGTTAGCAGCCCAACTCATAACCACTATGCTGTCAGACTTTCTTACAGTCTCTTTAGCACTATTTTATTCATGCTCTGCTAGAAAGTACGGTGAATTTTGTGATCGTGATTTTAATTAGGATCATACTTAAATTCAGACTAACACTGAACTGGATAATCATCTCCATTACCTTGTATTCGGTATGAGAATCAAGTTTGTGCCAGCTGTATTGGAAGCATTGTACAAACACAGGATCTTGTTAGCTTTTTATTCTTTCTGCCTCAACCTGGTTTTCTTCCCTGAACTTGCTATTGTGTGTGTTCGCTAGGCAGCAAATGCATGTTTTGTAGGCACAGTAATTTGGGGAACTGGTGGCATTAGGGAATAAAGACCACATTTTGAAAACATATTTTGAATCCAACCATCCTTTAATGAAAGCCCATTCTCTTTCAGGTGGCAGCTGCTGCCAATGAGATGCATTGTTTCCACAAGTCATATTTGGCCCAGCTTTCTATTGAGATGAGGGTCATGGCTTTCCTTGAAATATGGAAGTATTTTACATAAGGGAATTTGATATAGCTAGAAAAGAAATAATTGCTTCTGCCTTGAGAAGATGTAAAGGATTATGCTGCCTAAAATAATCTACTCAGGAAAATATTTCTCTAAGCTTAAAAATCACATATAACTTGTAAGTGGCCACTAGCTCTGAGGGTGTTTTGTGTATTAATATATTGTTTTTCTTTTACAGGTAATGAAAAATGAGTTTCTAGAGCTTTAGTTTCTTACTGTAGAGAGACCAAATACAAAAGAGAAGTTCAGTGATGCCCCTCTGTGGCAAAAGCCCAGAATGGCATATTTCATTTCACAGTATGAAGAAGCAACTCTGCTTCAAGCTTACCTAGTCTCTCCATTTATAAAGTAACTGAACAGGCAAAACAGAAACAATCTGCATTAAATCCTGCAACATAAATCATTAATAAGAGTGTGATACGTTTCAATAAATCCAACCACTGCAATAAGTTTCTACATATTCAAAAATTGCTAAAGGCAATAGAATTTAAAAGCACTAGCTTTTAATATAAAGAATGGCAAACTTGTTACTTACAGAAACCCATGTTCTTGATCATGAAAAACAAATCCTTTAAAGAAGTATTGAAAACACATAGAATGACAAAGTGTAAATTTCAGCTCATTCCTTGTTCAATTCGTAGAAGTTTAAACACTAAGTGACTGATAAAGCAATTGTTTAAAGTAGGACAGTATTGCCTTGGAAACCTTTCTGGTGTAGTCTCATAAAGTCAGTTTTATTAGTGAATATACGGAGTAACTGCAGGCAGCAATTCATTAGGATGGAGGATATGATGGTTTAGTTGTTCTGTCGGCTCATTTTACCCTTGAAAATGGAATGAGGGTGGAAGAAAGAAGGAAGGAAAGGAGAGATGGCAGGAAGGAGGGGAAAAGAAACTGAGGATAAGAGAGGGGGGAAAGAGAAAATAGAGAGACTAAAGGAATGATGACCTAGATCTCTGTGGCTTTCTGCATGTTGCAAAATATAAAATTGTTGTTATTGGGTGCCTTTGAATCAATTTTTCACTCACAGCAACTCATGTGACAGAATAGAATTACCCTATCAGGTTTTCTAGTCTGCATATTTTATAGTCTTTCTCCCACAGCACTGTTCCTTGTTGGTATTAAGTGCTGTTGAGTTGATTCCGACTCTCAGTGACCTCGTATAGGGTTTCCAAGGAGCAGCTGGTGAGCTTGAACTGCTGACCTTGTAGTCCAAACCAACCTTGAAGTCCAGTACATTAACCCACAGCACAACACTGGGTTCAAGCCGCCAACCTTTTGGTTAGCAGCCAAGTGCTAAAATGTTGGTAATAAGGCCCTGCAAAAAGTGGACACTTAGCAAAGATGTCTTCTTATTCAATCTATACCTAGCTACAAATAAAACCAGAAAATGTAGGAAAATGCATTCCAGCTAAGTCTTTGAATTTGATTATCAATGCAATAAAGGGAAGCAGGTATAAGAGGAATTAGCCATGCCATAGGTAGAACACACACTGACTCTCTGGTGTGCCATATGAGGCCCTCTGTGGTCTGCCACCGGTCATTTCTGCAGTTTCACCTCCACTCAGAAAGGGAACTTACAAATGAGAGAACAATTGGCCATCTTTGCTGATCCCACCATCATGTGGTCTGATATTATAGTGTGGCCGCAGAAACCCTCTAGAAACCAGGTTTTACTTACTTTTCAGTCTCCACTACCCAGTCTCCTCACCCTCATAACGCAAATTTCCTTTTTTTTTTTTTTGCTAATTTTTTCTTCTGCATGTAACACATTAGTATTCCTCACCTCTGGACCCATAAATTGATGTCACATCATTCTCTTAGCTAATTGACAGACTTGGCTGAAACTCAGTTTAGGAACTCTATGCTCCAAGAAAGCATCCCTCAACACCCAGACTAAATTAAAAGACCCTGGTCTCTACATCACAAGTACCTGCTATATCCAACTCATAGGTGACCTGATGCACAACAGAACTAAGCACTGCATGGTCCTGCACCATCCTCACAATTGGTGTTCTGCTTGAGACCATTGTTGCTGCCACTGTCTTAATCCAGCTCATTGGAGGTCTTCCTGATTTGTTGACCTTCACTTTACATAGCCAATGTCCTTCTCTAAGGAGTTGTCTCTACTAACAAATTGCCCAAAGGATGAGAGACCAAGTATCACCATCCTTGCTTCTAAGAAGCATTCTGGCTGCACCTCCTCCATGACAGACTTGTTTGTTCTTCTGGCAGTTCATGGTACTTTCAATGTTCTTCACCAACACCACAATTCACTTGCATCAGTTCTTCTATAGTCTTCCTTAGCCACTGTCCATCTTTCACATGTATATAATAAGCCTGTTAAAAATGCCATGGCCTGTATCAGCAATACCATAGTCCTCAAATTCATATGTTTTTTCCTGAGCATTTTAAATGGTCTTTTGTAGCCGTATTGCTTAATGTGATATTTAATTTATTGACTGCTACTTCCATGAGTGTTGACTATGATATAAGCAAAAGGAAGTCTTTGACAATTTCAATCTTTTCTCCGTCTGTCATGTTATTTATGGACTAGGCATGAGGATTTTCATTTTCTTTCACTGAGGTGCAGTCAGTAAGTATTTCAAGTCCTCTTCACTTCCAGCAAGCAAGGCTGTGTCATATGCACATCTCAAGTTGTTAATGAGTCTTCTTCCAATCCTGACACCATGTTTTCCTTCATATAATCCAGTTTCTCAGATTATTTGCTCAGCATACAGATTAAATAAGTATGGTGAAAGGATATAACCATGATTCACACCTTTCCTGATTTTAAACCATTCAGTATACCCTTGTTCTTTTTGAATGACTGCTTCTTGATCCATATCCAGGCTCCTCATGAGTACAATTAATTGTTCTGTAATAGTTATTCATCACAATGTTATCTACAATTTGTTATGACCTACACAGTTGAATGCCCACACATGGTCAATAAAGCACAAGTAAAGAACTTTCCCACAACTCTCCTGGTCTGGTATTGTCTTAGACTGGGTTTTCTAGAGAAGCTAAACTAGTGAAACATAACTTTTGCTCTTGTTGTTAAGTGCCATCAAATTGGTACTGATTCATAGTGACCATTATAGACAACAGAATGAAACACTGCCCAGACTTGGGCCAGCCTCACAATCGTTGCTGTGTTTGAGTCCATTGGTGCTGTACCAATCCATCTCACTGGAGATCTTTCTTTTTTTTTCACTGACTCTCCACCTTACCAAACATGATATCCTTCTCCAGTGACTGGTCTCTACTGACAATATGTTCAAAATATAAGAGGCAAAGTCTGGCCATCCTGGCTTCCAATGAGCATTCTGACTGTACTTCTTCCAACACAGATTGGTTTGTTCTTTTGACAGTCCATTGTATTTTCAATAATCTCCTGCAACACCATAACTCAAATGCATCAGTTCTTCTAGGGTCCAACTTCTTACTGTCCAACTTTCACATGCATATGAGGTTATTGAAAATGTCAAGGTCAGGTGATCCTTAGTCCTCAAATTGACATCTTTGCTCTTCAACACTTTAAAAAGATCTTGTGCAGCAGATTTGCCGAATGAAATAAGTCATTCGATTTCTTAACTACTGCTTCCGTGAGTGTGGAAACAGAACAAAATACTGCCTGATCCTGAGCCGTTCTTACAATTGAAATGTTTCCGCTTATTGTTGCTCCCACCGTGTCAGTCCGTCTTATTGAATGGCTTCTTCTTTTTCACTGCCCCTCCACTTTGCCAAATATGATATCCTCCTCCAGGTACTGGCTCCTTCTGATATTATGGCCAAAGTGTGAGAGACAACGTCTTGCCATCCACAATTCTACGGAGTATTCTGGCTGTATTTCTTCCAAGACAGATTTTGTGTTTACAATATTCTTTGCCAATACCATAATTCAAATGCATCAATTCTTCTACACACTTTTTCAGAGTCCAATTTTCACTTGTCTTTCACTTTGTCATACTGTGATGGCTTATGTGTTGCTGTGATTCTGGAAGAAGCTATGCCAGTGGTATTTCAAATGCCAGCAGGGTCACCCAAGGTAGACTGGTTTCAGCTGAAATTCCAGATGAAGACAGACTAGAAAGAGGGAGAGAAAGACTTCTTCTGAATCTATTAATAATTGGAAAATTATTAATACATAATCAATAACATAATACATAATAACATCCATTAATAATTGGAAAATTGAATGTATGAAGTATGACTCTGGGAAAATTGGACATTGTCAAAATGAAGTGAAATACAAGAACATCGATATCATAGGCATTAGTGAGCTGAAATGGACTGGCATTGGCCATTTTGTATCTGACAATCACATGGTTTGCTTTTCTGGGAATGACAAGCATATTAAGATCTGTCTTGAATTACAATGCCATCTGTGATAGCATAATATCCATAATGCCTACAAGGAAGTTCAGTTAATACCATTATTATTCAAATGTACACACCAACCACTAAAGCCAGTGATGATAAAATTGAAGAATTTTACTAACTTTTGCCATGTGAAATTGATCAAACACACAATCAAGATGTATTGATAATTACTGGCAATTGGAATGCAAAGGTTGGAAACAAAGAAGAAGGATCAGTAGTTGCAAAATATGTCCTTGTAACAGAAATGATGCTGGAGATTGCATGATAGAACTTTGTAACACCAATGATTTGTTTATTATAAATACTTTTTTTAAACAATGTGAAAGAGGACTATGCACATGGACCTCACCAAATGGCATACACAAAAATCAAATTGAATGC
>NW_006408583.1:3521831-3531351 GCF_000296735.1 Chrysochloris asiatica
TCAAGTTCATATTTTGGCTCTTCTGGACTTGTTTTAATTGTCTTTAGCTTCAGCCTGTACTTGCTTATGAGCAATGGGTCTGTTCCACAGTCCACCCCTAGCTTTCTTTTGGCTAATGGTATTGAGTGGCTCCATTCTTTTTCACATATGTAGTTAATTTTATTCTTGTGTATTTATTCTGCTGAGGACCACATGTATAGTCATGTATTGTTGCAAAAAGATATTTGCAAGGAATAAGTCATTGGTGTTGCAAAATTCTGTCGTGTGATCTCCAGCATCTTTTCTATCACCTAGACCATATTTCCCAACTACTAACACATCTTCTTTTTTCAAACTTTTGTATTCCAGTCACTAGTAATTATCAGTGCACTTGATTCAATTTCAAACTGAAGAATTGATAGAATTCTTCATTTTCATCAGTGTTGGTTTTATTGATTAGTTCATAAATTTGAATATTAACATTTGAAAGGCCATAATGTCATCTTCCTGTAGGCTTATGGATATTAACCTATCACAGAGAACATTGTATTTCAAGATAGATCTTGTAATATTCTTTTTGACAATAAATGTGATACCATTCCTCTTCAATTTGACATTCTCAACATAGTAAAACCTATGATTGTCCTATTCAAAATGGCCAATATCAGTTCACTTCCACTCACTAATGCGTAGGATATCAATCTTGATGCATTTAATTTCATTTTTGATGACTTCCAATTTTCCTAGATTCATACTTCATACATTCTATATTCCAATTATGGATGTGTGCAGCTGTTTCTTGTCATTTTGAGTTGTGACCCAGAAATAAATGAAGGTTCTGAAAGTTTTGCTCCATCCATGTCATTAAGGCTCTGACGGAAAGGAATGGGCCCTACAGTTGGCACCAAACATACCTGGCTTCCTCACCATACCCATAAGCATAACCTCAAGCATTTATAGAGTTTTTAGCTGCTACACACCACCTCTCTGTGGCTCAGCAGATGGTTAGAGCAGGGGCTGAAGCAACAGAGACTACTGTAAACTTCAGGAATTGTTACAGGTGCTGTAAGTTCCAAAAGAATATTGTGCCCAACTTTGCCTTTGAGTATTTTCCCTTGATGGATATTTCTTCCTTCTCTTACATCTATCTGTATGTAACATGGTAGTAGAGTATGTCAAAGAACTGGAGAAGAGGGTAGAAATATGCAAAGATAATTGTAGAAGGATTGAGGAGAATACTTCTGCTTGTCTTCTGAAAAAATACTGAGAGGATTCAGTGTAATATCTCTTCTACTAGGAACTTATAGCATTCCCTGTTCTTGGTAGATGTCGAAAAGCCAATTTTTGACTCAGTATTTCCAGGTAACAGAGTATAAATACTCCATAGTCCTTACAGAAACAGATCCTCAGTTCTTTCTGCTGAATAGCTGCTGTGTGGTTTTGAACCACTAACCTTTCAGTTAGAAACCGAGTGTGTAACCATGATACCACCTGGGCACCTTATTGAGAATTCAGAAATTGAACTAAGTGGAGTATTCAGGGCTTCAACCTGGAATGAACTGGTGTGTAGTCCTGGGAGTTTCATGACATTTGAGATGACATATTTTTATAAGAGGGTAGAGATGAGTTTGGGAAAGAAATTAGATATAGAAGTTCCGGTGACTAGTATTTTGTTGTTGTTGTTCTGTGCCATGCAATTGGTTTGGATTCATAGCAACCCTGTATAGGATTTCTGAAGAATGATTGGTGAGTTTGAACTGCTGACCTTGTGGCCCAGAGCTTAGTCTACAGAGTCACACCAGAACTAGTATTTAGAACTCTTTACCTGTTACCTGTATGTGCTGTTGGGCTCAACCAAAAGGAAGTGTTTTTTTGTCTTATTTAATATTTCATAGTGTTAATGATAAAGATTTACACATCAATTTGTAATTCCATTTAACAATTTCTACACAAATTGTTACATTCTACACAATGCATAACCATTCTCATTATTTCCATTCTGGTTGTTCTGTTTCCCTTAAATCTAGTTTCCCTGTCCCCTTTCATTCTCATTTTTGTTTTAAAGTAATTGTTGACCATTTGGTCTCATGTGGGTGATTTGGAATTGTATGTTAATGCACTGGACTGTAAATTCGGTTTGAGCAACAAGGTTGGTAGTTCAAGCTCACTAGCTGCTCCTCAGAAACCCTACACAGGGTCGCTATGAGTTGAAATTGACTCAATAGCACTTAACAACAATGGGTGATATGTTAATTTGTGAACCATTCTTTTATTTAGCTACAAGGTGACCTCAGGAGTTAGTTTTGTTAAGGTTTGAAGAGTGTCTCAAGGCGATAGTCTCAGAGAGTCTCAACCAATCTAATAAGTCTGTTTTTTTGTTTTGCATTTTAGGAATTTGAGGTTCTGTTACATACATTTCTCCCATTTTATTAGGTTCCATCTACTGTGGTCCTAATTATAGTGGTAGGTAGTTGTAGTCATGTACCATCTATTTATTCTGGACTCAGGGTGGATGAGGCTATGATTCATGTAGACTATTTGTTCAACAGTAAGTGGCTGGTTGTTCTCTTCATCATCGTCACTTTCCTGCCCCTCATTTACTTTAATATTACACAAAGTTCCACCCTTAGGTCCTAATACATGGTGTTCTGTGAATGTCTATTTGAGTGTCTTCATCTGAGCTCTTACTTTCAACAACCACTCATGTGCTGATGATGGCTGGAATGTTCTTTGTAGTTTATACTTCTCTCTCCAAACCAGGTAAGTCACAAGGTTTGTCACTAGTGTTTCTTTGAGTGGATGCAAAGTTTGTTTTAAAATGAATATTTTGTGAAACACATTAAAGACAAGCAAGTCTCTTTTATAAGAAAGGTTGTTTAGTCCTGCAGTTTATCAGTAGCTATTTTGATTGTTTTTTGTTGTTGTTTAGTGCCGAGTTGGTTATGACTCCTAGTGACCCTGTGTAGAGTTTCTGAGGAGCAGCTGATGGATTTGAACCTCTGAAATTGCAGTTCAAACTGACCTTGTCGTCCAGTGCTTATCCTACAGCACCACACCAGGACTCCAGTTATTTTGATAGTGGGCTCTAAAGCCTAAAATACTTTTATAATTTTGCAAACAATGATGCTGCCTCAGTAAAATTGGACAATTAAACAAACTAAGATCTCTCTTGAGCCCTCATTAATTTTATTACTCTGGTATTGCCTAGTAACTTACCCCAAATTCTAGAAGTTGCTATATTACCCCTCATTTAATTATTTAGTTTAAAACATGTGCCATTAATACCTCATATGGAAAATAGTCCTCCCTCCTGATCATAATCTTAATGATGATATTGCATTCACTAAATATTACATAAGAGGATGTGGTGTTCAGTGGTGATGAACTCTGTAAAATAAGAAAACCATACTCAGCTCCCATAAACACAGCCAATGACTAGGAAGATATCAGTTCCGAATGCACATAGCAGTAAATGTTGATCACACCCGAATCTAGAGTCCTGACCATCCTGGATGACTCTGTGAAAGGTCTCTGTCTAATTCTATGACAATAATAGTGTTCATTCACATTGCAGGTGCACCACTTATTTGTCTTTACTGAGCTGATTTCAGTTGCTGAAGTCCAACGAACCGAAGGTAGTCAGCAGAATACAATTTTCTAATATTAGCTTTCAGTGTATGTAATTAAGGTGTTGATGCTGAACTGTTGGTGTTTATCACATTAGTTGGGAAGAAAACAGACCTCTCCATTAGGATGTTAGTTTGGATTAATCACTGATATAAAAAGCATCATAAGCAAACACCCTGTTAAAAAACAATCTATTGACTAAAACATTCATTTACTGAACAAATATAGAGGTTCTATTATACTCCATGCTAGCCTAATTAAAGCCAAACTATGTAAACTAATTACAATAGTGAGGAAAATACATATTTCAGCTTTGTTAAAAGAGAAATTCGACAATATTTTAATAGACCTCTTAAACTCCTCTACAACTGAAATAGATAATCCTAATTTTCATAATCAGCAGTATCTTCATTTTCCCACTATGTATGTGGAGGCTCGCCATCAGGAAAATAACCTCAAATCACCATAATTAGGATGATGATAGGGGTCCAACAAATGAAATTTAGGAGGGTTGATCTATCATTTTTCATGGTTGCTTCAAATAATTCATATTTTAATGTCTCTGCTATCTTTGCCTGAGAGATTTTTCTCTGGAAAGCAGGTTTGTTGTTATTGTTGTGGGCTATCAAGACAGTACCATCTCATATTGATGGAGTATAGGGTTTCTGAGGAGAGGTTGGTGAGTTTGAACTGCTGACCTTGTGGTTAACAATCCAGCGCTTATCCCACAGTGTCATACCATTTGTTAATACCCATTCCACCTCTCACCTCCTCTGAAATTCTGATCTAATTAATTGATAAAAGCTGAATTAATAGCTTTCCTCTCAGTAGCCAACAGCATGTTGTTTCTATTTCAAATGCAGTGCTGATCACATTATATTATAATTTGGTAATCAGTTGATTTGTCTCCCAGTAAAACAGGTTGATATGTCTTTATTTGCCTAGAACAAAATAGAATGCTAAAGTAACCATGTGTTTTCAATTAATATTTGTGGACTGAATAAATAAAAGAAGGAACTAATCAATCATTTGGTTTTTGTATAATTCTATAGGTCTTCTGAAGTCATTATGTGGTGCTGCAGGATAATGCCCTGGACTGCAAAGTTACCTTGAACCACAGCAACGACATTTCAAGTTCACCAGCCGCTCTTTGGAAACCCTATACAGGGTCGCTAAGAGGTGGAACCAACTCGATGGCACTTAACAACAACATTAGGATTTCTATTCTATATTTTCAGAAATATAGTGTCACTATTAGGGGGTTAGAAGCTGTATTATTCTAATGTTTTATCCCAGGATCTACCATCAAATTATTATTCTATCATCCAAGGATTCTCATAAGAAACATCTGGAAGATAATTAAAATCCATTTGCTGAGAGTTGTTGTTAGGTGCCATCGAGTTAGTTATGACTTAGAGTAACCTGATAAAACACAGAACCAAACACTGCCCTCCCTGCCTTTCACCATCCTCACAATGGTTGTTAAGTCTGAGTCCATTGATACTGCCATAATGCCAGTCCATCTTGTTGGGGGTTTCACTCTTTTTCGCTGACCCTCCACTTTACCCAGCATGATGTCACTCTCCAGGTACTGGTCCCTTCTGATAATATGGCTAAAGTATGAGAGATGAAGTCGGGTCATGCTGGCTTCCAAGAAGCATTCTAGCTGTACTTCTTCCAACACAGATTTGTTTATACTTCTAGAGGTCCATGGTACTTTTATTCTTCTTCTCCAATACCATAACTCAAGTGAATCAATTCTCCTAAGGTCCTATTTATTGTCCAGCTTTCACATGCATATAACATAATTGAAAATACTATTTCTGGGTCAGGCTCAATTTAGTCCTGAAATTGATATCATTGCTCTTAAATTCTTTAAAGAGGTCTTATGCAGCAGATTTGCCCAATGCAATATGTTGTTTAATTTTTTACTGCTGCTTCCATAAGTGTTGGTAGTTGATCCAAGCAAAATGAAGTCTTTGACAAATTCAATCTTCTCTCCATTTATATAGATGTTGTTTGTTGGTCCAGTGCTGAGGATTTTTGTTTGTTTTTTTTTACACTGAAGTGCAACCCATACCGAAGGCTGTGGTCTTTGAAATTCATTGGTAAGTATTTTAAGTCTTATTCACTTTCAGCAAGCAAGGTTGTATCATCTGCATATCACAGGTTATTAAGAAGTCTTCCTCTAATCCTAATGCCACATTTTTCTTCATATAAGCCAGTTTCTCAGATTACTTGCTCAGCATACAGATTAAATACAACCCCTGTGTGTACCTTTCCTAATTTTAAATCATTTGGTATTCCCTTGTTCTCTTTGAACAACTACCTCATGGTCTGTGTACAGGTTCCTCATGAACATAATTAAGTGTTCTGGAATATTCATTCTTGATAATGTTGTCCATAGCTTGTCATGATCCACACAATCAAAGCTTTGCATAGCCAATAAAGCACAGATAAACATCTTTCTAGTAGTCTCTGCTTTCACTCAAGATCAATTTGATGTCAGCAATGATATCCTTTGTTCTATGGCCTCTTCTGAATCCAGCTTCAACCTCTAGAAGTTCTCTGTCAATGTTTGGTTGCAGCCATTTTTGAATTATGTTTAGTAATATTTAAAATGCATGTTTGATCAATTTCATCCTGAAGTTGGTAGAATTCTTCAATTTCATTATCACTGGCTTTAGTGGTTGTTGTGTATTTTGAATAACTATGGTATTAAAAGTTGTCCTTGCACACATATGGATATTATCCTATCACAGACAGCATTATACTTCAAAATAGACCTTGAAATTTTCTTTTTGGTGACTTCATTCTTCTTCAAGGTGTCATTCTGAATAGTAAAGTGTATGATTATCAGATTCAAAATGCATAATACCAGTCCATTCAGTTCACTAATGTGAAGGATATCGATGTTTATGTGTTCCATTTCATTTTTGACATCTTCCAATTTTCCTAGATACATACTGCATACATTCCATGTTCTGATTATATGGATGTTTATAACTGTTTTTCCTCATTTTAGGTTGTTCTTCATGAACAGATGAAGGTCCCAAAAGCTTTACTCCATCTGCGTCATCATGGTCAACTCTACTTTGAGGAGGCAGCTCTTCCCCAGTAGTGTTTTGAATGCCTTCCAACCTGAGATGCTCATCTTCTGGCATAATATCTGACAATATTCTATTGCTATTCATCATGTTTCAATATTCAATATTCTGGTGCTGTCTGTGTTCCATTGTGATTCATAAGATTTTTGGTGGTTAAACTTTTAAAAGTAGTATTCCTAGTCTGAAACCTCAACAAAAATCTGTCCACCATGGGTGTCTCTACTGTTATTTAAATTACCAATGATATAGCTTCCAGCATCACAGCAACACACAAGCCCCCACATTACAACAAACTAACAAAATGGTGAAAGTAACAAGGTATAAAGATCTCAGGTGTGGGAAATTGGGATGAAATGGTGACATCATTAGATAGTAAATCAGTATGTTTTTTGCTAGGGTCAGCTTAATCTCCAGAAGGACCCTTAAAGAGGGGCAGTATGTTGGCTCAGAAGTTCCTAGGAAGTGCAAATGTTAATGCACTTGGATACGAAAAGACACCTTGGTGGTTCAAGTCCATCCAGAAGCACTTCAGAAAAAGTCCAGGCAACATACTTCTGAAAGAATGGTCACTGAAAATCCCATGGAGCACAGTTCAACTCTGTTATGTATGGGCTTACCATGGGTCAGAATCAACTTGATGGTACTTGGTTTGCTTCTTTGGATTTTGGCCTTTTGAGATTTTGTTTTCTCTTATGGGCTAGAACTGCAGTTCGTTTGTGCTTCTCAGACCTCAAAACACCAGAGAATATGTTTGTTACAGCAGTTGATAAACTGCATGAGGATTAAGTAAGTGTATCTGCTCAGGGTTTGTAACCATAGATCTGAGAAACAGAGGTCCCACCCCCTACCTCTGAGAACTTATTACATCCATAGATAGACTAGAGCTAACAAGTTAGGAACGTTTCCAATCTCTTTGTTTGTTTAAATGTTTATTTTGTTGAACTATATATATACAAATTTAAAAACCTATTATAGAAAAACAATCCAATTCCCTGTAATCTGGATCCTTTAATGGGGGAGCAGGGAAGGGGTCAAATTTACTGTCATTGGCAATATCAGAACCTAGTTTAAAAATCTATATGGAGCTTATCTAGTTTTTTTTTTTGTTTTTTTTTTCAATAATGGTAAAAATTATTCCTGTCTCCTCATTTATGTTGTGAATAAATTCACATTAAAAAACTCATCAAACTCACCTAATATGCTATTTTTCTGTAATTTATGTTCCAGTAAAGCAGTTGCTGTTATGGTGACAGCTACTTGGTGGTCCCATGTGTTTCATACTGTGCTCCATAGAGTTTTTAATGGCTGTGATCTTTCCAAACTATATCTCCAGGCCTTTGTTCTTACTGCACTCTCTCTGGGTGGATTCAAACCATCAAACTTTGAGATTGTTGCTGAGCACCTAACCATTTGTTCCACCCAAGTTCATTTTTTGTTGTTATTGTTAGGGGCCATAGAATTGATTCTGACTCATGTCTACATTATGCACAACAGAACAAAACCACTGCATGGTCCTGTCCAATCCTAACAATCATTGTTAAGCTTGCAACCATTGCTGCTGCCACTGTGCCATTCCATCTTGTTGGGGTCTTCCTCTTTTTGCTGGCCCTCCACTTAACCCAGCATAAAGTCCTTCTCCAGGATCTGGTCCCTCCTGATAATATGGCACTGTAGGATAAGCACTGAACCACAAGGTCAGTGGTTCAATATCAACAGTTTCTCCACAGAAATCCTATACAGGGTCACTATGAGTCAGAGCCCAATCAACTACACTTAACAACAACAACAGCATGAGAGATGAAGTTTAGCCATACTGACTTCTAAGGAGTATTCCAGTTGTACTTTTTCTAGCACAGATCTTTTTTCTCTTCTGCCATTCTATGGTACTTTTAACATTCTGCTCCAACACTGTAACTCAAATACATCAATTCTTCTGTAGTCTTCCTTAGTCACTGTCTAACTTTCGCATGCATATGAGGCTATTAAAAATACCATGGCTTGGGTTAGGCACACTTTAGTCCTCAAACTGACATCTTTGCTACTGAACACTTTAAAGAGGTCTTTATTCCAATATTCTGATACAAACCTGCAATTGCAAATAAAACCTGATTATAGAAGGCAATCTGCATCAGAAAATAAATGTATATGAAACAAATATAAAACAGATAATTACTGGGATAGTTCAATGTAGAAAATAAACAAAAATCATCATTTGTATTCTTATCAACTGTATGGATACAGTGATGGTTCAATTATAACTACTAGCCATAAGTAAGGCATGTATGGTGCTATGATGCTGAACATGTTTCTGTGTAGTTTCCAGACTAAGATAAAACTAGGAAGAAAGGACTGGTGATCTGTTTCCAAATATTAGCCAATGAAAATCTAGATACCACAACAGTTTGATACTGTTGTGCATAGGGTTGTCTTGTGTCAAGTTAAACTCAATGTTAGCAAGCAACAACATCAATTTGTAGAGTGGCTTCACCTGCATTATTTCACTCTCACATAGAGTGTTGGTCAAAATAAGGGAAGTCTTTAAAAAAACAGCCACAATTTGTATCTGGTTGCATGTAGGTGAGCAGTCATTACCAAGCCCACTGGGCTGCCTTACCTTCAGATATCTTTGTTTATACTTATTAGATATAGCATTAGATATGATTTTTCTATCCTTGATGATTGCTGTCCATACAAGTTAATGAAGCCCAACACATGAAATATAATCAAAATACATCTTCAGTTTTTACTTCCCCTTCCCCTTTAAATTTTTTTCAGAGGTGAAAGATTGTTTTCCCTGCTCCTAGATT
>NW_006408583.1:3531451-3532578 GCF_000296735.1 Chrysochloris asiatica
TAGAATATCAAAAGGGAAGAACAAGATCAGCTCAGGGACATGAACAAAAAATTCAAGTCTTGATCTGAAATACTGAAGGATCCAAGGGGCAAAATACTGAATCAAAAGATTGAAGGAATAAATAGAGTCACTCTACCAAAAAGAAATGATTAATGGTCAATCATTTCAAAAGGGAGCATATGATCAAGAGTCCGTGATATTGAAGGAACAAGTCCAAGATGCATTAAAGGCATTAACAAATAGCAAGGCACCAGGAATTGATGTAATACAAATTGAAATTTTTCAACAAACTGATGCAGCACTGGAGGCACTCACTCATCTCTGCCAAGAAATTTGGAAGACAATTACCTGGCCAACTGACTGGAGGAGATCCATATCTGTGGCCATTCCAAAGAGAGGTAACCCAACAGAATGCAGAAATCTTTGGACAATATCATTAATACCTCATGCAAGTAAAATTTTGCTAGAGATAATTCAAACACTAGTACAAACATACAGTAACAGAAAAATTCTAGAGGCTCAAGCTGGATTCAAAAGAGGATGTGAAATGAGGGGTATCATTGCTAATGTAAGCTGGATCTTGGCTGAAAGCAGAGAGCACCAGAAAGATATTTACCTGTGCTTTATTGACTATGCAAAGGCTTCCCATTGCGTGGATCATGGAAAGCTATGGACAACATTTCAGAGAATGAGTGTTCCAGAACACTTAATTGTGCTCATGAAGAGCCTGTATATAGACCAAGATGCAGAAGTTTGCACAAAACAAGGGAACATCGAATTGTTTACAATTAGGAAAGCTGTGTGCCATTGTTGTATTCTTTCACCACATATTCAATCTCTATGCTAAGTAAATAATTTAAGAAACTGGATTACATGAAGAAAAGTGTAACATCAGTATTGGAGGAAGACTCATGAACAACCTGCAATATGCAGATGATACAACCTTACTTGCTGAAATCAAAAAAGTACTTAAAATACTTACTGATTAAGATCAAAGACCACAGACTTCACTATGGGTTTCACCTCAATATAAAGAAATCAAAAATCTTCACCACTGGACCAATAAACAGCATCAAGATAAATGGAGAAAAGATTGAAGTTGTCAAGGACTTCATTTTATTTAGATC
>NW_006408583.1:3538397-3544589 GCF_000296735.1 Chrysochloris asiatica
CATCAACTCGATGGCACCTATCAACAACAACAAGATTAAAAATCTTTAGAATCATCACTTCTGCAATGCCCTTAAATTCACAATATAGTCTGGATTAAAAAAAACTTAGAACATCCTATTCCATATAATGATCGATATATTGAACTTAATTTGGAGAAGAGCTATTTTCTCCACTAGATAGGGTTGCTATCAGTCACTGGACAAGTGGGTAGTAGGTCCCGTCTTCCTTTTCTCTGATGTTCCTCTTTCAATGTGTTAACCTTAACTTCAGGCCCCTGTACAATTATTGAACAAGGAAAAAAAATTTAAAGACTTACTAGAATTGCTGCTGGCCTTGTGCTGTCGAGTCAGTTCCAACACAGTGAGCCGGTATGGGGTTTGAGACTGTAAATCTTTACAGGAGCAGAAAACCTCAGTGAATTCAAACTGCTTACCTTGCAGTTAGCAGTTCAATGCTTAACCTACTGCGCTACCAGAGTTCCTTTTAGTAGAACTAGCATACTTACAATTAATCTTTGTAGCATCTGGGTCTAACAAAGGTTTAAAGCTCACTGGATCATGGATCACTTTTGTTTACTGAGAAATCTTTATTAATTTTCCATGGAGATATGACAAAATATAATTCACCATCAGATTTAGTCACAGCGGCATCTGCACAAAGCAAGAAAAAAGTACACACAACAGTGTAAAAGATGCATTTATGTCTCCTGCCTACTCTTGATAAGAATTTCTTCCAAACTGACCCCTGCTTACTAGTAAAAGACCTTCATTCCAAGAAATTTATGAAGTTTTCATGAATGAAAGAAGCTTCTGACAGAGTCATTTTCAATCCATCCACCTCCATCCACAATATCAAAATCAAGCACACCTATTTATCAGCTGACTAACATGGAACAAGTTATTTAAGCTCTTCGTGTCTCCATTTCCTCATCAGTCTCACTGTGGCACTGTAGAATAAGTACTGGGCTACTAACCGTGAGGTGGGCAGTTCAATCCTACAAGCTGTTTCTAGGAAACCCTGTATAGAGTCACTATGAGTTGGAACTGATTCCACCGCACTTAATAGCAACAACAAAACAAAGATGCTAACCATGCCACACAGGGTTGATTTAAGGATGAAATGAGTTAATACATGCACATGGCATATACCATCTATGTCTACCCAAACTACCAAATTGTGTCCTGAAATTAAGCTCATTTTTTAAATGTATTATTTCTATTATGGTGATTTTTCTTGATATTTTATTCTGTAGTCTCCTATGACTATTCCACAAATCAGTTAGTAATGAGTAATGTTACTGTTAGGTGCCAGTGAGTCAGCTTTGACCCATAGGAACCCTATGTACAACAGAATGAAACACTACCTGGTCCTGCGCCATCCTCACAATCCCTGCTATGCTTGAGCCCATTGCTGCTGCCACTATGCCAATCTATCTCATCAGGTGTCCCTCTCTTTGGCATGGACTCTCCACTTACCAAGCATGATGTCTTTCTCTAGGGCCTGGTCCTTTCTGATAATATGCCTGAAGTATGAGAGACGAAGTTTTGTCATCTTGTCTTCTAAGGAGCATTCTGGTTGTACTTCTTCTAACAGATGTGTTTGTTCTTCTGGTAGTCCATGGTAACTCATATTCCTCTCTAACACCATAATTCAAATGCAAAAATCAACCTGTATGCTGAGTAAATCACCTGAGAAGCTGGATTCTATGAAGAAAAACATGGCATCAGGGCTGGAGGAAAACTTACTAGCAACCTGAAATATGCAGATGATACAACCTTGCTTGCTAAAAGCAAAGAGGACTTAAAATACTTACTGATGAAGATCAAAGACCATGGCCTTAGTTATGGGTTCTGCCTCAATGTAAAGAAAAAAAAAATCCTCACAATTAGACCAACACAACATGATAAATGGATAAAATATTGAAGTTATCAAAGACTTCATTTTGCTTGGATATACCATCAACACTCATGGAAGCAGTAGTCAAAAAAATCAAACAATGTATTGCATTAAGCAAATCTGCTGCACAAGACCTTTTCAAAGCGTTCAAGATTAAAGATGTCAGTTTGAAGACTAAGGTGCACCAGACCCAAGCCATTATTTTCAATAACCTCATATACATGTGAAAATTGTACAATGAACAAAGAAGACCATAGAATTGATGTATTTGAGTTGGAGAAAAATAGTAATGAGTAATAGGTACTTAAAGTAGTATCTAAACCATCCAAATATATAATCAAAGATATATGCACTTTATGCATTAAGTTATATGAGGGTAAGTCAAAAAGTATTGCTACAAAATCATAGTAACTTTTATTTAAACAAAATATCAAAATGCGAAGCTATTGTTTCTCAACCTATCCTCTAATTAATTCTCTACACTTCTGAAAGCAGTATTTCCATCTCTCTATCCCTTCCCTGGACTCTTGGTGGGACACTCTAGGATAAGAACTGGACTTCATTCCAAACATTTGGTGGCTCGAATCCACCAGCCTACTCCTCATAAACCCTGCAGGGTCACTATGCATCAGAATTGACTTGTTGGCATTTAACAACAACAACAAGCCTTCACGAAATATTTCTGTTCTCTTGATTTATACCACATGAAAATGACAGTTGTAGTATCCTCAAGGGACTAAAATTATTTTCCTTTTAAATGTTCTTTGAGTTTGAGGAATAAAAGTAAGACTGGAGGGTGAAGGTATGACTATAGTGTGGGTGGCTAAAGTTTCCTAGGATATTCTCATAGGAAAGTCCTTGCTGCCCTCACAGAGGGAGCAGGCACATTAGCATGATGGGAAAGAATGCCTCGGCACAATTTTCCTGGCCTTTTTCTCACCAATTCAGCTTTCAATTTTCAAAAAAATTTTCTTTCTAATAAGTCCACATTTTGTCCTATGTTCTTCAATAAAATCTATCAAGATGATACCTTGGGAATCCCTGAAAAAAAAGCAGTCACCATCACCTTCTGAGCTGACCTTTCAGACTTGAATTTAACTGACCCTCAGAAGTCATGGTTGTGATTGGATCTTTTTTGAAGACACACTGTAAGAAATGGCATAGGGGCAGTGTCTGGCCTCCTCTAACTTCACAAGGGGGTAGGAGAATCAAGCTCCACATCATCCCAAGGATAAATCCTATGAGACTGAGTTCAGACATGTCTCCATCCCCCAGCTTTACTTATCAATTCTGACACCAACTCATGGCCTTCTCTGCTTCTCCCAGCCAACCTGTTTACCCAGCTAGGCTTTTGCCACAGACCACTCCAGAAGCAGCTTTTCTCCTCTCAACTGCAGCATAACATGTCTTACTATTATTTTCAGCCTCTACAGGTAACAGCAACCAAGGTAACCATCTAATAATCAAAAGTTTCATTTCTCATGTCAACTTCTTTTTTCCTCTTACAAAGTCCCATGCTTCCATGAGTCTGGAATCATTGCATTAATCCCACTCCTGAAGTCAGCAATAAGAAATAGTATAGGAGCAGCATCTGACCTCCTGGGAGGAAAAAGAATCAAATTCAATATCAGCTCAAGATAAGTCCCTATGAGACTGAGGTGAGATATACCCCCACCCTCCAACCTTCTTTATCAATTCTAACACCAACCCTAGGCACTCTCTGTGGATTTGAATTCATTGCAATGACCACACAGAACTCAGACAATACTCACAATTACGGGGTTTACTAGGGAAGTTAACAGGTGGCTCCATAGGATAAGCACTGGACTACAAACCACAATGTCATGGTTCGAGCCCACTAGGCACTCTTGCAAAAGATTTAAAACCTCAGAAAATCTATACAGGGTCTCTATGAGTCAAACCCAACTCTATGGTACTTAACAACAGGGATTATATCAGGAAAGTTAACAGAATCAGAAAGGCTCAAAACAGAGTTCTTCTTTCAGGACAGCCTCTTCCCACAATGCCTGCAGACAGACCTCTTTCTTGCCTTGGTCTCTCAGCCATGTGGCTCCTTGGCCTCTGCTGTACTTGAGCAATGTTAAAAAGGTTTTTTATACTGCCTATAGGATCAGCACGGGACTTATAACCACATGGTCGGCAGTTCAAACCCACCAGTTGCTCCTTGGAAACCCTATACAGAGTCACTATGAATCAGAACCAACTTCACAGCACTTAACAATAACAAATAAATATGTAAAGGGAATTCCACTCTACCATAAGTGTTAGCCTGAAGGCACTCAACTCTAGATCCATGGGTCAACCTAGCTCTTCCAATTAAGTGTCTGGGGGCACGTCACTCTGTGAGTCAGCCTCAAGTTCAAAGACAATAAACCTTACTCACTCCATGAGTCAGGAAACCTAGCACTCTGCCTCATGCCCTGGCTCTTGGTTCTGCTGCCACCACTCCTCTGTCACTTCTTTGGTGTCATAGCTCTCTGTCTTCTGGATAGAAGATGTTCAGTGTACAGGATTTCAGAGTCCAAAGCATGCTCTTCTTTCTAGATGGTAGTAATATCCCTTCTTCCAGCTTCTGTGAAGGCTTATTTTAAACTGAGTGGGGAATGGCAAGATTGATCAATCACTACATTAGTTCCAAGTTTTTACAATCACAATTGACTTTATTGAATGTAACTCACAGCTGAGTCATGTAATCCTATCAGCATATTTCCCCACCTTCTCTTATCCAGACCCAAAGGAAAAGAGGAAATATACCCAATGTACATGATCCCACCCAGTGTTTTGGGAGCAGTTACAAAGTCTATGGGAAGAAGAGTCATATCAAATAAATCACTGCACACATACACTAATGAGATTAAGACAAATATACTACTGAAAGAAGTTGTCTGCAGAACCTCCACTGGTCCCAGAGACATGTTGAAACACATTTTCTTTGAAATGAACCTGTACATGGATGAACTATCAATACTTTTGACTTACTCTCATACTTTTAGAGATCATCTCAAGAACATATCTGACCAAAAACAAGAAGAGTAGTTGAATGACAGATATTATAATGAAATGTGCAAAGACAGAGGGTTTAAATGACTATAATCTTTGCAGAAGCATACTGTCACATCTGTCTCACAAGGAACCACTTGAGGATTTCAAACTGCCCACCGATTGATTATTAGATAAGCACTTTAACCCCTGTGACACCAGGGTTCCTTATCATTATCTAAGAAGCAGATCACCAGAACTTTCCTGAAAGTGACTAGAGAATAATCAAAATATGTTGCTGTGGTGGTGATTAAGTGTCGTTGAGTTAGTTCAACTCTCAAGGATCCTGTATAGGATTTCCAAGGAGTGGTGGTAGGTTTGACCCGCCGACCTTGTGTTTCAAACCAACTTTGTGGTACAGTGCAATTCAACAGCATGTCACAGTTCTCCAGTCCAACACCATGCCCACTCAAAGTTAAACTTCAAAATCTTTATAAAAAAAAAAATCAGGTGTGGCGCTATAGATAAGCACTCAATCATAAGGTTGGTTTGAACTGCAAGATTGGCGGTTCAAACGAATAAGTCATTCCTTTGAATCCCTATATAAGGTCGTTATAAGTCAAAACTGACTCAACAGAATTTAACAATAGTGAATTATAAACAAAACAAAAAAGAAAAACTGTTTTCCTGATAATGAGACATATATTAGAGTAAAATTAGTCATATAAACAAAATTCAGTAACTTGTATAAATCAATTATAAAGGCTTCAGACTTGTGTTAACATTGCTCAGATCTATGTACATGGTAATTGGGTTGTTGCTTTATGCCATCCAGTCTGTTCTGACTCATAGCAACCCTATACACAATTGAATGAAATATTGCCTGCTCTGTGCCATCCTCACAATTGTTGTTTCAGCCCATTGCTGCTGCCACTATGTCCACCTATCCACAGATGAAAACAGTACACATGTATTCTTACATGGTTTCTGTGGTCAGGATTATGGGAACAGTTTAGCTAGATCCTCTCCTTGTGTTTCCCACAAAGCTGAAATAAAGAGGTCTACTATCCAAAGGATTTCAACTGTGAGGACCATGACAAACTATGGATAACTTTGTATAGAATGGGTATTCTAGAACACTTACTTGTGTTCCTGATGAACGTGTACTTAGATCGAAGCAGTCTTTCAAAAAGAACACTCTTTTTAAAATCAGGAAAGGTATGTCCCAGGGTTGTTTCCTTTCACCGTACCTAATCAATCTGTATGCTGCACAAATAATCCGAGAAGATGGATTA
>NW_006408583.1:3545117-3547285 GCF_000296735.1 Chrysochloris asiatica
AAACAAACAAATCTGTCTTGGAAGCATACACCCAGATGCTCCTTAGAAGCACAAGACTGTTTCTCTAATACTTTGAACATGTTATTCGGTGGGACCAGATCCTGGAGAGAAACATCATGCTTGGTAAAGTGGAGCATCAGCAAAAAAAAAAAAAAAAGAGGAAGACCCCCAATGAGCCGGACTGACACCTTGGCAGTAGCAATGAGTGCAGAAGTAACAACTATGAGGATGGCACAAGACTGGCCTGTGTTTCCTTCTGTTGTGTATAATGTCGTGTGACTTGGAATTGACTTGAAATCACCTAACAACAACAATAAGACTAATACCTCATTATGAATATGGCATCAGGACTAGAGTAAGATTCACTAACAACCTGTGATATGCAGATAACACAAACTTGCTTGCTTGAAGCAAAGTGGACTTGAAGTACTTACTGATGAAAATCAAAGACTACAGCTTTCAATTCATTTAAAGAAAACGAAAATCCACACAACTGTACCAGTCAATAACATCGTGATTCATAGAGAAAGATTGAAGTTGTCAAAGATTTTAACAATTGTAAGGAGGATGGCACAGGAGCAAACACTGGTTTTGTTCTGTTGTGCATAGGATCACTCTGAGTCAAAACAAACTCAGCAGGACCTAACAAACAGCAAATGATCCTTCACAAGTGGTCTGTCGCTCTCTCCTTGTCTGTCTTATTCTGAAATCTCCTCTGAAACCTGTCCACCATGGGTGACCCTGATGGTATTTAAAATACCAGTGACAGAGCTTCCAGCTTCACATCTTTATGATAATTATACTCAACGTTAATTTGGAGTTCAAAAACTCATATAGACTTCTTATTACAAGCATTGATACTTTCAAAAAAACTTATTAACATAGAATATTTAGCCTTTAAAAAAAGGGGGGAGGGGTGCGGATTGCTAGCTAGCTATGCCTTCATATACTCTCATCTTCTTACAGGGTTTGTCTTGAAGTCAAAATGCAGGTCTATCAGCCTTGACAACACACCTTTCATACACAGTTGAGATTAATCACATGGGAAACTGTCATTTAACTCTTCTTGGAATGACTTCTTCACAGAGCTCCAGACAGTGAATTTGGGGACAGGAATGTTACTGACGATTGAGCCACCTGATTCTTTAAAATTAGATAATCACCCAGGTTATTAATACCTTCACGGGATGAGTGGGTTTAAAACATGGTAAAGACCTAGACTTGGTTTCTATGCTAAAACAGCTGCAACAAAAAGACATAATTGAGTGGCATTCTCCAGCACTGATCTTAGACAACAGCACATTCACACAGTTGTCCAGAAACAAAATTCTTCATGATATAATGAATGCACTACTCCTTTCTATACTGAGAAAATGAATATGTGACCAGAAACTTTTCAAGAGGTATAGTGACATGATCAAACATTTATTTAAAATGCAATTCTAATCAAAATAATTAAGTGGGTTTTCCCCTCCTTGGGGATCTCAGCAAATATTACTCAAAATGAATGGCTTCCTAAATAATTAGCTTGTTTATCCAAACAGAATCAGAGGTGGCAAATACAATAAGACAGCACAATCAAAACAAGGCAATAGGATAATTTCTTCCTACAGTAATAAAATAATTTACTATATTTATAAAGAATGGACTGTGGTCCTTGCACTTAGAGAATTCTTATTTTAATTCTGGAGTCTTGACGACACAATGGGTTAAGCATTGGGTTGTTAACTAAAGGTCAACAGTTCCAACCTACCAGCTATTCCATGGGAGGAAGAGGTGGCAGTCTGCTTCCATAAAGACTCATAACCATGAGAACCCTATAGTTCTACTCTGTCTTAGAGTTGTTATGTGCTGAGTCTCTGGCAATGGGTGTGAGGGTCTTTTGTTTGTTATTTTAATTCAGAGGTTTGAGGAGTTTTGTTGTTGTTGTTGCTTTTCTGTTTTTTGCCTTCCTTTCTTTGTTTTTGTTACTCAGAATTTACCCAACATTTTCTAAATAAAATTTAACTTTACCTTTAATTCCAAATAAATTTAAAGATGTCCACAGACTCACGCAATTTTTAAGTTACAAAAAATAATCACATTCATCTACGATATGCATGACCATCCATAATTGTGGACTAAATATAGCCACTAAACTTCAGGTCCCACCACTCAGCGGTCAGTTT
>NW_006408583.1:3548395-3549639 GCF_000296735.1 Chrysochloris asiatica
GATCAGAGAAGGAGAGGAAGACCCCCAGTGAGATGGACTGGCAAAGTGGCAACATCAATGGGCTCAAGTGTAGAAATAATTGTGAGGTTGGCCCAGGACTGGGCAGAGTTTCCTTCTGTTGTGCATAGGGTTGCCATAAGTCAGTACCAACTCAATGGCACCTAACAATAAAAACAATGTGATGACATCAAGAACATCATACAGGAACAGGGAGAAAGCAAAAAATCATTAAGAAGACATGAAAGAAGGAAAAGATCAAAATGGATTTTGGAAGAGATACTGAAACTTGCTCTCCAGTGTAGAGATGCTAAAGCAAAGGGAAGAAATGAAGAGGTCTTAGAACTGAATAGAAAATTTCAAATGTCAGCTCGAGAAGATAAAGCCAAATATTACAACAAATGTGCAAAGATCTGGAATCAGAAAACCAAAATGGAAGAACACGCTCAGCATTTCTCAAGCTGGGGGAACTGAAGAAAAAATGCATGCCTCAACTTTTGTTATTGAAGGATTCTCTGGGCAAATTACTAAATGATGCAGAAAGCATCAAGAGAAGATGGGAGGAATACAGAGTCACTGAAACAAAAGGAAGTGGTTAATGTTCAACCATTTCAAAAGGTAGCATATGATCAAGAGTCAATGATACTGAAGGAGGAAGTCCAAGGTGCATTGAAGGAATAGGTAAAGAACAAGGCACCAGGAATTGATGGAATAAAAATTGAAATATTTCAAGAAAGTGAGGTGGCACAGGAGGCACTCACTCATCTATGCCAAGAAATTTGGAAGACCACCATCTAGCCAACTGATAGGAAGAGGTCTGTATTTGTGTCCATTCCAAAGACAGGTGACCCATCGGAATGCGGAAATCATCAAACAATCTCTTTGATATCCCATGTGAGTAAAGTTTTACTAAAGGTAATACAGAAACGGCTGCAAGCATACATTGACTGAGAACTTCCAGAGGTTGAAGTCAGATTCAGAAGAGGCCGTGGAACGAGAGATATCATAGCTGATGTCTGATGGATCTTGGCTGAAAGCAGAGAATATCAGAAGATGTTTACCTGTGCTTTACTGACTACGCAAAGGCTTTCAACTGTGTGGATCATGACATGCTATGGACAACATTGTGAAGAATGACTATTCCAGAACACTTAATTGTGCTCATGAGGAAACTATACACAGACCAAGAGGCAGTTGTTTGAACAGAACAAGTGGATACTGAATGGTTTAAAATCAGGAAAGGTGTG
>NW_006408583.1:3549964-3552064 GCF_000296735.1 Chrysochloris asiatica
AAATCCTCACCACTGGACCAATAAACAACATTCTTATCAACAGAGAAAAGATTGAAGTTGTCAAGGACTTCATTCTTCTTGGATCAACTATCAACAATCATGGAAGCAGCAGACAAGAAATCAAACAATGTATTACATTAAGCAAATCTGCTGCACAAGACCTTTTTAAAGTGTTGAAGAACAAAGATGTCAGCTTGAGGACTAAGGTGCACCTGATCCAAGCCACAGTATTTTCAATGACCTCATATGCTTGCGAAAACTAGACAGTGAATAAAGAAGACCATAGAAGAATTGATACTTTTGAGTTATGGTTTTGGAGGAAAATATTGAAAGTGTTATGGGAAAGAATCAGTAGATCCATTTTGGAAGAAGTGTAGCGAGAGTGCTCCTTGGAGGCCAGATAGCCAAACTTCAACTCTCATATACTTCGGACATATTGTCAGGAGGGGGCAGTTGCTGGAGAAGGATATCATGTTTGGTAAGGTGGAGGGTCAGAGAAAAAGAGGAAGACCCCCAGTGAGATGGATTGACCAAGCGGCAACATCCATGGACTCAAGCGAGGCAACAGTAGTGAGGTTGGCCCAGGATCAGGAAGTATTTCCTTCTGTTGTGCATAAGGTCGCTATGAGTCGGTACTGACTCGATGGCACCTAACAATAACAACAACAACAAATATTTACAGGAGAAGAAAGCCTCACCTTTCTTTGTAATAGTAGATTCAAACTACTGACGTGCTGTTAACAGCCCAACTCATAATCCACTCTGCAGCCATAGCTTTTTGAAAAAGCTCAATGTTACCAGCCAAAGTAAGACCAGGCAAGACTGTGAAATTGACCATAAATTGCTCATCAGCAAATTCAGGCTAAAGAGGAAGAAAATGAAAAGATGTTCTAGTGAGCCTGCATATGATTTTGAATAGATCCCACCTGAATGTAGAGACCATCTCAAGAACAGATTTAATGCACTAGACACTAATAACTCAACACTAGAAGAGTTGTGAGATAATATCATCAACAACACCATAAAAGAAGAAAGCAAAGTCATTAAAAAGACAGGAAAAAAGAAAATATCAAAATGGATGTTAGGTGAGACTCTGAAACTTGCTCTTGAGCATAGAGAAGCTTTATGGGGAAATGAGGGAGTAAAAGAACTACACAGAAAAATTCAAAGGGCAGATTGAGAAGACAAAGACAAGAATTATAATGAAATATGAAAAGACCTGGAGTTAGAAAATCAAAAGGAAAGAATACACTCTGCATTTCTCCAGCTGAAAAAACTGAAGACAAAAATTCAAGTCTCATGTTGAAATATTGAAGGATTCTATAGGCAAAATATTGAATGATGTGAAAATACTCAAAGATGGAAAAAATACAGAATTGCTGTACCAAAAATAAATGGTCATTGTTCAAATATTTCAAGAAATAGTATATGATCATAAACCAATGGTACTGAAGGAAGAAGTACAAAAAGAACTGAAGGCATAGGCAAAAACAAGGCTTAGGAACTGTTGGAATACAAATTGAAATCTTTCAACAAACCGATTCAGCGAAAGTGTTCTCTCATCTACACCAAGAAATTTGGAAAGCAACTACCTGGTCAACAGATTGGACAAAATCTATATGTGTGCCCATTCCAAAAAGAGGTGAGCCAACAGAACACAGAAATCATTGAACAATATGATTAATACCACAAGCAAGTAAAGCTTGCTGAAGATAAAAAAAACAAAAAACAAAAAACAATTGCAACAGTACATTGACAGAGAACTGCTAGATATTCAAGTCAGATTCAGAAGAGGATATGGAATAAGGGATATCATTGCTGATTTCAGATGGATCTTGCCTGAAATCAGAGAATATCAGAAAAGTTTAGTTGTGTTTTATTGACTAGGCAAAGGCTTTCGATTATGTAGATCATAACAAACTATGGACAACATTGTGAAGAATGACTATTCCAGAACACCTAATTGTGCTCATGAGGAAACTATACACAGACCAAGAGGCAGTTGTTTGAACAGAACAAGTGGATACTGAATGGTTTAAAATCAGGAAAGGTGTGTGCCAAAGTTATACTCTTCCACCATACTTATTCAGTCTGCATGCT
>NW_006408583.1:3553650-3555692 GCF_000296735.1 Chrysochloris asiatica
AAAAAAAAAAAAGAAAGAAAGAAATCAACTGATATATTGCATTCAGCAAATTTGCTGGAAAAGCCCTCTTTAAGGTGTTCAAGAGCAAAGATACACCTTAAGAACAAAGGTGTGTCTGACCAAAGCCATAGTATTTTCAATTGCTTCATATGCATGTGAAACTTGGTCAGTGAATAATGAAGACAATAGAAGAATTGATGTATTTTAATTATGGTGTTAAATAAGAATATTTTAAAATGCCATGGACTGTCAGAAGAAATATCACATCTGTCTTTGAAGAAGCACAGTCAGAATGCTCCAGGAAGGGATGGTGAGACTTCATGTTTCATACTTTGAATATGTTATTAGGAGGGACCAGTCCCTGGAGAACGACATCATGCTTGGTAAAATGCAGGGTCAGCTAAAAACAGTGGGAACCGAAGGAGATGGATTGACAGAGTGGCAGCAGCATTTGACACAAACTTAACAATTGTGAAGACTGTGCAGGACTAGGCAGTGTTTTATTCTGCTGTTCATGAGGTCACTATGAGTCAGAACCAACTCAAACACACCTTAAAACAACCACAGTACTTCAGGTCAGAGATACATAACTATAATAGCACAATAAAACCCATATGATATTTATTTTCATTTCCTTGTAGCTTCATAATTTGCAATTAAGGTAATCTTTTAAATGAATGAAATATATTTCTTTTTACTGTCATATTTTATTTAAAAGTTATTATTAAAAATATGTATTAAAACAAATATACGATGACACAAAGTTCACAAAATCAAAACCAAATGAATGAACATTATTTAACAGTCTGTACAGCACATATCATTCAATTCATTATCAAATTTGTATCAAACTATGACTTTCTCTAAGTTGTTTCTTTCTAGATTCTGAATCATGGTACTTACAAATGGCTAATAGTCACTTTCTGTTCCACCAATTTGCCTAATGTGTATTCACTGAACTTATCATCAGAGAGATATATAGTAAATACATCCGGCAAACAAGAAACCTCCTATCATTGAAAATTAAATCACATAGTACACAACTAAAATCACAGCAATGATTTCAATGATTAGTTGAGTGAACTGCTTCTCAGATAGAAATAAAATCAATCATATTTCTCATACAACCAATTTATTGCATGTTGAAATATGCTAATGAAATCCATTTGTAACCTATGACTAATTATGCAATGTAAAACTTAGAAAGACATATGTAAATCAAACGCTTAAAGAACTTTTCAAATATGGCTGAAATATTTACAATGTATAATAAAACAGAGTAATACTTCATTAAACTCTGACCCACAATAATCTAAGACAATGAATAGCACAAATGAATTATTCTTTCAGTAAATTAAATCATCCCTTGTATAAATAAATATACACACCAAAGACAACGTGCCTGACAGACAGATTAGGCTTACTAATAAAGACTTAAAAACCCTAAAAGAACCAGTGAGAACAGTGCTGCTAAGAATCCAGTGTTACCACCTCGCATCAGTGTAATCCCTACCACGACATTTTTCATACTTTGATTTTCTTGCCCTATAACATCTTATGATTCCAACTATCCAAATCTTTCAATGTCTTCCATGAAACTTTTCAAGACAATATTTTTTCTATCTACTTCTGTCCTTACCCAGAGTATGCTTTGAGCAATTTGATTATTAAATTTTAAATTAATGTTTTTGTCATCGTTTGCTGTTGTTGTTAGGTTCCATCCTGACTCATAGCAATCCTATGCACAACAGAACAAAACATTGCCCTCAAAATCACGGCTTTGATTGAGGCCATCGATGCTGCCACTTTGCCAATCCATCTCTCCTAGGAGTCTTCCTCTTTTTCTCCAACCCTCCACTTTACCAAACATGATATCCTTCTCCAGTGACTAGTCCCTCCTGATAGTATGTCTGAAGTATGAAAGATGAAGTCTGGCCATCCTGGCTTCCAAGGAGCATTCTGGTTGTACTTTCAACACAAATCTATTTGTTCTTTTGGCAGTCCACAGTACTTTCAGTGTTCTCCTCCAACACCATATGCAT
>NW_006408583.1:3556332-3558236 GCF_000296735.1 Chrysochloris asiatica
ATTTGGTGTTCCCTTGTTCTGTTTGAACAACTGCCTCCTGGTCTATGTACAGATTCCTTATGAGCACAATTAAGTGTTCAGGAATACTCATACTTCTCAAAGTTGTCTACAGTTTATCATGATCCACACTATCTAAAGCCTTTGCATAGTCAATAAACCATGAGTAAACATCTTTCTGGTATTCTCTGCTTTCAGCCAAGATCAGCAATGATACCCCTCATTCCATGTCCTCTTCTGAAATTGGCTTGAACCTCTGGAAGTTCTCTGTCAATGTATGGCTGCAGCTATTTCTGTATTACCTTTAGTAAAACTTTACTCGCATGGGATATCAATGATATTGTCCAATGATTTCTGCATTCCGTCGGGTTACCTGTCTTTGGAATGGGCACAAATACAAATATTTCCAAGCAAATGGCCAGGTAGTTGTCTTCCAAGTTTTTTGGCATAGGTGAGTGAGTGCCTCAAGTGCCTCTTCACTTTCTTGAAAGATTTCAATTTGTATCTGTAAATTCCTGGTGCCTTGTTATTTGTCTTTGTTAGGTGCTATCAAGTTGGTTCCAACTCACAACAACCCTATGAACAACAGAACGAAACACTGCCTGGTAGCAAGCCATCCTCAGAATTGTTATATTTGAGTCCATTGTTGCTGCCACTAAGTCAACCCATCTTGTTGAAGGTCTTATTCTTTTTCCACTTTACCCTTCACTTTACTTCCTAAAAGCATGATCATAGTATGAAAGATGAAGTCTTGCCATCCTTGCTTCTTAGGAGCATGTTTGCCATACTTCTTCCAAGATAGATTAATTTTCTTTCCTGGCAGCCTATAGTACTTTCAATATTCTTAACCAATATCATAATTCAAATGCATCAATTCTTCTATAGTTTTCCTTATTTATTGTCCAACTTTCACATGCTTCTGAGACAAGCGAATATACCATGGCTTAGGTCAGGCAAAAGTTAGACCTCAAAGTGACATCTTTGATCTTTAGCACTTTAAAGAGGTCTTTTGCAGCAGAACTGCTTAATGCAATGCATGCTTTGATGTTTGTGCTGGTACATCCATGAGTGTTACAATGGTTCCAAGCAAAATGAAGTCTTTGGCGTCAATCTTTTCTATATCAACTGTGACGTTATTTATTGGTGCAATTGTGAGGAATTTAATTTTTATTTAAATTGAGGTGAAATCCAGACTTAGGACTGTAATCTTCGATCATTATCAGTATTTTAAGTTCTCTTCACTTCTAGTGAGCAAAGTTGTGCCATCTGTATATCAAAGGTTGTTCATCTCTCTTCCTTCAATACTGATGCCACATTCTCATTTCTATAATTTAGCTTCTCAGATTAGTTACTCAGCATTCAGATTGAATAAGTATGGTGAAAGGATGTAACTCTGACCCACACTGTACCTGATTTTAAACCACACGGTATACCTTGTTCTGTTGAAATGACTCCCTCATGGTCTATGTACAGGTTCCTCATGAGCAAAATTAAATGTTTTGCAATTCCTATTCCTCACAATGTTATTCACAGCTTCACACATTTGAATGTATTTGCATAGTCAAGAAAGTACAGATAAACATCTTGCTGGTATTCTCTGCTTTCAGCGAAGGTATATTTGACATCAGCAATAATATCCCTAGTTCCATGTGCTCTTCAGAATCTAGCTTGAATTTCTGGCAGCTGCCTGTGAATGCACTTCTGCAGTCATTTTTAAATTATCTTCAGCAAACTTTTATTTGTGTATAATATTAATGACATTGTTTGATGATGTCTGCATTCTGTTGGGTCACCTTTTCTAGCTGGTTGACCAGGCAGTTGTCTACCAAATTTCTTGGCATAGACAAATAAGCACTTCCAGTATTGCATCAGTTTGTTGAAACATTTCAATTTTTATTCCATCTATT
>NW_006408583.1:3561471-3563609 GCF_000296735.1 Chrysochloris asiatica
TAATCCTCTGTGGCTATGTCACTGACTCTGGGCCTAAGAGTCCCCAGGCCTTGCCACACTGCTGGCCAACCAGGTCTCCACCTGGATTCACAGGAATCTAGTGAACATTGTAGGGCTTAGCTCACAGCTTCATTGCTGTTTTTCCCTCACTTCCTCTTATCGGTGACGAATGTGGTCACCAATCAGAGTGCATGTCTGCTCATTTATTCCCCAGATGACCCTTTTCTTAATGGGTCTCTACAAAACAAGGTGAGAGAAGACACTGATAGGATGACATGATTCAGCTATGGATGTTAACAGATTCCATTATAATTGTAAAAACTTGAAACTGTAGCATGGGAATAAAATGAGCCATCTGAGAAGCAAGTTGGGGCATCTTACTACCATCAAAGAGAAAGAGCCAGAATGGAGCATGTCCTTTGGACCCTTTGCATTGAATTGAGCCTCCTCACCCTAAGACAGAAATTTGTGACACTGAAGGAGTAGCAGAAGAGTGGCAGAAGAGCAATCGGAACAGAACCAAGATCTAGAGACCTAAACAGAGCACTTGGCTTCCCACCCAAGAAGCAAGGAAAGGTGAGTGACTTTAGGCAGAGTGGGAGTTCTCTAGACACTTAAGTGGGAGAGGTAGGTTTGCTGACCCATAGAGCTAGAGTGACTGCTTTCAAGCTCAGATTTGTGGTGGAGTAGTATGTCCTATGAGCATTTATCAGCAGCCCTAACCGAGTGTTTTAGCATTGCCAGAGCAGGAGTAAAGGGCCAGAGAGAAGCCTGCTTCTGGGCATAGCTGAGAAGAGGCTGCCCTGACTAAAAGAACTGTGCCCAGAACATTTCTGACCTGTTAACTACCCTAATAGGCCCCATAACTGTGAGGATCATGTCTGAGTTCTGTGTGGTCATTACAATAGATCATCAAATCCAGGTGAGAAGTCGAGAGTGCTGTGGGAGGGATGGTTGGTGCCATTTTTGCAAGTTTCCATTTTCCTAGATACATATTTTGTACATTCCAGATTCTGATTATTAATTGATGTTACATCTGTTTCTTCTCATTTTGAGCATATTCCTTCAGTAAGTGAAGGTCCTGAAAGCTTTGCCCCATGAATGTCATTAAGATTTATTTTACCTTGAGACTGTTCTTTCCCAGTGTTTTGAGTAACTTCCAAACTGAGGGGTTCATCTTCTGGTATTATATCAGACAGTGTTTCACTGTTATTCATAAGATTTTCCAATGGCTAGTCTTGCAGAAGTGATCCACCTCTCCTTTCTACTCTGTCTTAGTCTGAAAGCTTTGCTGAAACCTGTTCACCATGAGTAACTATGCTGGTATTTTATATACTGGTGGAAGTTTCTAGTATCACAGGAACATACAAGGCACCACAGTATGACAAATTGACAGACAAGGGATAGATTAAATTGATGATGATGATGATGATGTTATGTGCCGTGGAGTCGGTTCCGACTCCTGTACAGGGTTTTCGAGGCTGTAACTCTTTATGGGAGCAGAAAGCCTCATCTTTCTGCCACGGAACAGCTGATAGTTTTGAACTGCTGACCTTACAGTTTGCAGCCCAATTCGTAACCACTATGCTACCAGAGCTCCTTAAATTAATAATGAATGTAAATATTAAAATATTAATATTGCATAAAATGCCTTGTGCACTTTGTTTATCAGACATTATGTTAAAGGTTTTCTGTGCATAATTTTGTTTTAATTCTTATATCAGCTACCTAAGTTATAGACTATTAATAAACCCCATTGATGTCAAGTTGATTCCAACTCATAGCAACTGTATAGGACCGAGGCGATATCAATCTGTATGGACATTGAATGTTGCAACTTTCTCCCACTGAGCAGTTGGTGTATTCAAACCATCAATCTTTTGGTTACAAGCTGAGTGGTTTAACCACTACACCAGTACTCCTGTGCTATTACTATTCCCAATTTATCCTTCAGAAAAATGAGGTTTAAGATAATTGATAACTATGTATAACATCACATAGCTTGTTGTTGTTGTTGTTGTTGTTGTTAGGTGCCTTCAAGTCGATACCGACTCATAGCAACCTTATGCACAGCAGAATGAAACACTGCTCGATCCTGGGCCAACCTCACTACTGTTGCCATGCTTGAGCCCATTGAT
>NW_006408583.1:3563789-3565719 GCF_000296735.1 Chrysochloris asiatica
TTTCAATATTGTCCTCCAACACCATAACTCAAAAGCATCAATTGTACGGACTTCTGTATTCACTGTCCAGCTTTCGCATGCATATGAGGTGATTGAAAATACCATGGCTTGGATCAGGTGCACCTTAGTCTTCAAGCTGACATCTTTGCTCTTCAACACTTTAAAAAGGTCTTGTGCAGCAGATTTGCCCAATGCAATACATCGTAGCTTGTTGTTGTTGTGTGCCGTGGAATCGGTGCCGACTCATAGCGACCCTGTGTAGGCTTTCCGAGGCTGTAAATCTTTACGAGAGCAGAAAGCCTCATCTTTCTCCCTCAGAACAGCTAGTGGGTAGTAAAGTAAGGATTCTAACCCATGATAAATCATTTTATATGCACTGTCTTAAATTATAAGCTAACACTCTTTTGTGTGTAGATTATCTTTGCTCATCTTATAAACTGGGTTTTCATCCCTCACACAATGCAGGAGATTGATTGTTGATACATTATACATAATTAAGAAATTCTTCCAACTTGTACTGAATTTAAGTAAAGGAAGGTGAGGAGATTCACTTCCTAATTCATTCTTCTCTCTGGTCTTCCTTCTATTTGATCAAACCATTTTAGCATTTCAAAGTGTCTTGCTCATTTCATACTTTTTACTGGATCATGAAGTTGAGATGAGTCAGTATTTGCTATCCACTGAGACTACTTTTTGTCCAAAAACAAACAGAAATGATCTGTTTTGATAATAAATAAAATTGCAATAAAATAAGTACAGTCTAATTTGCATTTGGACTCCTGGTGTGGTGCTATAGGATTGGCACTGAACTGCGAACCCCAAGGTCAGCAGTTCAAACCCACCAGCCACTCCTCAGAAACCCTATACAGGGTCATATGAATCAGAACCAACTTGACAGCTCATAACAACAATTTGCATTTGGCTTCATTGCAAGACTTTTGCACATTCAAATAAGAAACAGTTTTGCTCAGTAGTTAATATTCAGATGACGCAATCTTACTTGTTGGAAGTGAACTTAATTACTGATGAAGAACAAAGACTATAGCCTTCAGTATGGATTGCACCTCAAGGTAATGAAAACAAAAACGTTTACAACTGGACCATCATGATAAATGAATAAAAAGACTGAAATTGTCGAAGCTTCATTTTGCTTGGATCTACAATCAACATTCATGGAAGTAGCAATTAAGAAATCAAATCACATATTGCATTTGGAAAATCTCCTGCAAAAGAACTTTTTAGAGTGTTAAAGAAAAAAGATGTCAGTTTGAGAACTGAGTTGCACCTGACCCAATTCATGGTATTTTCAATCACCTCATATGTATGTGAAAGTTGTTCTCAGGAGGGACCAGTGGAAAAGAAGAAAAGCCCCAACAGGATGGATTGATACAGTGGGAGCAACACTGGTCTTAAATACAACAGTTGTGAGGATGGAGCAGGACTGGCAGTGTTTTGTGTGTTTAGGGTCCCTATGGGTTAGAAATAACTTGACAGCATCTAACCACAACAGAAATATGGATGTCAATTACAGTTAATAATCTAAGTGAGGAGATTTCCAAGTAGAATATTGAACATGTGACCTGGCTTTTTTCTGTTGCCTATTATAAACTGCATGAACAAGATAAACTAAAAAATGAAGTGTAAAATAATATAGGAGTCAGGACATGCTGGGTTAGAAAGAATATAAAACTGTTTCTCATTCATAGACTCTACCGATGGCAATTTTTCTCAAAATAAGAAATATCTTCATGTCAGGTAGAAGAATAATATACTTAAAAAAATTTTTTTTGTATACTTGTAAAAGTATACAAACTGTGTATATTTTTGAAAGTATACACAAAAGAATATATTCAAATTTAACAATGTCTACATGTGGCACTGTGGGATAAAGCATTTGGCCACAGGGTTGGTTTGAATCACAAGGTTAGTG
>NW_006408583.1:3565974-3578040 GCF_000296735.1 Chrysochloris asiatica
TTCTTTACTAAATAAGCTAAACTATCAGTCCGTTTAAAAAACATATTTTAGGAAATACGTTTGGTTTAGGTTTTCTAAGACAGTTTTTTGTAGAAGTTTTCAAATACTGAAGTTCCTCTGTGAATATTCAGGACATATCTCACAGACCCTCTTCATGAAGCAATAGGGTTTCTATGAAACTTGAGAGCATTGTCCCACAACACTCTAACAGGAAGTTCAAAACAGGAAAAGATATCTCAAAAAGGTATGAACTTTAACAAGATTTATAGAAAACCCACAAGTTTTTAAGAGAATTGTTCTGACAAAGCACTATCAACATGGACTAGAAGATACAGAAACATTTCAAAACAGAGGCTTTTGGTTCTCACACTATGAGAGGAAACAAATAGCTGTTCATTTGCAAACTCAGTTTTCTTAATGCAAAGAGTGGAGAATTCAGATGACAGAAGCAAGCATCCAGAAGAAATAAATAGTCACAGAGAAGTGGTAACATGTATCCAGCTGGACTCTGAACTGCTGTGGACTAGTGACTATTATATCCCATCTTTCCCTTTTTGAAAGGAAGCATCTGTAGCAATTTTCTCATTTCTGAAAGAGAAGAAAAGACTTGTATCTTTAATTCAAAGGTCTTCAGATCAAGAATTCTGGTACTCAAAGAAGTGTCTCCAAAGAACTACAGCTGTAGATCTTCGTCTGCACCTTTTCCTAATTTAAATGAGGACTCCTGGACCTTTAAATGAAATCTCTTGCCATGATGATGTTGGTAAGTGGCATCAAGTCAGGTCTACCCCATAGCAACCCTGTAGGAATGATGTGGCACTGTAGGATAAGCACTTTATTGCAAAGTCAGTTTGAACCACAGGGTCATTGGTTCAAATTCTCCAGCTTCTCTTTGGAAACCCCATCCAGGGTTTCTATGAGTGGGAATCAACTTGAAGCCTCTTCAACAACAACAACAATATAGTTTCCAAGGAGTGACTGTTGGGTTTGAAATGCCACTGTGGTCTAGTGCCAAGATGGGATGATACATTTGGGGTTTGGGGGGAAGCAGTAAATGTATTTCATATATGGGTGAATGGAGACTATAGCTACAGTACAGAATGGCAGACTGCATTTCCCAAAAATGGTTACAACTGTATCTCCTATCCCACATATTCTTTTAGAACCTTGTAACTCTTGTCCCTTTCAACACAGACATTCAATTGTTTCAATCAATGGTGAAAATGGAGCTATATGAAATTCAAGGTAAAGTCCTAAAAATACCAAATTATATTGTTCTCTTGTAATGCTCACTCTAGTCACCAAATGAGGAAGTTAATGGCACCCATAGAGTATCAACCTTCAGAAAACACAAAGTTCCCACTCCCCAGTCTTGAGTAACTTCTCAACCTGCATCAACTTAACAAACCATGTGAGTGAGCCATTTTGAAAGTGAACTTTACAGCCCTCAGTCAAGTCACCCCAGCTAATGCTTCTTAAAACACAAACTGTCTCCAGAGCCACAAACCCAAATTGTGGATTTGTAGGAAAATAATCCGATTGTTGTTGTTTCAAGCCACTAGTTTTGAATTTAAAAAAAAAGAGCAATAGATTATTGAAACAGATCTTCAAAACAACACTGATGATTTGGTACCAACCGGAGGTTGGGTTTTTCATTGTACTCTTGTTTCTTTCTCAAAAGTTTTCTTCTTAAATTTCTAATTTCAAGTGATTAAACTAAAGTATCATTGCTTGCTATATGGCAAAAATAAAAAGATTTAAATTAACTTCTATTATATAAAAGTAGCTGGATGCTAAAAAAAATTTCTTCAAAGAAAAGGTATACTAACATATTTTCAAATGCCCACTTTATTCACTCATGGCAAAGGATGTGGTTTTGAAAGATCAAACTGAAAGTATTGTTGGATTGTTTCCTGGGGTTAAGGCTTTGTTCTGGTTTTGCTTTTTGTTTTATAAAATAGCATTTAACTTCAACTTTTTTGACCAGCTAATCACATTTTCCTCAACACATAAAATGGTCATACATACAACTACACCTTTGTTTCATTTATAAGCTTTAGTTCTTGCAGTTCTCTTCAGGGAAAAAAGTATGCTCTTCAGTACTATAGACTTTGACATCTTATTTTTTTCCTTAAATGAACAATATATTAGTGTTGTCTATTTTACACTTTATCTATTGAATTGGTAACAGCATTACCAATTCAGGTAACCTGGGTCATAATAAAATTGTCTTGTTTTTCGACAATAGATTGAATCATTTAGGACATCATATATATTATCCACTCCGCTTACTTATATGTCTGGTCTGAGCAGACATCAAAACATTTCTTCTGTTCAGCTAGACATGGTTTTTGACTCTAATGTTTAACAAATACTGTGTTTACCCAACTTGTTTTGTACCAAGTTATCTGCAGGTGGACAAATATACATTTATTTTATACCTACAGAATCCATAATGTTGCAATTTTTTCTTTTGAGGCATTATTTTCACATTAAAGAAAAAGGGAGAGAGAAAAAGAAAGGGAATCATCAAGGCAAGCAATCAATGCCTTCAGAACAAACCCCCACCCCTCTAAGACCGAAACTCAAAGGGAACATATAAGCAGGCATGTAAGCTTGCTGGAGACCACACTGGTCAACTGTCAAGTGGAAGAGGGGGAAAGGCAGCAATGAAGCAATGGACTGAGTTCAACCACATTCTATAGACTCCCTTTGACTTGTAGATGAAAGAGAGAAGAGGAAGGGCTGGTTGGTCCAAAGTGTTGTGAGACTTGGGGACACCAGAGCCCATGGATAAGGACATAGCCACAGAGGGCTAGAGCTGAGTGAAGCATCCAGCTGATATGAAGTAAGGAGAGATGCACAAAAACACGCAAACTTGCAGATAGTACCCATTTGACCTAGCCTCGATGGCTTGATGATCAGAACTCGACTAGAGAAAGCTTAAAAAAAAAATGATAAAGGAAAGGAGGGCAAATTGCTACAATTTGATGAACTTGACCTATACTCATGGATGTAGCAGCTCAAAATACCAACAGAGAGGGAGGCTTCACATCAAGTATCAATGCTATCCCCTCTGTATACAGGGTAGGTAGGGATAGGCAACTTAGACATTGGCAACCCAAAATGAGAGGGCAATAAAGGCATGAAGTAACTGGCTTACAAGTTTTCAAGAGGGAGTTTAGTTTAAGAGTGTGCGGGGAAAGATAGAGTCCCCACTGAATAGTTTTCATCTTGTCTAGATGAGTCAGGTAAAAAGAGATGGGATAAGATTCTTATGATTCAGTAGTGAGTAATTGTTATCATGACTAATTGAAACTGTCACAATTATAAAGGTAGAAGTTTTGGAACAAAAACGGGAGAGTTAATCTTACAGTACAGAAATAGAGGACCCTAGGACCATCAAGGGAGAAGTGCACAAGCAGAATGCCGGACCGTATCCAGAGAAGCAGCAACACCAGAGATGGAGGCAGAGATGAGGACATGGAGAAAGGGAGCAGCTGAGGACTCTGGATTCATGGAAAGAGAGAACTGAGAGCTGGCAGCCAGGAGGCAGACTTGCAGAATATGCCCTTTGGTGGTTTAAATTTTTATATATGCCTGAGTGTTTAAAAAACAAAACAAAACAATAAAAAGAGCTAAAACGAATAGAGATAAATATTGTTAACTGATGGTACATGGAGGGGATTATAATCATTGTAATGAAACAAAGTATATGATTTGTTGAATGTAAAACTGATGATCTGCCCTGTAAACTTTCACTCAATTCACAATAAAAAAAAAAACATTTTTTTTAAAGATAGAAAAGGAACATCTACAAATTTTAATGGGTCTACCATTTATTGGAAATAGCTCTCTTTCATCAGTTAGTCTTCTGTGAACCAGGTATTTTATAGACATGTTAAAAATTTAACCTCTACTGTGAATCTAACAACCACATTTGCAGTTTTACAAATGAGATAAGAGGCTCAGAAAGGTCAAATTTACATACTTGTTAAGTAGAAGGTTTCAAGCCCAGCTCTAACTCACTGTAAGACTTGGGTATACAAATACACCACATTGCTCTCCACTAGTCATGCTTCCTCCTCCTGGTCCAAGGACTCGTTGGAAAAAGTATTAAAAATGGTTTAAAAAGATGATGAAATATAAGAGTCTATTAAAAAATTTCACTTCATTATTGCTGCACTGATCCTCAAGTCTTAGCTGAACTCTTTCTTTGATGCTTTGGTTTCTTTAGAACAGCAAAAGTACTGTTCATCTATACCAAAATAGGTTAACCTTTCAAAGAACTGTCAGTATAAGGGTGCTATATACTAATTGTTGTTGTTAAGGGTCATCAAGTTAACTCAGACTCATAGGATCCTTATGTATGATAGAACAAAATGTTGCCTAATTCTGTGCTGTCTTAACATATCACCAGCGTGTCCATCATTCCACCTCACAGAGGGTCTCCCTCCCCTTCTTTGGCCCTATACTTCACTACACATGATGTCCTCCTCTCGACTTTGATCCTTCCTGATGACATGTCTAACGCAAGAAAGTCAGACAGTGCTCTCTTTTGATGTATAGGTTCCCAATGTCGGTATTTTAGAGGTAGATCACCAGGTCTTACTTCCTGGACTGTCTCAGCCCAGAAGCTCTGCTGAAATTTGTCCAGAGTGGGTGACTCTTAGGGTATTTAAAGTATCGGTGGCATAATTTTCGGCTTCATAATAACATGGAAGCCGCCAGACTATGGAAAATTGACAGGTGGTGGTTTATATGTCAATACTATAGTGAAAACTGTGTCCCATTACTGCTCATTTTCCTTTGGAAACCAGGGTTTGGTTTTCCAACTTCCATGTGAGAGGAGTAATTATTGGGCTGCTTAGGAAATGGAACTGCAAAAGATTCAGTGCTTTGACCCAGTTTGTAGAAGAAATGTGCATTAATGCTTATGTAAGAACACTGGGATGACAAACTCTGTGCTTCATTTTCATACTAATAAGCCAGGCTTCTATAAGACTCCAAGGTTGAGCTCTCAAGAGAGATTGTTCCTTCAGCCAATTTTTTTCTTGACTTCATAGTTTATAAAATAAAACACCATCTGAGATACAAAGAAAATACAAATTAATAAAACACAGGACTATGGCCTCATATCAACATGTAGAGGATTTATGCACATAAACAGCCAAACACAAGTTTTGAAACAGACCCTATAGACTTCCAGTTTCCATAGCAACTGTACAGTTTTATTGAATGTAAAAATGTAAACAGATGAGTGCAACTCAGGTAAACCATCAATGTTGCTATTGTTGTCCTCTGTGTGGCAGAAATAAGTAGTACACAGTGTAACTTTCTAAAATAAAATAACCACAATTTATACCCTGGACTCCTTGGTCTGTGAACATCGTTCCCTTTGAACGTCTTTCCAGTGCTGCTTCACTAATTACCCATGAATACAAAGATTCTAATGAATTATTAATAATTGTGTTATTGAAACAGGTTGGAAAACGACATTGCAAACAGCAAATAGGGTGAATATAGCAATCCTGCCAAACGCTTGCATTGTGTTCTCTTACTCCTTTGATTCCAAACTGTTCATTCATTGACCCATGGAAAAAGAAGGGTGAGGCTGGGGAGTGAGGGAAAAAAGAAAAACAACAACAAAAGATTAGAAGCCCCCCTCTTAGCTGGTTGCATGTTATTCTCAGAAAAAAAAGAAAATGCTTTTGGTTAGAATTAATAAAGGAATACTTTTGGTGAGGACAGATGAGGAAAGGTGATAATCATTGAAACTGAGCATTAAAATTAGCACTGAAAAGGAAAATATAATGTTCCTACAGGATTAATTTTTTTTAGTAATAAAAATATATATATATATCTTTTACTCAGAACTCTAATTCCATATTTTCTTAATTTGTTAAAGCTGCGGAGCCCCGGTGGTATAAATGGCTATGCCGTTGGGCTCCTAACCACAAGATCAGTAGTTCGAGTTCTAAAGATTTACAGCATGGGAAACTCTACACGAGGTCACTGTGACCCCATTTCAATGGCACATAGGCAGCCAGTCCGTCATAACATGTCACAGCGTGGTGATGGTGTTGATTGTCTGCCTCAGCACCTGGTAGATTCAAACTGCTGACCTTTCAAGTTCTTAATCGACCACACACACTACCAGGACTCTATGACCCCAAGTAGATGGCTTTGAAGAATAAAAATTGATTTTCTCAAATTTCTGGAAGATAGACTTCTGAATCTAGGACCCCAGAAGGGGCACACTCTCTAGGCCTACTCTAGGAGAAGATTTTTCTTTTGTCTCTTTTACTTTCTTTTAAAAATAAATAAATATTTATTTTCATGGAAAAGAAATCAATACAGTTCTTTTCTTGCCACCTTTTCTTAAGAATTATTGCTGTTAAGTGTCGTTGAGTCCGTTCCAACTCATAGCGACCGGGTGTAGGATTTCCGAGCAGCGGCTGGTGAATATGAACCGCCAACCTTGCGCTTCAAACCAAACTTGAGATCAAGCGATAATCCTTCCTAGAGTCACACCAGGACTCCTTCTTAAGAATAGGTAGATACAAAGTGGACAGGTGAAATAGCTTGTTCAAAATCATACCATTAGTTAATTTCACAGCTCAAATGTAGATCTATAATCTGATGTTTTCATTTAGAAGTCAAATGAGAATATGTAATCATTAGCTAATAATATGAAGTTGTTAGAGATGGGTATGCTTGATTAGCTAGTTTTATCATAGGACTGAGAATGAGGAATTCCTCATTATTTCGTTTTGTTGTTGTTAAGTGCCGTCAAATCAGTTCCGATTTATAGTGACCCTATATAGGGTTTCCAAGGAGTTGCCGAGTTTGAACCACTGAACCACTGAGTCAAACCGACCTTGTGGTCCAATGCTTTATTCCACAGTGCCAGGCCAAGACTACAACTGAGGAGTAAATTAACAGGAAAATCTTGCTGGAATAGTAGTAAAATTATAAATGTGTATGATAACAATAGGAAGAAAAGCTAAAATTCATCGATTCATTAGCAAGCCCTCAAATGTTAATCCAAGTGCTCTTCATGGTAATAAAACTACTATCCCTTATTAAATAATTAATGAGTTAGGAATTGTGTTCATTGTATATATTGAAGTTTACTGGCTAGAAGTATAAATTGCAAAGTTATTGTTGATTTCAAATCTTGGTCGAAATGCTCGTTAACTAAATAATCCTGAGCAGGCTACTTAATCTCTAAAACTTCATTTCTTTGTTGGTATAATGAAGATAATAGCACCTACCTCAAAGTGTTTTTGTAGAGATTAAATAAAATAACCATTTTAAATAGTAAGTTAGAAGATAAGCAATGAACAAGTGTTAGTTGTTATAGTTTTATGTTACTACCTCATTTAGTTCATCACAACAAAAGCAGGAGGTTGATACAATTGTCCCCATATCACAGATAGAAAAACTGAGACTTAGAGGATTTAAGTAACATGGCAAAGTAATGGAGCCAAGATATAAATGCTGAGATTTACCTTATTCTAAAACCTATGTTCTTAATTGTCTATTGTATTGAGTCAGGGTAGGAACTAATATTGAAGCCCAGTTATATGCCATTCCTTCTCTTTGTTGTCATGAGAACAACCATTGGTCAATCTATAAACATTTCTTAAGCTTCTACCATATCTTAATGCTTTTCTACATATCAACATGATACCAAAAAAGCATGTTTCCCGACTTTGTGAGATTTTAGTTTATCTAAGAAGACAACATGAAATAAAGACTAATACATGATGAAATAAAGATTAATAAAAGATTCTGTAACCCTGTGTCTAATATTCATTTACAGAAGGCATAAGTTTAGGTGCATGAGCACTATTCAAAAAGGCTTTATAATATTAAACTGGGTTTTGACATGCTAATACACAAAGAAATTTGGAGGAAAGAAAAAAGAATTATTTTAACCTTACAGAATGAGCAAAGACACAATCAAAGTACTCATTGAAAAATAACTTGGAAAAGATTTGGAAGTTGTGAGCTGTGAAACTGGAAGTGGAAAGAAAGATGTAATTGAGAGAAATAATTTATAAAATTAGCAACAGAGATAATAAAGAATATAAAGACAAGAAAATAAACAGAAATATCTCTGCATTTTCTAGCCTGAGATTTAAAGGGGGGATACTAGATAAAAAGATAGAAAACAACAAGAGAATGCTTTTTTTAGATGGGAATAGATGGGGTGAATGTACTCAATTTGGAGCTTATTGTACTAAGGAACCACTGAGATAAGTACTGACCTATTCTGGAAACAGAAGAGCAGCATAGGAGATACTCAAGACTGGGGAAAGGTAATTTTCAAATAATATATATTGGATGATAATTAAAAGTAGAATATAAGGTGGGTCAGTTGCAGAAAAATTGGCATCTTGAATATACAGTGTTATTGTTGGTGGTGGTGGTTGTGTATAGTGGAGTCAGTCCAACTCATTGCAACCCGTACAGGGTTTCCAAGGCTGTAAATCTTATGTGAGCAGAAAGCCTCATCTTTCTCCCATGGAACAACTGGTAGTTTCTAACTACTGATCTGGAGGTTAGCAGCCTGACTCCTAACCATTACATTACCAGAGCTCCTCACAGGGTTGGTAGAGATGATAAATAAGTGCAGGCAAATCCAAGGGAAACAAGTTTCAGCAACAGGGAGAAAGATAACCAGAAAAGTAGTTTTTCAGAAGTCAAGGAAGTGTCACAAGCGTGTCAGGAAGAATTAAAATAGAGTTCTATCAAGAGATTTCTCCTTTTATAACATGGATATGCCTAGGTATTAAATCTGCAGAGACTTAATGTGGCTTTATATAGCTTGAATAGAAGGGTTCAGAAATTTTATTTTGTTGATAGTTTTTCTGTACTATCTTCTGCTTGATTAGTTCTAGGAATCTGCTGTATAAGCAAATCTGATTTCCTTACTTGGAAAACAGAGAAATTTATAGCACCTTTGAAAGAACCACAACAAGGTGTCTGGGAGGTAGTGGTTGTTAAGTGCCAGTCAATCCGTTCTGGTTAAGTGTGACCCTGTATAGGGTTTTTGAGGAGCAGCTGGCAGGTTTGAACCACTGACCTTGTGGTTAGCAGTCCTGTGTTTACCCTACAGTGCTACACCAGGACTCTAGGAGATAGTAGGTACTCAATAATAACATCAATATTCCTTTCTGAGTTGATTTGAATAAAACAGGGAACTAGCTGGAATGGTTATCCAGCAAACAGATACTGAATATATCTGAAACCTAAAAGATAGAATTTTGTAAGTCCTTGTTCATTACGAATACCATTTTTAAACTACATATACTGCGAGTATACATATATACCTCACTAGATGCTATACAAAGGAATCAGATTTACTACATCTGTGGAAAGAGGTGATAGAGAATCTCACTATAAGCAGTCAAAATAAGACCAAGGGCTGACTGTGGAACAGACCATCAATTTCTCACATACAAGTTCAGGCAAAGGCTGAACAAAAATCCACAAGAGCCAAAATGTGGCTCTAAGTACATGCATGGATTTATTCTAAACAACATGTCTTTAGACATCTCCATGGTCAGTGGATAACTGCAGACAAGTTCTCTCAACAATACACTTGTCTTAAACTAATTAGAGACCATCTGAATTTAGAGACCATCTCCAGAACAGATTTGATGCATTAAACACTACTGACCCCAAACAAGAAATGTTGTAAGGTGACATCAAGAAGATAATACATAAAGAAAGCAAAGGATCATTATGAAGACAGAAATAAAAGCCCAAAACAGATGTCAGTAGGGACTCTGGAACATGCTCTTGAGCATAAAGAAGCTAAGGCAACTAGAAGGCATGAAGAAGTAAAAGAGCAGAGCAGAAAATTTCAAGAACAGTTTGAAAAGTCAAAATACTGCAATGAAATGTGCACAAATATAGTAAATCTAATATGGAGTAAGAAAACCATAAGGAAAAACATTTTCAACATTTCTCAAGCTGAAAGAACAGAATAAAAAATTAAAGCCTCAGGGTACAATATTGAAGGATTCTATCTACATAATATTGAATGATGCATTAAGCATCAAAGGAAGATGGGAGTAATACACATCATTATACCAAGAAGATCTGACTGATGTTCAGCCATTTCAAAAGATAGCATATGATCAAGAACCGATTGTAATGAAGGAAAAAGTCCAAGCTGCACTGATGGCATTGGTGGAAAAGCAAGGTTCCAGGAATTGACAGAATACAAATTGAAATGTTATAATAAACTAATACAGCGCTAGAGGCACTCACTCATCTATGCCTAGAAATTTGGAAGACAGATCCCTGGCCAACTGATTGGAAGAAAAACTTATTTGTTCCCCTTCCAAAGAAAGGTGATTTACAGAATACAAAATCATCAAACAATATCATTAATATCATATGCAAATGAAATGCTAAAAATCATTCAAAAATCATTGCAGCAGTACATCACCAGGGAGCTGCCAGAAATTCAAGCTGGCTTCAGAAGAGATTATGGAACAAAGGATTTCATTGCTGATGTCAGATGGATCCTGACTGAATAGCAGAAAGATGTTTGCTTGTGCTCTATTGACTATGTAAAGACATTCGACTAAGTGGATCATAACAAACTACGGGTAGCATTGCGAAGAATGGGTCTGTCAGAAGAATTAATTGTGCTCTTGAGGAACCTGTACATTGACCAAGTGGCAGTTTATCAAACAGAGCAAGGGGATACTAAGTGGTTTAAAATCAGAAAAGGTATGCACCAGGATTCTATCTTTTCACCGTACTTATTCGGGATTGGTTAGTTTTGCATTCTTTTGTATAAAGGGCCACTATGTGTTGGAACCAACTTCATGGCACCTAACAACAACAACTTCCCTAATAAACCTCATAACTACTTAAGTTTGGCGTCTGAGTTTAATGTAGCCACTACAATGAGCTTTGTTAGCACAGCCTCGGAAACCCTGTGCAGGGTCGCTAGAGTCAGAACTGACTCCATGGCATATAATCACCACCTCCACCATGATTTATTGAGTCCAAGGTAAGTAGAAATTGTTATGACAGGAATTACTGGTGCCCTTATTTTACAAGACTTTACAGAAAAATTCACCTAAGTTATCTGTGCATGTTATTTTCCCCAGAAAGAAGAGATAAAATAGAAATATCTTTATTACTCAGGCTATTTCACGTGAAAGGAGAAATCATATAAATTCCTGATCATTACGTAGGATAATCCCAGTAGTTTTCTGATGAAGCTTTTCTTAGCATTCAAAAATTGAGTTCAGCTGAAGTTTCTAAAATTTCTGGAGAGAGCCAAATTTGGAAACAAAACCTCAAGATAACCAATTTTCTTAATTCCTAACAAAGTCTAACTGGTTGGCTGTGTGCCATCTTAGCAAACCTATGTAGGGTTTCTGAAGCTATAGATCTTTACAGGAGCAGAAAGCCTCATCTTTCTCCCATAAAATGATTGATGGAGTGGAACTGCTGACCTTGTGATTAAGAGCCCAATGCATAACCTACAAGGACTAGAAAAGAAAAATATAAGAGTCTGTATTTATATGGGTTTATCAAAATGGCTTAAAATTAGAAAATGTATTAAAGCTTTTTGTTGTTAGGTGTTGTTGTTGTTGTTAGGTGCCATCGAGTCGCATCAACTTAGAGCAACCCTATGTACAACAGAAATGACACTGCCCAGTCCAGTGCAAAACTCACAATCATCACTAGATTTGAGTTCATTGCTGCTGCCACTGTGTTAATCCATTTCATTGTACATCTTCCTCTTTTTCTCGGACCTTCCATTTTACCAAATATGATAGCTTTCTCCAGGGACTGATCCCTTCTAATAATATGTCCCAAATGTGGCCGTCCTGGCTTCCAAGGAGCTTTCTGACTGTACTTCTTCCAACACACACTGTTTTGTTCTTTTGGCAGTCTGTGGTATTTTTATTTATTTTTAATATTCTCCTACAACATCATAACTCAAATGCATTAATTATCTATGTATGATCTCCCTTATTCACACTGTCAAACATATGAGGTTACTGAAAATCCTATGGCTTGGGT
>NW_006408583.1:3579571-3583319 GCF_000296735.1 Chrysochloris asiatica
TGTATGATGTTGTTAATTTTTTCCCAGAACTCTTCTGATCTTCATTCTTTAGTGTCTGATGCTTCAAATCTGCTCTTGAGATGGTTTCTAAATTCAGAAGTGATAATGTTCAAGGTCATATTTTGGCTCTAGTGGATTTTTTTTTAATTTTCTTCAGCTTCAATCTGAAATTTCATATGAGCAATTGATGGTCTGTTCCACAGTCTGCCCTGGCCTTGCTTTGACTGATGATATGGAGCTTTTCCATCATGTCTTGCCAAATATGTAATCAATTTGATTTCTGTGTATTCTGTCTGGTGCGATCCATGTATATAGTCTTTTGTGTTGCTCAATAAAAGTATTTGCAATGAAGAAATCATTAGTCTTGCAAAATTATATCATGAGAACTCCAGCATTATTTGTCCAACTATTGATCCTTTCTTTTTGTTTCCAACCTTTTCATTCCAATTGCCAATAATTATCAATACATCTTGACTGCATGTTTGAACAATTTCAGACTGAAAAGTTGGTAGAATTCTTCAGTGTCATCATCACTGATTTTAGTGTGTAGTGCATAAATTTGAATAATACTGGTATTAAATGGTCTTCCTTATAGGTGTATGGATATTATCCTATCCCAGACAGCGTTATACTTCAAGATAGATCTTGATATGTCTTGATCTTCTTGATGATGAATGCTATGTCATTCCTCTTTAATTTGTCATTCCTAACACAGTAAATTCATTAATGGCATCAAGTATGGCAGTGGTAGTGAGGTTGGCCCAGGATTGGACATTGTTTCATTCTGCAGTGCATGGGGTCGCTATGAGTCGGTTCCGACTCGATGACATCTGACAACAACAACAAGTACAGTAAATAATGTGACTGTCATAGTCAAAATGGACAGTACAAGTCCATTTCAGCTCACTAATGCTTAGGATATTGATATTTATGCATTCCATTTCATTTTTGACAGTTTCCAATTTTCCTAGATTCATGGTTCACACATCCTGTGTTCCAATTATTAATGGATGTTTACAGCTGTTTCTCTTCATTTTGATTTGTGCCCCATCAGCAAATGAAGGTCCCAAAGGCTTTAGTCCATTCACGTCATCTCATTGGGGTCAACTCTACTTTGAGGAGGAAGCTCTTTACCCATGGTAATTTGAGTTCCTTCCAACATGAGTGGCTCATCTTCTGGCACTATTCTGTTGTTGTTCATCATGTTTCATTATTCAATATTCTGGTGCTGACAATGTTCCACTGTTATTGAATAAATATCTAGAAATAGTCTGTCTCTCCTTCTTCCTAGTCTGTCTTCATCTGGAAGCTCAGCTGAAACCTGTCCACCATAGGTTATCCTGCTGGTATTGAAAATACCCAAGGCATAACTCCCAGAATCATAGCAACATTCAAGCCACCAAGTACAACAAACTGACAGATGAGTGATGGATATAAAAACTTAGAAGATGTCAAACATTGTGTCAAAATGAAGCAACCAAATGTTGGAGCTATATAAAGAAATTGTTTAAGATTAAGAAGTAATGTTTTTAAAAGCACAAATTTGCTATACAGTTAATGTTATAGACTTTTCTCATCAGTATTTTAAAGATATTTTACAGTAAAGTAGCTAGAATTTTGTATCTGTATGTAACAGATACTTTTAAAAGAAATTAATGGATTTTTAACTTTATCTCTCAAGGATGCTTTTGAAAGCTAACTCATATTGTTACAAGTCTCAGATCATTTGGTAGAATAGCACTTTCACTAAGAAGATACCATTATCACAGACACTGTGTCAAGAAAAAGCAAAAGAATGAATCATTGTATTAAGAATAAAGGGAAAGAAGAAAAAAAAAGAATAAAGGAAAAGAAAGAAGATATCACTAAAGGCACAAGAATATACAAACGTGAATGATGTAGTTGCTCAAATGTATATTTGCCTAAGAAAACCAGATAAAAGGCTGTAGCCTATAAATATGAGTATGAATCTATAACTGTTAATGCTGTCTTTCAAGTTTCCTATAATTATATACTGTAATCAACATGCAGTCCTATCTGCCTAGCATTTGACAACTATTCATCTACCATCTTTAGCCAGAGAACATGGCCTAACAACACAGCTTCCCAAAACACTAGTGTGTATTTAGAGAATGCTCAAACCACCAGAATGAGAATCAGGACTGTGAAAACAGCTTACTTTTTTTATGTATTCCACTAACTTTGTAGATATGACTTTATATCACATGCAAACAAAAATCACTTTGCTCTTCCCAAAGCAAATATGTTGTTGTTAAGTACCATGGAGTCGGTTCCAACTCATAGTGACCCTGTACAGTGTTTCCAAGGCTGTAAATCTTTACGGGAGCAGAAAGCCTCATCTTTCTCCCGCGGAATAGCTGGTAGTTTCGAACTGCCAACCTTGAGGTTAGCAGCCCAATTCATATATGTATATAGGTCTTAATTAGTATTTTTTAAAGTCTAAATCTGGTTTACATACTTACAGCTGCAGACATCCTCTAGTTACCATAGGTTAAACTGGATCAGACTCAACAAGGGTCTCTAGATTTTGCTAAGAATGTACACAGAAACAAGAATCTGCTACAGCTGTTATCAGGAACAGTCCTATCAGCACAAAAAACTCAGTTTTACATTTTGATAGTAATAATTTAAAGAACATTTACAGGATGTGATTCTCCTTTATATGGTAAATGGATAATAAATAAGAAACTTCTCTTATTAGTTTAGCATCTCAAAATCTAGATGGAGTTTCTAACATAAGAAACCAAGGAGATATCATCCACAGTAAATTTGAATGTAGGAAACAGCACATTTTAATAGTTTTTTCTGAATCTGTGTTGTAATTCTAATTGGAGCACTGTGCATTCATGACTGATTGATTGATTTCACAGGTGACACAGGTCCCGCCATGTTAATACAGAAAGACTACCCAGTCTATGGTGCTGCAGGTGGTGGTTATGTGCCGTGGAGTCAGTTCTGACTCATAGCAACCCTGTACAGGGTTTCCGAGGCTGTAAATCTTTACAAGAGCAGAAAGCCTCATCTTTCTCCCATGGAACAGCTAGTAGTTTCGAACTTCGGACCTTAACGTTTGCAGCCCAATTTGTAACCACTATGCTACCACAGCTAGTTTATTATAATATGGAAAATGTAAGGAAAGCCTTATTGAAAATTTAGGAAGTAAAATAGCAAAAGTCCCTCCCACTGGAGAAGGATTGCTATACATCGTAGTGACAGAAATGGGTCTAAAGGAGAAGGAACGCTACAGCTATCTCCTGACCCCAGCAAACCTGTCTCATTCACCAGCCTGCTTTTCTGTATTCCAGCTAGGCCTTGATGCTGTCTTACTGGCTCATAAATGTTCTAGTTTTTTGACGAACTTAAGAAAAGTGTTGTTGTTGTTGTTGTTGTTGTTGTTAAGTGCCGTTGAGTCAGTTCTGACTAATAGCACCCCTGTATAGGGTTTCCGAGGAGCGGCTGGTGAGTTTGAACTGACAATCTTGGTGAGTTCAAACTGACCTTTTGGTCTATTGTATTATCCCACAGCACCACACCAATGTGATCCACTGATTTTTAAAAAATTTTCTCTCACTCATATGTAAAAATAAGTAAATGATTCAAATTTATTTATAAGTAAGTATGTGAGAGTTAGCGTAGTGGTTACGAATCGGGCTGCGAACCTTAAGGTCAGTGGTTCGAAACTACCAGCTGCTCCGCGGGAGAAAGATGAGGCTTTCTACTCCCGTAA
>NW_006408583.1:3583964-3586189 GCF_000296735.1 Chrysochloris asiatica
CCAGAATGTTCCCTAGAATGAGGATATCAAGACTTCATCTTATTTACTTTGGACATGTTATGAGGAAGGACATTTCTTGGAAAAAGACATAATGCTTTGTAAAGTAGAGGGTCAATAAGAAAGAAAAGACCATTAATGAGATGCATTGAAACAGTAGCTGCAACAATGGGTTCAAACATATTAAGGACTGTGAAGATGGCAGAGAACTAGGCAGTGTTCCATTATGTTGTACATTGGATTGCTATGAGTCAGAACTAACTCCAATAACAACATATGTGTCCAGCTTCAGAAATAATAGATTTTTACTGAGAATGTTAAAGGTTCAGTGATGGAACTACTTATTCTGAATAGCATTGTTTTTCTACTTTCTCACTTTGCAGACTTTCAGAGTCTTTCTTTGGACAGAAATTTATTTCTCTAAATCTAAACCCAATATTTCTGGAATAGAATTAAGGAGTAAATGAATTCCTCCAATAGACATGGTAAGTATTAAAAATAATTATTTTTACTCATCATTTTTCTTTTGAAGAATAGATACACTTGAGTACAAAGAAAACTCATCAATGGTGAAATTGATGTGTTTATATTTTCCATATGAGTAACATGTGTGGATTATCTGTTATTTAAAATTGAGGAACAACATGAATATTATTCATTATGCATCACATGTCATTTTTAATCGTCAGTCCCACAATAACTGTTTCAAAAAAATCAAGCTGTTAAATTTTATAGAAAAAAGCTCCCATTATTACCTTAACAATTTACATAAAATGTTTTTATTGATTCTCTCTCTCTCTTTTACTCTCTCATTCTTGCTGCCTCTCTTCCTGCTTCTCCTTCAGATGTTCGACAATTTCTCAGAAAAGAGGAAGCAAAAACCTTCATTTTTCATACAAGAACAATACTTCAAATCTACACATCAATAAAAACTTTACTTTCTGTGCCATCTGCTTCCGACTTTTCATTATTTCCTGTCATAGATTGTGTTAATGGCTCATCAATGTAGCGAAAAGCATATGTTAAATTGTGATTCATGAGTGTCAGCAATCTTACACCAAAATCAAATACAAAAATTTTATAAGTTCAGAGATCTTGTCCAAAATTGAACTTACATTTAACTTTGAAACTATAACCACTAAACGGTTGAAAAGTTGTCAAGAAAATGATATAGTTTGTACTCTCTTAGAGTTAACAGTCTTAAAGCATATAAATTCAGATGGAATACAGAGGAATAAAACTGAATTCATCTGTGGGAAGAGTTCAGTATTATGAACCAAAACAAAACCAAGAACTAACTGTGGAACAGATCATCAACCAGTCATATGCAAGTTCAGGCTGAAGCTGAATTTAGAGAGATCTCAAGAACAGACTGGATTGAAGGCTTACTGCTAGTGAAATTTGTAGCACAAGCAAGACACGTGATGTTTTCTGATCTGCGGCTGCCAGTGGGTGCCAGAGCAGCCATCTTGGGCATGATGGAGCAGGAACAGGATCAGAGAAGCACTCCCACCACACAGGTCTGACCAACTGTCAGATATAAAAGTGTGAACATTGTTTTCCTGTTCATTGGTATCTCACTGTCTGTGCACCTCCACTCTGTTGATGAGAGGGTGTGCCTGAGTGAGTGGATGGATGCCCCACCCCCACCCCTGGAGGGTTCTACTATGCATGCACATGGATCTGCACAGCAAAGATCACAGTGCACAAAATCTAAGAGGGAGAGGTGAACAGGAATGAAACAGGTTCCCAGAATGGCTCCAGCCAGCTAAGGGAGGGATGTTGAAGTCATACTCATAGTTTGCTATGGTTTTATTTAATTTTATTTTTTGCAATTATAGACTGTATTATCCAATCTGATATTTTTTGCTGCTGTGGTTTTTTGGTTCCCCTTTTACCTTAGGGAAGCTCTTTCTCTCCCTACATTAGCAAAAAAGAGACCACAATTGTGGTCATATATTCAAGCTACTATCACATTCTATAAAATCCCACCATCCATGCAAGAGCTAATACTAGCTGCTGTACACCAGCTAGACAGCCAATTCCTGCTACAGTTGTTCTGAGTTGAGTAATAAGAAAAGTAAAAAGGGAAGCACATCTCCTGATCACATCTACCTGGAGGCAACCAGAAAGCCTAAAGGAGCTCTGGTAGTGTAGTTCAGCAGTTTGAAACTACCAGCTGCTCCACGGGAGAAAGTTGAGGCTTTCTACTCCCATAAAGATTTACA
>NW_006408583.1:3586289-3591496 GCF_000296735.1 Chrysochloris asiatica
TTCTGTGAGTAGACTTTTCATAAACACCTTAATAGTCAATGAAACGAGTCCAGAGGGACTGTACTTGTCCATGAACACATGGTGATTACAAAGCAAAGATGTCTCCATTCACTTTTTCTGAAATCACATTTCATATGCCTCTCACAGTACTACCCTCTCAGAATGATACTATGTAAGAGGGTTTAAAAATATTCCTGAGAAAACAGAATGAAATGACAATGGCATTTTTCAATGAACTTTTTGAAGCCCCCTCATAAGAGAAGATTCAGTGTAGTTTTTCTAGAGGGAAACCTATCCATGATTTAAGGTTCCTATATAGTAAACAGTTTGCATATCATTGGTAACTGAAAGGTGGAGGTTGGAACCTACCAGCAGCCTGTGAAAGGCCAGGTGATCTTTAAAGATTACAGCCATGAAAATCCTATGTATCAGTTCTACTCTGTAGCACATGGCATCACCATGAGTGGGAATCTACTCAATGGCACTATTCCTCATAACCTCCCTTAACATACCACCCTCTCATTCTCACAATTCTTCATCTCAGCAATTTATTTCCTTTTTGCCACCAAAGGTACCACACAATGTATGATTATATTTCTGTTGACTTCTTCATCTGTCTTCTGTGTTATATATTATAACACAATCTGTCTTTGACTGGGACAACGTGTATCTTGTTCAATTGTACTCATTGTACCAAGCTCCTTGAACGATGCCCAGCACAAAATAGAATTGCAATGAATAGTCATTAATTGGATGAATAGCTAACTCTCTTTAAAGTTTACACAGAATAATCAAGCATAATTCCTTGTGTTGTTACTATTAAGTACCACTGAGTCGGTTCTGACGCATAGGAACCCTGTTTAGAGTTTCTGAGAAAGGGCTGGTGAGTTAGAACTTTTGACCTGCAGTTAGCAGTTCAGTGTTTATCCTACAGCACCATATTCAAATTCAAATCTTCCAAGAACAAGAATTACTTGATTGTTAAACAAAGTCGGTAGTTCAAGCTCACCAGCTGCTCCTCGGAAACCCTACACAGGGTCACTATGGGTCGGAAATGACTTGACAGCACTTAACAACAACAACAATAGAAATTGTAGGATTTTAGAACTGTACAGGATCTTAGAAACGTTGACCACTTTTTATAACCGATGAAGTGCTGAGCCCCACGAAGGTTACTCATATTACCCAAATGGATCACTGCATACTAGGACCAGACTTAAATACAAGTTGATAACTATTCATTTCTGCCCTGCATTACTGAGAAAAGGATGTAGGGGAATTGATTCATAATGTTGTGAAAATGCAGCTGCCATTGCTCCTAAACAAAGTTCAATAGTTATTTTTTCCGAGCTTGAAATATTTAGTTCAGCATACAAATAGTAATTTACCCAAGAAAATACTGTTTACTGTGTATCACTGATTTAAAAAAAAAAAAAAAAAAGACACTCTGCTTCATACTCTGTTACACCACTAATTTCTGAAATAAAACTATTTGAGAGAGCAGGAAATAAAACCACAGGTATTGACTTTGTCTAACTTTTCAGTATCTCCATCAACTCAGAGAACATCTTTTGCTCTTATGTGTCATCAGTGAAAAGGAAGGAAAATATTTTACTTACTTATTAAATATACCATCTCAGGTAATTACAGATCACAGTTTGTACCCTGCAATGCAGACTGCTAATAAATAATACTGATGATAATCAACACCATTTTAAGTGTATAGTCTCACAAAAAAAGGAGAGGGGAATGTTAGGACTGAAATCATCTATAATTCATATCATGGCAAATAGTTATCATAGCCCATCAGAAGTGAAGAGCACCCACAGCTGAAAATCCCATGAGGGTATGACAAGGATGAAGACAGAAGTCAAATGCTTTGTGCTGAGTAGCAGCACATCCCATAGGGGTGCTGACCTGGCGATATGAAAGGATGCACAGAAACCTCAATGCCGACAGGGGTGAAAACTGGGGAATCAAACAAATGTTGCTGATTGAAAGTTGTTCTCCCACAATAACAACCAGCACCAAATGAGTTGCCGTGGTAGATTGCAAGCTGTGCTCAGAGACTAATTGCTGCACTTGTTAGAGTGTGCAAGAAGGTGTTTATTTGTTTTACATGTGTTTGGTGCCAAGACATCCCGGGGATCTGGAGCTGAAGCGGAAACAGAATGACAGTGTTTAGAAAACTAAACACAAAAACAAAAGAGAAGGAGAGTGTTTTTTGTGAAAGTGACTTGAGCATTAAATATATGAAAAAGCTTCAGGCTCTTATTCTGGGTGATTCATTCTTCAGTCTCTTTCAGATCAGCCTGTGGGAGCCCAATCTCGAATGGAGTGTATTAAATCTGAGATTCTTTGAGGTTGTTACTTTTAGTTAGAGAATTATCCAAAGCAGGGAGGATCAATCTAAGAGCTACCAATAGAAATAAAACAGGGATGAACTCAGGAAAAGGACGAAATGAAGCACTAAGGGTGTTCAAAAGGCAAAGTTTAGAATATTTTATGGGCAAAACAGAGTCCTGGTGTGGCACTGTAGGATAAGCAATGGACTGTTAACCACAAGGTCAGCAGTTCAAACCCTCCAGTTACTCCTCAGAAACAGGATTGCTATGAGCCAGAACCGACTCAACACACTTAACAACAAGAACAATAAGCAAGATATTAAATTACATAGGAAACATTCAAAGAAGACAAAAGGAATATACAAAATCACTATACCAAAAAGAATTGGTCGACGTTAAACCATTTCTGAAGGTAGCATATTATCAGGAACTGGTGCACTGAAGGCACTGATAAAATAGAAGGCTACAGGGACTGATGGACTAGCAATTGAGATACTTCTGCCAAGAAATTTGCAAGATAGCTACCTGACCAGTAGACTGGAAGAGATGCTTTATCTGTGCCCATTCCAAAGATAGGGGATTCAGCAGAATGCACAAATTATCAAACAATAGCATTAATATCAGAGTCCTGATATTAATGTGTGGCACAGTAGAATAAGCACTGAATGGTTAACTTCAAGGATGGGAAACCCATCAGCTACTCCTCTGAAACCTTATACAGAGTTGCTATGAATCAGAATTGACTTGATGGCACATTACAACAACAACAATCATTAATATCATGCATAAGTAAACTTTTATTAAAGAAAGTTCAAAAATGATTGCAGCAGTACAGTGACGGGGAAATGCAATAAATTCAAACTGCATTCTGCAGAAACTATAGAACAAGGGCTATTATTGCTAAGGTCAAATGAAAATTGACTGAAAGTAGAGAATGATAGATAGATGCTTGTTGTTATTCTTGAGTGCCATTGAACTAGTTATGACTCTTTGTTGTTGTTAAGTATTATCTAGTCAGTTCTAACTCATAGCATTCCTACATACAGCAGATTGAAACATGGCAGGTTGTGTACCATCCTCACAATTGACGCTATGCTTGAGACAATTGTTGCTGTCACTGTGACAATCCGTCTCATTGGGGATCACCCTCTTTTTTGCTGTCCCTCCACTTTACCAAGCATGATGTCCTTCTCCAGGGACTTGTCCCTCCTGATAATATATATGAAGTAAGAGAAAGGAAATCCAGCCATCTTGGCTTCTAATGAGCCATCTTGATTGGACTTCTTCCAACACAGTGTGTTCTTCTGGAAGTTCATGGTACTTTTAATATTCTCCACCAACACCATAACTCAAATGCATCAATTCTTCTACTGTCTTCCTTATTCATTGTCCAACTTTCACATCTATATGAGGCAACTGAAAATACCATGGTTTGGGTCAAGCACACTTTAATCCTTAAACTGATATCTTTGCTCTGCAACACTTTAAAGAGGCCTTGTGCAGCACATTCTCCTAATGTAAATGCTTCAGTGGATTTCTTAACTGCCGCTTCCGTGAGCGTTGATGGCAGATTCAAGAAATTTAAGTCTTTGACAGCCTCGATCTTTTCTCCATTTATCATAATGTTATTTACTAGTTCAGTCATGAGAATTTTTGCTTTCTTTACATTGAGGTGCAACCAATACTGAAGTCTGTGTTCTTTGATCTTCATCAGTAATTATTTTATATCCTCTTCTCTTTCAGCAAGGAAGGTTGTATCATCTGCATATTGCAGGTTGCTAATGAGTCTTCCTCCAATCCTGATGCCATGCTCTTCTTCACATAACACAGCTTCTCAGATTATTTGTTAAGCATACAGATTGAATAAATATGATGAAAGAATACATTCCTGGTGCATACATTCCTGATTTTAAACCATTCAGTGTGTCCCCTTTTTTTCTGTTTGAATAACTGCCTTTTGGTCTAGGTCTAGGTTCCTCATGAGCACAACTAAGTGTTCCTGGATACTCATTCTCCACAATGTTGTCCATAACTTGTCATGATCCACACAGTCAAAAGTCTCTGCATAGTGAGTAAAGCACAGGTGAGCATCTTTTTGGTATTCTCTGCTTTCAGCCAAGAACAATTTGACATTAGAAATGATATCCCTCATTCCACATCCTCATGGAATCTGGCTTGGACTTCTGGCAGTTCCCTGTTACTTTACTGTTGCAACTGTTTTAAAATTATCTTTAATAAAATTTTATTTGCACGTGTTAACGATATTGTCCGATGATTTTTGCATTCTGTTGGTTTACTTCTCCTTAAAACAGACACAAACACGTATCTCTCCTAATCAGTTGGACAGGTAGATGTCTTCCAAATATCTTGGCATAGATGAGTGAGTGCCACCAGTGCCTCATCAGTTTGCTGAAAGATTTCAAACTGTATTCCATTAATTATTGGAGACTTGTTTTTTGCCAATGCCTTCAGTGCACATTGGACTTCTTCCTTCATCACCATTGGCTCTTGATCATATGCTATCTCTTGAAATGGTTGAACATTGACCATTTCTTTTTGGTACAGTGACTCTATGCATTCTTTTCATCTTCTTTTGATGCTTTCTGCATCATTCATATTTTGCCCACAGAACCCTTAAGTATTGCAAGTCAGTGCTTGATTTTTTTTTTACTCAGTTCTTTCATCATGAGAAATGCTGACCATGTTCTTTCCTGTAGTTTTCTAACTCCAGATATTTACACATTTCATTATAATATCTGACTTTGTCTTCTTGAGCTAAACTTGGAAATTTTCTCTTGAGCTCTTTTACTTTTACCTCCTCATTTCTTCCATTTGCTTTAGCATCTATACACTGGAAAGCAA
>NW_006408583.1:3600426-3631839 GCF_000296735.1 Chrysochloris asiatica
AAAAAAAAAAAAAAAAAAAAAAACTGCCAACCAGAATTATCTACCCAGAAAAGCTGTCAATCAAACATGATGGTGTAATAAAAACATTCTAGGATAAACAAAAGCTAAGGGACATTGTCTAAGCAAGCCCAGTACTTCAAAACATTCTAAAGGGAGTTTTTTGGACTGAGAACCAACAAGAACAGAAAAGAAGAGATTGATGTGCATGGCAACACCACATGGAACTCAATCAACAGATGGAAGAGTCCAGAACAGAACAGAACTACAAGAACAAATTCAGAGGATCTGGGAGGTCAGTCTATGATCAAAACGACTACAGTCTGAAAGAAGGTAAAAATATAAGAACAATATAAAATACAGGTGATGAGGATGTCAGGTTGAAATAGATAATTTTAAATGGAATACAATTTATTAGACTATAGTGTAACCTCTAAGAAAAATAATACTTCACAACATACCAAGAAAATAAAAATCCAAGAAAAACATGGAATCGTTAAAAATATGAGGCTTAAGAAATGATACCCATACTAAAAGAAAAGAAAAAAAAAAAAAAAACGACTTTGTTGTCTACCAGGGGTGAGAGGGAGGAGACGGTAGAGCACAGGTTAGGGGATAGACACAGCATAGTTCAGGTGCTGGGGAGGACAATACACAAGAAGAGGGAGGAGGATGGAAGAACAAGGTACATCGGGGAACACTTAGGCAGGTTTGCATGGGCTAAATGGGACAGTGTTAAATAGTGAGTTATGCTCAATCTTGGAACAACAGGGCTCTGGGGTATAGGGATTGAGGCATAGTCTGAATGAGTAAAAGAGGGGAAATAATGTTAAGATGCTTGACTGTCTTATGAATACTGATTTCTTTTGCCTACTATTGAAAAATAGACACTTGAGTGGAATAAAAAGGAGTATCAGAAAATGTGATTACTAAAAGCTTGTAAGGCTATCTTCAACCTATAACTCATTGGAATACCTAAAAGGGGTTCTAGAACTTGCCCAGTGAAATAGGCTTCTTGTAGAGCCTTTGTAATATATAGGACCTTAGGTAAAATCCTGAGCCCCATCCAGAACCTTCTGAGGTGGGACAGTCCCACTTGAAAGGCTATGCAGACCATCCTGGAACAACTAGAGGAACAGAAGATACTTCTTAAAAGAAAGACCAGCAGGAAAAATCCAAAAGGAAAATGGCAGTCTGATTGGCTACTACAAGAACAAGCAAGTTGTTCACTGGAGAACTATCAATGCAAGTAATCAAGTCCCTTTAGGAAAAATCCCCTCTGAAGACTGAAAATCAAAGGGAACACATGAACAGGCATGTAAGCTTGCTGGTGACCAAGTTGGCCTACTGGTGAGTGGAAGAGGCAGAAAGTCAGCAATGACTATATGGGCTGAGTTCAACAATGATCCATAGACTCCTGTCGACCTAGAGATGAGAGAGAAAAGAGGAAGTGTTGATTGGTCCAAAGTGTGGTAAGACCTGAGGACTCTTAAGCCCATGGACAATGACCTAACCACAGAGGGCTAAAGCTGAGAGTGAAGCATCCAGCTGATATGAAGTAAAAGGAGATGCACAAGAACACCCAAACTTGCAGATAGTACCCTTTGATGGCTTGATGATCAGAACTTGAATAGAAGCAGATAAGGAAAAATTAAGGAAATTTTATAAAGGAAACAAGTGTAAATTGCCACAATTTGATGAACTTGACCTATACTTATGGATGCAGTAGCTCAAAATCCCAACTGAGAGGGAAGGAGTCTTCATATCAAGTATCAATCCTATCCCCTCTGTATACAGGGTTGATAGGAATGGGCAACTTCGACGTTGGCTACCTAAAATGGGAGGGGGGAGAAGATAAAGGCATAAAGTGGCTGACTTACAAGTTTTCAAAAGGGAGTTTAGTTTCAGAGTATGGGGTAAGGTAGAATCCCCAGTGAGTAGTTTTCATCTTGTCTAGCTGGATCTTGTGAAAGGAGATGGGGATAAGATTCTTATGTTTCAATAGTGAGTAGTTGTTATCATGATTAATTTTGATTGTCAAAACTGTAAAGGTATAAGTTTTGTAACATAAAGGGGGGGAGTAGTTAATCTTACATTCCAGGAACAGAGGACTCTAGGACCATCAAGGGAGAAGAACATGAGCGGAATGTGGGACCCTTTCCAGAGAAGCAATGACATCAGAGATTGAGGCAAAGATGATGATATCGAGAGATAGAGAAGCTGAGGACTCCAGATTCATGAAAAGAGAACATCTGTGTGCTGGTGGCTAGTAGACAGGCTTGCTTTTGGTTGTTTAAATGATTATATATTCTTGAGTGTTTTTGTGTACATAAAAAAAAAAACAGAGGGAAAAGAAGCAAATACTGTGGAATGGTGATGCATGGAGGAGATTGTAATCATTTTAATGATACAAAATACGATAGGATGATTGCAAAACTGATGTTCACTCGTGGAAACTATCACTCAATGCACAATAAAAGCTTTAAAAAAAAAAAGTTTGTCAGTGACCATCTAAGGTACAACTCTTGGTCTCTCCTTTTTTGAAACAAAGAAGAGTTGTTGGTATTGTTAAGGGCCATTGAATAGGGTATGATTCATAGTGATCCTGTATATGGTTTCTGATGAGTGGATGCTGGGTTTGAACCACTAACCTTGTGGTTAGAAGCCCAGTGCTTATCCTATAGCGCCACACCAGGCACATGGAAAAAGAAGACTAAAAGACTAATGGGCCATATGAACCCCATACACCTATGATCCTGAGATAAGAATGCTCAATTATAACCACTGACTACTCTGAAAGGAGTCTTAAAAGAAGTTAAGAGTGGGAGATAAATATGGAACACAACTCAAAATTATAAAAATAGACCAGGCTTATTCTTCTGACAGAAACTGGTGGAAACTCCAAGATTATGTCACTCTTCAAGGTTGAAATTAAGCTCAGCCCCATGACTTAACTTTCAGTCAAACTATGTTGTTGTTGTTGAGTGTTGTGGAGTCTGTTCCAACTCATAACAACCCTGTGTAGGGTTTCCAAGAAGCGGCTGATGGGTTGGAACCACCAACCTTTCAGCCAGCAGTCAAATGTTTATCCTACAGCACCACATATCCACAACCCTAAAAGGTGAACAATAACACCAGAGAGGTATGTGCCCTTTATAACAAAAGGCATATGAGATCCAAAAGGCAGCATTTGACCAGGGTTAATGCTCAGAAGACAGGAAGGAATAAGAAAGAAGAATGAGTGAAAATGGTAAAAACAGGAAGAAGTAGGAAGAGTACATCTATATTGTGGGGATTGTAATTAATGTCACAAAACAAAATGTAGATGGATTGTTGAATAGGTTACCAATTTCCCCTGTGAACTTTCACCCAAATCACAATAAAAAGTAAAAAAAAGAAGTACTAGAATTTGCCCAGGGAATTAGGCTTCTTGCTAAGCCTTTGTGGAGTAAGGGGCGGTCCTTAGGTAAAATCCTGAGCCCCACCCACACTCTTCAGAGGTGGGACATTTCCACTTGAAAGGACATGCAAACCAACATGGAGGGGCTAGAGGAACAGAAGGTATTTCTTGAAATAAAGACCAGCAGGAAAGAAAAAAAAAAAAAACAAAAAAAAACAGACTGTCTGTTACAAGATCAAGGAAGCTGTTTACCTTGGAGTCATAAAGGCAAGAAAAGTCAGTCCATCAGGGTAAAGACTAAAACTCAAAGGGAACACACAGCAGGCTTGTAAGCTGGCTGGTGACCACCCTGGTCTACTTGTGAGTGGAAGTAGGAGAAATGTAGCAATGAAGACATGGGTTGAGTTTGACCATGTTCCATAGACACCCGTTGACCTTGAGATGGAAAGTAGGTATATTTAAAAATAGACTTTCTGGTTGGGGACAAAATCATAACAGGGCTAGGCTTATTGTTGTTGTTGTTAAGTGTCATGGAGTCAGTTCCGACTCATAACTACCCTGTATAGGGTTTCCAAGGAGTGGCTGGTGAGCTTGAACCATCAACCTTGTGGTTAAAAACAACTTTGCAGTCCAGTGCATTAACCTACAGCACCACACCTGGACCCCAGACTTACAGTATCTAGCACATATTATTATTATGAAAGTGATGGTGTTGCTGCTAAGTTGTTAGATAAAATCAAGTTGGTCTGACTCATAGCAATCCCATGGACAACAGAAGAAAACACTGCTTAGTCCTACGCCATCCTCAAAACTGTAATATTTGAGTCCTTTGTTGCTGCCTTGTGTCGATCTGTCTCATTGAGCCTCTTCTGCCTTTTTGCCAACCCTCTACATTACCAAGCATGATCTATATTATATCAGCAATGATATACCTCATTTCATAACCTCTTTTGAATCTGACCTGAATTTCTGGCACCGCCCTGTTGATGTACTGCTGCAAACATTTTTGAACTATGCGATATTAAAGATGTTGTTTGATAATTTGGGTAACCTTTCTTTGGAATGGACACAAATATGGACCTCTTCCAATCAGCTGGCCAAATTTTTTGGCATAGAGAAATTTGCACCTCCACCACGACATCAGTTTGTTGAAACATTTCAACTTGTGTTCTGTCAATTAATGGAGACTTTTTTCACCAATGTCTTCAGTGCAGCTTGAAATTCTTCTTTTAATTATCACTGTTGTTACTGTTGTTGTTAAGTGTCATCGATTCAGTTCCAACTCATAGCAATCCTATATAGGGTTTTTGAGGAGTAACTGGTGAGTTCAAATTACCAACCTTGGGATTCAAAGAAACTTTGTGGCCCAGTGCTTAATTTACATTGTCACACAAGGACTCTATAGGTGCTTGATAATATGCTATGTCTTGAAATGATTGAATATTGACTAATTCTTCTTGGTACAGTGATTCTGTACCATCCTTCCATCTTTTTTGATGTTTCTTGTATCGTGCAATATTTTCCCCATAGACTCCAACTGGAAGCTAAGAACAATTGTTGTTATGTGCCATGGAGTCAGTTCCGACTCATAGTGACCCTGCATAGGGTTTCCGAGGTTGTATGCTTTTACAGGAGCAGAAAGCCTCATCTTTCTCTCACGGAACAGCTGGTAGTTTCAAACTGCTTCCCTGAGGTTAGCAGCCCAATTCGTAACCATTGGGAATCTTATTGAAGGACTTCTAGTTATTACAGAGAACAATCCATAGAGCATATCTAGTTATCCTCCAAATCTATGAAATATAGAAAACTGAGTGTAGCTTGATTTTTGTGAATGATATTTTTTTAAGTATCATATTCTTCTAGAAATTTACTTTATGAAAGGTATATTGTATTATTAACTATATCTAGATTTCACAAGAGACCAATATTAAATTTTTATAAGATTAGAATATCTCTATTTGATGAATAAACTTAATTAAAGGAAACCTTAAAATAATGCTTTCTAGCTTGCAAGAGTCAAGAAATAAGATGACCAAGTGAGTGTGAATCACCATTCAAATAAATATATTGACATATAGACAATTTTTTGCTTTCAACTTCTGTCAGATGATTTTGTGAAAAAATAATGTTTGATATTAGGCCAGTGTTCAATATCTTTAACTAACTAAGGAGTTCTATGTCAGTCTATCATTTTCTAATAAAATAAAATATTGTATATATTGGCATCATTTGATATTATTAAAAGCTCTAGCATGTCCGATAGTGTCCAATCCTTTGAATGGAATGATTAATAACAGTTCAGGATAGTTAAGAACCGTTGTCAGTTGTTTATATCTTCAATAAAATGAGTATAATCAAATGTAGTAGTTTACAATCAATAGAAGATAACATTGATTTAATAGATTTTTATGCAGATGTTGGAGCATTAATGAGTTATAAAATCTGATAATCTCTAAAATGAATTAGGTGCTTAGGTATCAGGTACACAATCAAGGTAGCACTGAGCTATCATTGCACAATAAATGCATAGGAAAAATAACTTTATAAATATAAACCTACATAGGGAACACTAAGTTCCAATCTCTTCTTTATACCTTTTAATTTTTACTTTGGAATAAAATGCAATTTTAATTCAATAATGTAGTTTTGTTTTTACGTGTAGTAATAAGATCATCTCTAGTGTAAAGGTTTCAAACTCAGAAGTTTTGGATGAAAATCATACTTCTTTTTCCTACTAGCAGTGGTTAGTTAGTCTTCTCATCAGTAAAATGCATATGAGCATCCTTATTCTTACCTCATCAAGTTATTGATGGTATTAAATTAGTGGAGTTCTGATGTGGCGCTGTGGGTTAATGCACTGGAATGGAAAGTTGGTTTGAACCACAAGGATAGTGGTTCAAACTCACCAGTCATTCCTTGGAAACCCTATGCAGGGTCACTATGGATCAGAACCAACTTGATGGCACTTAACAACAACAACAACAATTTATTAAGTGCTTAATAATAGCAATGATATTTTTTCTTAGCTTCTCTAAGGTTTGCCAGAGAAAAAACCTTTGTCTGTATCCTTTCACACATCTCATTATTTTATTATGACTAATTTCAATTCATGGATAGAGGAAGCAGCCATCTGTTTTCTCTGAAATTTCAGTTCCTTTTTGGTTTATCTGTTTATGCTGAAAATGTTAGAAAAAGTAGAGTACAATTTCTCTACAGTCATAACAATCCTTATTACAGTTATTCATTCAAAGAAAACAATTTGAACCTTTACTATGGTTAAAATACCACGCAAAGTGGCAAGACTGATTGCTACAATACTGAGGTCAAAGATATCCTAGTGTAATGCATCGTGCATTTAAAATAATATTAACAAGTAACTTGCAACAAAAAAGGGAGAGAAAAATATGAAATGGAAAGATAAATTATATGTTTCAAAAAAGTGAGCCCAACGGAACAGATTGTTTCATAAACCAGAAGGGAAAGCATTCTGGTCAATGAGTCTTCAAGCTGTTATTCCAAAAAGATGACTGCTAATGCCATAAAATAAACGTTGTTGGTTTTTAACTGAAGTTCTGCCACTTGTCCTACTGTAATTACACTTGCCAACCAATCTTTCAACATTGTTGTTATCATCTTTTTTACCATCGGTAGTATCATCATCCCCATTCACTAGTTTAGAGATTTAAAACTTCTCCATCCCCAAAATTAAAAAATACATTTGGCTCAAATTGGTAAAAATGCAACCCAAGTCATTCATTAACCAAGTGACAATGTCAAAAATGTTTGGAGCATATTTCTCTAGCAAAATCTAGTCCTCAGATCAAGACCTCCTAAAGAATTCAAGTAGTGAATTGGAAAATCACAAATCAAATTGTTAAACAGCATCATGTGGTACCCATGAGGATGTACACAAATATTCCTGGTTTTATTCTTCTAGGTAAAAGAGAAGGTTGAGCTCTCCCTTTCTCCTATTTTCAAGTTAAGCATGGTTAAGTAATTTGCTTGTGTCGATGAAGTATGAGTGCAAACAATGTCTGCTGCTTCCCCAGAGAAGGCTTTAAGAGCCAGTTCCTGATTTACCATATTTTTTTCCTACTTGAACCAACTCAGTGGCACTTAACAACAAAAACCACACAGGCCAGCAACACTCCACTCTGCAGTTATTTCATTCCAATAACAAAACAAACCCATTGTTATGAAGTCAATTATACCTCATAGCGACTCTATAAAAAGATTAGAACTATCCCATAGGTACTGTGGGTAAAGGAGCTAGACTGCAAGGTAGGTTTGAACCACAAGATCAGTGGTTCAAGCTACCAGCTGCTACTTGGAGACTCTATACAGGGTTGCTATGAGTTGGAATTGAATTGACAGCACTTAACAACAATCTTTATGAAAGCAGACTACCACACCTTTCTCCTGTGAAGTAGCTGGAATAGTCAAATTACTGATGTTTCCGTTAACTGCTGGGTGTTTTACCAATGGGTTACCAGGGCTCCTTCATTCCAATGTTGCCAGGCAGTCAGTTCTGACTCATAGGGACCCTACACACAACAGAAGGAAACACTACCCCATCCTGCACCATCGTCACAACGGTCGTTATGTTTGAGGACACTTGCTTCCACAGGGTCAATCCATCTTACTGGGGGTCTGCCTCATTTTTGATGACCCTCCTTTACCAAGCATGATGTCTTTCTCCTGATAGTGGTCCTTCCTGACAACATGCCCAAAGTACGTGAGAAATAGTCTCACCAGCCTCAATTCTAAGGAACATTCTGATTGTTCTTCTCCCAAGACAGATTTATCTGTTCTCTTTACAGTACATGGTGCTTTCAGTATGCTTCGTCAACACCAAATGCATCAATTATTCTATGGTCCACTTGTGAGCATTTTCATTTTCTTTACAATGAGGTACAATCCATACTGATGGATAGAGTCTGAAATTCATTAGTATTTCAAGTTCTGTTTACTTCTAGCAAGCAAGGTTTTGTTTTGTCATCAACCTATTGCAGGTTATTAATGAGTCTTCCTTCAACCCTGATGCCACATTCTTCTTCATATAAACAATTTCTGTGTTCAGATTGAATAAGTATGGTGAAAGAAAACAACCATGGCACATACCTTTCCTGATCTGAAATCATTCAGTATCCACTTGTTCTGTTTGAATGACTGTTTCTTGGTCTAGATACAGGTTCCTCAAGAGCCCAATTAAGTGATCTGGAATTCCCATTCTTATCTATGATAGCCATAGTTTGTTATGATCCACACAGTTAAATAAAGCACAAACAAACATCTTTCTGGTATTCTCTGCTTTCACCCAAGAGCTACATGGCATCTGCAATGACATCCATCACTCTATGTCTCTCTTCTGAATTCAACTTGAATTTCTGGCAACTCCTATTTTTGTACTGCTGCAACTATTTTTTTTAATTGATCTTCAGCAAAATTCTACTTTCATGTGATATTTCTCAATGAATATTGCATTCAGATGAGTCATTTTTCTTTGGAATGGGCACAAATATGGATTCCTGTCAATTCCTGTGTCCTTGTTTTTCACCAATGTCGAAAGTACAACTTGGACCTCTTTCCTCTATATTGTGGGTTCTTAATCATATGGCACCTCTGGAAATGCTTGAACATTGCCCAGCTTTATTTTGCACAGAAACTCTACGTATTCCTTCCATCTTCTTTTGGTATTTCCTTCACATCCAATATTTTGCCTGTTTTCTTATTGTTAAGTGCTGTCAAATTGATTTGACTCATAGCGACCCTGCATAGGGCTTCTGAGTAGTGGTTGGTGGGTATGAACTGCCAACCTTGTGATTAGCAGTCCAGTGCTTATCCTACAGCACCATACCAGAATCATTCAATATTGCAACCTGAGGCTGATTTTTTTTTTTTTTTCATTTCTTTCAGGTTTGGAAATGCTGAGCATGTCTTCCCTTTTTGCTTTTCTAAATTCTGGTCTTTTCACATTTCATTATAATACTTATCTTTGTATTCCTGAGCTGTCCTTTGAAATTTTCCGTTCAGCTCTTTTTCTTCATAATTTCTTCCAGTTGCATATCTTTTCTATATTTAAGAGCAAGTTTCAGAGTCTCATCTGATATCATTTTAGGCTTTTCTTTCTTTCCTGTATTTCAATGATCTTTTGATTTTTCTTTTGATTCTCTTGTCAGAGTTCATTAGTGTCTAATGCATCAAATCAGTTCTTGAGATGGTCTCTAAACTCAGGTGGGATATACTAATTTTGGCTACCATTGACTTGTTTTAATGTTCTTCAACTTCAGCTAAATGTGCATATGAGCAATTGATGGTCTGTTCCACAGTCTGTCCTGGTCTTGTTTTGGCTGATGATATTGTTCCTCTCCAACATCTCTTCTCACAGACATAGTAACTTTTATTCTTGTGTAGTCAACTTCATTTCAATAGTCAGTGTAACAACTAATTAAAATGAGCTACAATGAGATCAAATGTATCTGTCATTTTAACAAATATACATTTTACTCACCCAAAAACAGAAATTATTTTCTGATTCAAATACAAATACAAAATTAGTTCTAGACTGTATGTACTGATGTCCCTAAAAAAAAAAGCAATTCAGAAAGTTTGAAAATAAAGGAATAATAAAATGTATGCAGGAGGCGGGGCTTAATGACAGATTAAGAAGATGTATAGTGCAGACCTCCACCAGCAATAACACAGAATACTGGATGAAGAAGGTTCATGGAACAGTCCCAGAACTCTGAACTAAAGAAATATTTAGAAAGTTTGAAGTCTTACAGCCAGTGGAATTTGTAGCAGAAGCAAGAAAGGTGTTCTTTTCTGATCTGCGGCTCCCAGTGGCTCCTGGAGCAGCCATCTTGGGTATGATGAAGCAGGTTAAAGATCAGAGGAGTGCTCCCACTGCAGAAGTCTTACTGATCCTTAGAGATAAAGGTGTGGACATTCTTTTTTGCTCTCTGTTCATTGGTCTCTCGCTGTCTGTGTGCCTCCACTCTGGTGACTAGAGGGGATTCCTGAGCGAGTGGATACCCACACCCATGGAGGGCCCTACTGCACATGCACATGGATCTGTTCAGCAAGACCTCTAATAAGGGGAAGACTTACTGCTTAAAATTCAACGATCTCCCAAAACAGCTACTAAAAAAAGGTAGAAATCAACACACATCTTCAATGATCCCCTCAACTCTAACCCATTTTCTAAGACTACCTATTATTCCACACCAGATTCCATAGAAGTGGACAGAATCCTCCTCTATCATCTTCTTTCATCATGAACCTGGTATCTCAAAACAATGGGATAGACTTCCCTACACAAAATATGAAAACAGATGTTAACCCTCTTCCCTTTCACCCCCAATTAGTGTTTTAGGAGTTTTGTCCTAAAACTACCTCTAAACATAAATATCAAGATTATAAAGAACTCGCTGATGTACAATATAGTCAAGTAGTACTAACAGTGGTTGGTAGTTGTGTTTAGGACTCATGACAATGTAGACTGTAAGCAACCTGAGGAGTGGTTCTTGGTCTTATTGATCTCTTTATTCCGTGTCTGGCACAGTGTCTACCACAAAGCAGGCACCTTATAATAGCTGTTGAATGAATTCTTGAGCTAATTCATTGTATCTTTTATTTCATTCAGTGAAAACAATAAACTAAGAACCTATAATATACTGTATATCAAAGCTTTGAATGATCAAGACCATATTCACCACCTCCACCAGTTGCAGAAGGAGCTCTGGTAGCACAGTGGTTACGAATCGGGCTGCGAACCTTAAGGTCAGCGATTCGAAACTACCAGCCACTCCACAGGAGAAAGATGAGGCTTTCTACTCCCGTAAGGATTTACACCCTCGGAAACCCTGTACAAGGTCGCTATGGGTCAGAACCAACTCGACGACACTTAACAACAACAACCAGTTGCTGAGGAGTCCGTTTTATGTGTAGGAATAGAACTGTGCTCCAACCGATTTTCAATGGTTCAGAAGTAGATTTTTATTTACAATTTTTTTAAGTGATTCTGGGTACACTCAAACCTCCACACTTTTGGTGAGCAGCAAAGTATGGTAAAGATTTGTACCACCCAGGAACTCCTTCATAATCCAACTAAATTAGTGAAGCCAACAACTTGCATTTCTATGACTTGCACTAGTTCTGTAACTTGGGGGTAGCACAACGTGACTTCTGAGCCTCTGTTTCCTCACAAGCAATTAAATGGTTGGACAAAATGACTAACTCTACAAGGTTCTTTTAGCTTTAAAATTATTGTAAAGCATGCTAAGGGCATAAAGCTTTATATATAACTTTTATGTATAAAGTTTTATAAAAACTTTTTAAGGTTTTAGTTTTATAAATTTGAGTAATTCCAAAAATAGATGTTCTTTTCAGTTCTAAAGTAATCAAGTTTCTCAAGCACATACATATGCATAATGATCTAAAGCACATAGAGTCCAGCAATTACAGCATTGTTGTTATGAAACCAGATCTTTGTCATGTAACTTCCTTGAGAGCACAGTATTTTACATTCAGTAACTTTCATAGGATCTAGCACAGGACTTGAAATAACTGTTAGTGGTGTGCCGTGGAGTTGGTTCTGACTCATAGAGAGACCCTATATAGGGTTTCTGAGTCTATAAATCTTTGCGAGAGCAGAAAGCTTCATCTTTCTCCTGTGGAACCGCTGATAGTTTCGAACTGCTGACTATGAGATCAGCAGCCTGACTCGTAGCCACTATGCTACCAGAGGTCCTTGTTGTTGCTGTTGTGAATTGTCATTGAGTCTGTTCCAACCCATAGCGACCATATATAGGGTTTCCAAGGAGTGGCTGATGAGCTTGAACCACCAACCTTGCAGTTCAAACGGCTTTGCAGTCTGGAGCATTAACCCACAGCGGCACACCAGGACTCTACCAGAGGTCCTTGGCATTCAGTAAATCAAGTAATACACTGGAAACAACTTAAGAATTACTAAGAGTTCTAACCTGAATGGCATTTCAGAAATTCATGAACCCCATGAAATAAAATGCATAACCATGTGACTGTGGGCCAGTTCTTTGGTTTCATCAGAGTCTCAACAGATCTATTACCCAAAATGATTAATTTATTCATTATATATTAATTCAATATCAACTATGGGCCAGGCACTATACCATGAGTTAGGCTTAGAATTATACTTGAGTTTTATAATGAATATTGAATGCACCAAGTTTTTACAGGATCTGCTTTCTTGTATTCACACCACTATAATTAATGCCTACTCTGTGAAACATATTCACATTCTAAATCAGCACCAGATCATTTACAGTAATTTAACTGGCTATTTGTTGGCAAAATAGACTTTAAAAATGCATTTTTATTGGCTTCATAAGAACTGATAGAGCAAGAGAGAGTGAGAGAAAGTATAACTTAAAAAAAACCTTTAGTGACTCATGCTGCTTAAATTGTTTAAAACATCTCTGCTTTATCAACTCTCCTACAGCACAGCTGGGGTCCCGTTTATTCCTAACAACAATAATAAAGTTACTGTCTTTAACAAAAATAAGGACACTTCCAAAAACTTCATAAAATTGTTTTCTATGCAGCTTTCTTGGGGACGTTCCACTGGCTGAAAAAAAACAACAGGAACAATAACAAAAGCAGCCTTCCAAAGCTCCACATGGCAAACAACAAGTATTTTTTTAAACTCATATATTTGAAGAAAAAAAAAAAAAAAAACCTAAAATTTATGACAAATTCGTCATTTTAGAAATCTTATATCTCTCCTTTTAATATTCTGAAGAAAATGATCTTTTTCTTTGAGGAGTAACAAATCCTTTTCACAAAAAAACATGGAACAAAATATTTCCCTAGATAGAGGTATAGTGGTGGTTATGCACCGTGGAGTCAGTTCTGACTCATAGTGACCCTGTACAGGGTTTCCGAGGCTGTAATTCTTTAAGGGAGCAGAAAACCTCATCTTTCTCCCAAGGAACAGCTGGTAGTTTTGAATTGCTGACCCTGAGGTTAGCTGCCTGATTTGTAACCACTACGCTACCAGAGCTCCTTAGACAGAGGTATACACAAACTGAAAGATTAAAATGACCCTCCACAGTAGATGTCCACCTCATAATATAAATCATGTCCATGTAATGTGATCCCAAAGAACTATTTCCAAAACAGATTCCCTATTTAAGAACCATTCCACCTCCACTGAATCTGTTTCAACTCATCAAGACCCTATAGGATAGAGTAGAGCTGCTCTCGGGGTTTCTGAGGCTGTAAACCTTTACAGGTGAAGACAGCCTCATCTTTCTCCTGAAGAGTGGGAGGTGGATTCAAATGTTGGCATTACAGCTAGCAGCCAAAACAACACATAACCCACTATGCCACTGGGGGGGGGGGGAGGGAGTAGTTACCATTAGAAGTTATTAGTTCCTATCAGAAACCACTAGCTTCAGGGTATTAGTTACCATTAGAAACCATGAGTTCGTATTAGAAGTCACTAGTTCCAGGGTAGTAATTGGAGTCCTGGTGTGATGTTGTGGGTTAATGCACTGGACTGCAACGTCGGTTTGAACCTCAAGGCCAGCAGTTCAAGCTCACCAGCAGAAATCCTATACAGGGTCTCTATGAGTTGGAATTGACTTGACGGCACTTGAAATATAACAAATAACAACAGGGTGGTAGTTGCCATTAGAAACCATTAGTTCCTATTTACTATACTTGACTGAGCCTGAGTGGTGCTCTAGGATAGCTACTGAACTGCTAGCTACAAAGTCAGTAGTCAAAATCCATCAGCCTTTTCAAGGGGAAAGCCTCATCTTTAAAGATTTAAAGTCTCTACAGTCTTGCTATGAGTTGGAATACACTCCATGGCAATGAGTCTGCTTTTTCTTTCAATACAAGAACTGAGTTGCAATTAGTGATAGTGACCAGGAGATGGCGCAATCTTACTTTCAAAGATTTTTTTCTCAATTCAATGTTCATTTTAAAGAAAAGAAAAAAGGTAATGGTGCTTGTTATATCACAATTGGCAAATGAGAATAAAAAGAAGATATTCAGAAAATTAAGAAACTCAAATTACCTAAAGGTTTTTATGACAACCGATCACATATATTCAAATAAAATAGTTTTAGAATACTTTGAATAGCTTTATTTTCTCCTGTGAACAAGAAACAGAAGAGAAAACATTTAAAAATAATTATTATTTAGTATTATCTCAATTTTCCAACTCTTTCTCTTGGATCACTTTAACCATAAGGTCAGTGGTTCAAGCCCACGAGCCACTCCTAGGTAACTCTATTCAGGGTCCCTATGAGAGTTAGAACAGACTCAACAGCTCTTAACAACTAGATTGCTTTACACTCACAAACACTCTTAAAACTATGTACTCCACTTTCCAATACAATAAAAGCATATATTTTTAAAATAGGAATTTTATTAACTGATGTTTTAGAGAGAAAATTTGCTAGTTTGAAGTAAAAAAGATTTCCTGATATAGCTTCATTCAAGGCACAAATAATGTTGAAAAGTTTCTTTCACTTAATGCATGCTAAAGATATCTGTTCAGATATAAAGTCCATTCTACTACTTATAAAAAATAGCATCTTTAAGCTCTAATAAACCATTCTCATAGATATTATACAGCATTAGTAGATGTGCATGTGTGTGTCATATACTGCTAAAAATGCTTCAGAAATGGAAACTGAGCAGCTATATTAACGACTGTTCTGATTCAGTCTGGAATATAGTCCACTGCTAGCTAGGGAATCTTTGCTAGGAAAGTATGAAGAATCCCTAATCAATCCTGAAAAAGAATAATCCACAGCTGGCCGGAAAGGTAATGCAGGCACCAATCCAGATGTTACGTGGGGTGACATAAAACCAGACAGCCCTCTTCCTGGAGGGGAATATACCAGTCGTAATGGACTGATGCCTAGTCGAGGACTTAGACCGTAGAGACTTGAATCACCTCCGTATGAAGCAGAAGTAGTTTGAATAGGAGAGAAAGCTGATTTATTCCCTAGAGTTCCAAAACCAATTCCAGCTAGACTAAAGTTAGAAGCTCTCGGAAAGGTTGTAGGCCCAGATCCTCCTGCGCATGCTAGCTCCCTGGGGTCTGACTTGTGTTCTCGCCCATTTAAGACCTGCTCAATGGCTTGGACCACATCCCCTTTGCAGAACTGAAGAATACCTTCTAATCGGCTGCGTCTATAAGATGGGAAAATTTTGGTAAGGATGTCGAGAGGGTCTCTTGATCTTGAAGACATTGTGGGAAGGCAAGATCTGGGAGCAATGATGTCTTTGGCCCATTCACTCTCATTTCCTGATTCTAGATCAGAGGAAGATAAAGATCTGGGACTCTCTTCACCTCCTGACTGTTCCCCAGGGTGAGGAGACAAGATGTTATCATCCTTGTTGGAGTTTTCTGAACTAGATGATCTGATGTTTGGGTTTCCAATGACACCATTAGACTTGGGAGATGATTCCAGGGGAAAGTGATGGGATTTGGAGATAGGTTCTTCTTGTCCACTTTGGTATGACCCACATTTACTTGGTTTTTGTTCTGGAGAAGAGAAAAAAATGTTTAAAAATAAAATATAGGACAAATGTTCCAGAAACAGTACTACCTGCTGAAAAAATAATGGTGGACAATAATTCATTTACTCATAGTAATAATTATCCACTCCAAGAAATTTTGATGAATAAATCAAGTTTAAAGCATCCATTTAAAATACAGGTGTTGGGGAAATGGAAAGATGCTTTTCCTGATGTCATTTCAGGATCTTAAATCATACATTTAAATGCAGCAAATATTTAGGAATCATGAAAGTCTACATTGTTATCCCTACTAATCTAATACCACTAAGGCACACTGTTTGCCCCATATTGGCAATTTGAGATTTTCCTAAAACGTTACTCAAGTTTTGTTGCTGTTAGGTGTCACTCTTTCAATTTTCAACTATAGCAACCCCAAGTGACAAAGCACAGAGTTTTCTATGTTACAATCACTATGTGTTGGTGGTGGCTGTGTGCCATGGAGTTACTTCCGACTCATAGCGACCCTGTACAGGGTTTCCGAGGCTGTAAAGCCTTATGGGAGCAGAAAGCCTCATCTTTCTCCTGAGGAACAGCTGGTAGTTTGCAACTGCTGACCCTGAGGTTAGCAGCCCAATTCGTAACCACTATGCTACCAGAGGGATAGATTATACTAGGGAATAAAAAAACTAAATAAATAAACAACGTTTAGGTAAGAAATCCAAAGAAACAATAATCATAGTTTAAAAATAAATATATTTAATCACTAATTTTAATACTTCAACAATTGGTTTCTTAAGTTCACATTTCAAGTTCCAATTAAATTGCCTGAATGACACATGAAGAAATAACAAAATTACTCTCATTTCATTTCAAATTTAAGTCAATAACCACTACTGCAATAGTAATCTCAAATCAGACCAGAGCTTGCATATTTATTTCATTTTATGTGAGATGATACATAGTTGGTATTTTGCATAATCTTTGCTAAAATATGTACTATTTTTTCTAATTCCTAGAAAAGAGCAAAAAAATATTTTAGAGCCCTGTTGTTTCCAAAATAGGAAGCAACATTCCTGGACTCTGTATGAATCTTCAAAATTTTGTACAACTAACATGCTAGTTCAATGATGATGCACAGAGGAGATGGTAATCATTGCAATGAAACAATGAGTGTAAAACCAGTGTTCTCCCATGTAAACTATAATTCAATTCACAACACTTAAAAAAATTAATGATCAAAAAGAAATCAAGGTTCTTTGGAATGATCTTACTTTTCATTAGTATTATATACCAAGAGCCATTTAAAAGAATGCTGCAGTTAAGGAATTGCCTCCTTTATCATTGTCGCTAGTTAGATGTGCTTCTGTTGAGTCCGCTAAGGCCTCATTGACTTGCTCAGAGGGGATAGCACCAGTTTAATGATAAAATGAGAATGACAGCTCATGGTTCCAGAATGTTGAGTGTTCTGTGTATTGGGTTGCCTTGTTCTCTTCATGAACTCTGTGAATAGAACAAATCATATTACTGTTTCTATTTTCCTACTGGCATAAATGAGGCCTATTGTTGTTGTTATTAAGTGCTATTGAGTTGGTTCCGACTCATGGTGACTCTATGCAGGGTTTCTGAGCAGCAGCTGATGGGTTTGAACCACTGACCTTATGGTTAGCAATCCAATGCTTATCCTAAAGTGTCACACCAGGACTGTAACTGCTCAGCAGATCCCTACAATTTTAGAGACGATCCACAGTAGTATGCCCAAGATTCTGCTCTTTGTCTCTTTAAATTCACAATCACATACTTCAGATAGACATTGTGAAAAGCAGGACAAATCTACCTAATAAAATCATTTCTCACATTCAAAAAAAAAACAAAAACCATGCTAGTCATTTGCTTTCCATCACACAACTCCACTGTTGCTGTTGTTGTTGTTTAGTGCAGTAGAGTCAATTACAACTCATAATGATCCCTGATCCCGTATAGCGTTTCCAAGAAGTGGCTGGTGGGTTTGAACCAGTTACATTGCAATTAAACAACCAGTGCACTACACTAATACTCCCCGAATTTGTTGTCATAGTTATTAAGTGCTGCCGAGGTGTTTCCAACCCCTAGTGACCTGTATAGGGTTCCCATGGAGCAGCTAGTGAGATTAAACCACTGACCTTGTGGTTCAAACTGACTTTGCAGTGCAGCGCATTAACTTACAGTACAACACCAGGTCTCCACTAACACTCCACCAACAGTAATGGGAAATTGTCTAGAAAACAGTTTTCTATAAAAATCTGAAGTTTCTTACTCAACATTTTGAGCATATGAAATTAAGAAAGAAAAAGTATATTTTATATTCTTCTGACAGGCTAATGCCAGGAAAATAATAATGTACACAGTAGCTAAATAACTTTTATTTTGGTTTCAATTTCCTCTTATCTAATAGACAGATATTAACTATTTCCATGAGAAAGGGGAAACTATCAAGAGAATTACCTACAGTTTCTGTCCAAAAGTTCATTTTCTATAAAGCTTGTAAGTGCAACAAAATGTGTAGTGCCTATCTTTTCATATGGTTGGTGGTCATTTGAATATCCTCTTGGTAAAACGTCCATTCAGGTCCTTTGCCCATTTTTTGAATGGGTCATTAAGGAAGTTATTGTTATTGTTGTTCTTAGGTGCCATAGATTAAGTTCCAACTGACATCGACCCACCCTCGGAAACCTTGTACAGGGTCGTTATGGTTCGGAACTGACTCGACAGCAGTTAACAACAACATGTACAACAGAGGAACCTGGTGTGGCACTATAGGATAAGCAAGGTCAGTGGTTCAAACTCACCAGCTGCTCCTTGTTGTTGTTGTTAAGTGCCGTCGAGTCAATTCTGACCCATAGCAACCCAGTATAGGGTTTCCAAGGAGCAGCTAGTGAGCTTGAACCATAAACCTTGCAGTTCAAATGACTTTGCAGTCTGAAGCATTAGCCCACAGCATCACACCAGCGACTCCTTGGAAACCCTATAAAGGGTTGCTATGGGTTGGAAGCAACTCAAGGGCACTTAACAACAATGACATGTACAACAGAAGAAAACATAGACTGATCCAGATGCTCAGTGTTAGTCACTGTGTCAATTCATCTTATTGAGCAGCTTCCTCTTTTTTGCTGATCAAGTCTGGCGTCCTTCTCCAGAGACTGCTCCCTCCAGTACATCTTCCAAAGCAAATTCATCCATTCTTTTGGGTGTCTGTGGCACATGCAATATTCTTCACCAACACTACACACAAAGGTATCAACTCTTCTTCAGTCTTTACTCACTCACCAGCTCTCACAGGAGTATGAGATGACTGGGAATACCACTGGGCAAATACCATTGGACTAAAGTCCTCATAGTGACTTATTTGGTTTTTATCACTTTAAAGGGAGTATTTGGCAATAGATTTCCCCAATGCAATATGTCATTTGACTTCTTCATGGATATTTTCATGAATGCTGATTGCTGATTCAACTATAATGAATCCTGAACAGCATCAATAGTTTTTCTTTTTATCATGGTGTCTGTCAGACTTGTATTTTGCTGACTCATTTGTTGCTTTGAGGCTGGAAGCTATGCCATCAGCATTTCAATGCCAGTGGAACAGTGTTAAGATGTTGGAGTACTTTATAATAATTCTGGATATTACATCCTGTTTAGTACATAGTTCCCCAAATTTTCTCCCAATCTGTAGGCTGTCTCGAATTCCTTCAATGATCAGGAGTTTTTCATTTTTATGAGATTCCATTGATCTATTTTGTCTTTTGTTGCATGTGCCTTTGGTGGCCTTTCCAAGAACCCACTGCAAGAATAGTGACACATCTTAAAGGATGCAATCAGTGTCACTGAATTAGAGACATGGAATTCGCTGTGTATACTTTTACCAACATTTAAAAAAAGAAAATTAGTTAATTACATAAATAAATGTATTTGCCTAAAGCTATGACTTAAAATGGAAATTTACAGTGTTTTCTCCAGTTTTCTTATGAATAAGACCTAAATTTTAAATAATTAACTATAGTTTTTTGTTGTTTTTTTTTTTAAGTAAAGGAATTGTGTGTGATATAACACTTTGAGGATCATGTTATCATTGTACCAAGCATGTTGTTGATTGTTGTTGTTAGGCGCCATCGAGTCGGTACCGACTCATAGCGACCTTATGCACAGCAGAACGGAACACTGTGCCAGTTTCACTACTATGTTGCTGGTAAGTACCATCAATTCAGTTTTGATTAATAGTGACTGTGTATAAGGTTTCCGAGTCACGGCTGATGAGTTTGAACCACTGACCCTGTGGCTAGCAGACCAGTGCTGATCCTACACCCGGACTCTGTATTAAGCACAGGACATGTTCAGGAGCATGTTTGTTTGACTGACTGTAAAATGGAATGGAGGGGCCAATGCCTGCCTAGCTCCACTAGGCAGGTTATTATTTAAGAATTAGTGTTTTATTTAAAGCAACAGTTACTCAAAAATTACAAGGATTTTCATTGTAAATTACACTAGACAGGCAATGATCCCCTCCATTCCATTTTATATGTAATCAAACATATATCCCTGAACACAAAAATACAATTTCGTCTCTGCAGCAACTTATACATAAAAATAATTTTCTAGCTATTGTGTTCATGAAATGCTGATTGTATTATGACTATTTTGAAAATAAGATGCTTTTAAAATATTGTGATACTGTTTACTTCATCTTTCTATCTTCTGAACTGCTATAGCTTTACTTCTTGCATTGCTTTTATCATTGCATCATATGCCTTGTATTGTAGTTTTTTGATATATCCAATCTTCCTCCTTTTGAATATAAGGGTCTTTTGTGTATTCACTTTTGAGTCACTCAGTTAGTCTTTGTCTAATGAATGAGGAAATTAAATCAATGAGTAAATTAAATCAATTCATGGATATTGTGTAATAGGAGACAGTCAATTTAGAAAACAACATTGAGGTAACCTTTCAAAAAGTGACTTGCTTTTATGGGCAGGTTATCTCAAGCAAATAAGAAATTTTATAAAACTGAATGCTTTGGTTACCCCACCCACCCAAATCCTCACATGTGTCTCTCTGGAACATGCAAATAGCACTGTTAATTTAGTTTGATTTTCTTTTAAAGCAGTTTTACTTAATCAGTTTACTCTTCAGTCCTCTGATCTTTCATAAGAAATGTTAAAAGTCTTATTTTTATTCTACTAAAGTAAACAAGAACATGTTCAAAAAATTGGCTTTGTGAACGCAAAATGGTATATGGTTCGTTTAAATACAGATATTCTTTGTTAAAAACACAGCCTGGGATCTGTTAACATCTGCAATTTTTATTCTCAGGGAAATTTTCTAGTTAATATCTGACTGTACCTAAGAAAACTGGTGGATAATAGACACTGGGCTGCTAAGCACCAAGTCCCAGGATGAAATTCACCAACCCCTCTGAAGGTGTCTGTCCCAGTGAATATTTAAAGTCTCTGAAACCCTAAGAAGTTGTCCTGCTCTGTCCTATCTGCTTGATGTGAGTCTGACTGAACTTAATGGCAGTTGGTGTGGATTTTAGTATCATTATTAGACAAGTCCAAGACACAACCTGTTCTTAATATTTACATACAGTAATATGGCACTTTCACTGCTAGTAAGCCCAGTGGAAAGCACTGTAAAATTGGTTAAAATTCAGTGCAATTTACATCAACCAAAAAAGTTAATTTTAAATTGTCTTGACAAAAAAAAAACAAAAAAAACTTTTTTTTTTTTTTAACCTAAATCTCAAACCTCCTCGGGCAAGAAAACCCCATTACTGGACTTTGCAATTCTTACCAATACTTTTACAAATATTGCGAATCTAAAGTTTGGTGGGTTTCCCCCTATGGAAACATTTACAACTTTAAATATTAGAGCTTTGAGAAGAGGACCATAAACATAAACAGCTGGTAAGGGAGAGATTTAAGATGAGAGGGCGCAAAAAGCCTTCATCTTTCAGTCTCTTCCCTTGTGGTGTCACTAGGTGTCCGGGAGTCCATTTTTTATACTTAGTAACCCCATTTGACAAAGAATGACTAGCCAGAGGTTTTTAAGCTGAACAAAAGGCAAGTCTTTCTTCCAGGAGTCACCGAGTGGGTTCAAACGGCTCACCTTTCTGTTAACTGAGTGCTTAGACTTTGTATTACCAGGGCTCTTTTTGCTTCTTCTAGGATAAGCCCTGGATTGCTAACCGCAAAGTCCGGGGCTCAAACCCACCAACTGCTCTGCGGAGAAAGATAAGGCTTTCTGCTAGGTAAAGATTTCCAGACTTGGAAACCCTGTATGACGTCACTATGAATTGGAATCGACTTGGCAGTGGTTTGGGGCTTAACCTGGCCCAAGGATTTGCTCGAAAGTTACAGAAATATCCGTGAATCTCCCAGGCAGGAGCAACTGATCACTTCTGGTTTTAGAAGCGGACTACAGAGCTAGCGTAAAACACAGTACCTCCCACTGAATGAGGTTTTCGCTCAAGGCTCGCTGGAAGTTCGACTCGGACAGAGAAAGGTCTACCCAACTACTCCAGTCTTCGAGCTGTTCATCAGTTTTTATCCCGGCTGGCTTCTCTTTCATTACCTTAACCTCAGGAACCAAACAGCCAGCGCTTCCTAAGTGAAGATTACAGCTAGAAGCTCCCCAAAGCGCAATAAGTACTTAAAACAAACAAAAAAACCAGCTCTCTCTCTTAAGACAGAGCTGCTTGTTTCAAAAAGTTCTTTCTCCAGAGCAATCTTTCCTTGTACAAAGAGCCAAAAAAAAAAGCAGCTCACCTTGTTTTTCCTCCAGATAGTCCGGCTGGAAAACCTCAAAAGCGGGAGTTTGCCTCATGGCCCCCAGTCCCAGCGCAGTCACCGCCGCAGGGGCGCCGGCGGCAGGGGGATCCTCGGTTCCGCAGCTGCTTCTGGATGTCCGACCCTCTGACCCCGAGGGTCCAGAGTACAGGAGCCTCTGCAGCCCACGGGCCTCGCTCTCCTCCTGTGCCTGTTGCCTGCGCAGCGCCACCTGGGCGGCCATGACGCGCTGGCGCTCGGCGATCAAGGTGCACTTGGCACAAGCGCAGTCCCGCCAGCGACAGAAGCGCTTGTGGCCCTTGAGCGCCGACACCACGCCGTGGTTACGGCAGCGAGCGCACTTGGGGGTCCGCGGGTACCCGCAGCCCACCGCCGCCACCCCTCTCTCTAGCCCGGCCGCTGGTGGACAGGCTCCGTTCCCCGAGGCCGCAGCGGCGGCGGCGGCGGCGGCTGCCCGTAGGAAAAGGCTCGGCGGCCGGAGGAAAGCAGGAGGAACAGCCATCCCCGGGGACACCGACAACGCCGGGGACAGGGGCGGAGGGGCAGCTGCCACCAGGCCCGGGGCCAGCTGGGGTCGGCCGCTAGTGCTACGATCGCTGCTGCCACAATGGGACTGCTCCATTCCGGAGAAGTTGCTGTCGAGGGATAAAGATAGAAGGCCAGGCCTGGGCTTGCAGTCCGGAGTTAACCCTGCCTGAGGGTGGGGATGGGGGGCAGGGGGACGGGCCGCGGTCGCACTGCCCCCCACCCACTCACGGACCAAGTTTCCCACTCTGCCCAGAGCAAATTGGGAACGCCTGCGTCCCGGAGCTGGAAACGCGAAGAAGCGCAGAAGCCCAGGGCGCGGCCCGAAGTGAATGCCCCTACGTTTGGAGTGCGTTTGGAGCCAGCGAAACCGAGGCTGCCAGGCTACCCCGCCCACCTAGTCCAGTGGCCCAGCGTGGAGCCCCGGGGAGGGCCAGGGGCGGAGAGTGGAGACCACTGGAAGGAGGGGCGGCTGCGGTGGAAGACACCAGAAACTTTCCCTTCCTCAAAGACGCGCCTTTAATTTACTTTCGTCCCCATGAGTTCTTTACGTGTATCTTTAAAAAATTCTTTTCACTCCCTCTTCCACGCTTTTCTTAAAGTAAAGAAGAATTGAGTTCTCTTCCCCAGTTTTACTCTTCTCAAAACCAACTTTGAATGTTGGCTTCTCCTTTCCTTCAGTTTGAAGTCTTCAGCTTAGCATCACAGTCAATACAAGTAAGAAAGCACATCTTGATAGGCGGCAAATGTGTTACCTAGTCGAAAGATGCTTCCTTTACCTGTGCCCCAGAACTGGGCCAAAAGAATGGATCGATAATCATGGGAACTGATTCAGATTCAAATTCTTCTCACGCATTCTGTTCTATTTCCACATGCAAATTTGGATGGTGTGTCATATATACTTTTAATCTGGTATTTGAAAGATTTCTTTGAGTGCCCTCATCTGAAACTTTTTCTAAGCAGTAATATGTTGAAACTATTTCAAAAACACCTTTCTATTGCAACTCTGGGGAAGACTTTGCTGATTGATTTGGATTTTCTCCCGGCCCACTCCACATCACCACACACCATCACCCCTCAACATACAAAAACACACACACATACACACACACACATTCCTAGAGCTTTTCCACCCTTCTGAACATGATAACGACGTGGGGAACTTTTTAAAAGTACATTCGTACTCAATCCAAGGTATTCTAATTCTTCTGGTCTGGGTCTTGCAAACTCCTCAGGTGATGATAACATACAGTTGAGATTTAAAACAGCTGCTCTAGGAATCACGACTTATTTTGTATGCAAATGTTTTTAAAAGTTTTATATGCAAAACCTGGAAGCAGTCTAAATCACCATTCACTGATAAATGATTTTTAAATGTAGCAGATCAGAAACAAAACCAAAAAAGGGACTACTATTCGGAGTCCTGGTGTGGCACTGTGGGTTAATGCGCCAGACTGAAAAGCTGTTTGAACTGCAAGGTCGGTGGTTCAAGCTCACCAGTCGCTCCTCGGAAACTATGGGACGGATCCGACTCGACGGCACTTGACAACAACAACATTCAAACAGAAAGGAAGAAACAACAGATATATGTTACAACATGGATGAACCTCAAACACATCATACGAAATGAAAGAAGTCAGAAAAAAGGTGTATAGTATTATTCCATTTATAATTATAATCCCTAGACAAGTCAATAAGGGGCCCAGATGGTGTTATAGGATAAGCACTGGACTTTTAATTACATGGTCGACAGTTCATATCCATCAGTGGCTCTGTGAGAGAAAGATGAGGTTTTCTACTTCCTACTCTTTATAGCTCAGAAACCAGGTCACTAAATCCGAAGAGACTAGGTGGCAGCGAGATTTGAGTTGAGGCAAGTTAAAACTAGATAAAAACCATATACATCAATGCCTGAGAATTTGGGTAGGGGGCAAAGACTAACAAATTGACACAAAAATCCATTGTGGAGTGAGTAAAGTGTCTTAAACCTAGTGTGGCGCTGTAGGTTAATGGGTTGGACCGCAACATCAGTGGTTCAAGCTACCCGTCGCTCCTCAGAAACCTTGTACAGGGTCACTATAAGTCTGGTAGCTTACTGGTTACGCATCGGGCTATGAACAGCAAGGTCAGCGGTTCAAAACTATCAGTTGCTCAATGGTAGAAAGATGAGACTTTCTAATCCCGTAAAGATTTACAGCTTCAGAAACCCTGTACAGGGTCGCTATGGGTCGGAACAGACTCAACGGCACTTAAAAACAACAACATAAGTCAGAACCGATTTGATGGCACTCAACAATAAACCTAGATTATGGTAAAAGATCCCTTAATTATATACTTAAATTTTATAGTATGTGTGTGGGGGTAAGACAAAATTGGAAAGCTAACATAACTTTATTTCTTACTACAATAGTACAGCAGCTTCATTTGCATAGTACCACACTGGAAAGAATCCACACGTCCCTCAACAGGTGATGAATGCATAAACAAACTGGTCTATTCAATTAATGGTGTGCTATCAAATACATTCAACTCATAGTGACCGTGTATGGTAGAGTAGAACTGCCCCATAATGTTTTCTAGTCTGAAATACTTATCTGAGCAATCTACCAGGTATAATTTCTCCCAGAGATCAATAGTGGGTTCAAAACATGACCTCTTGTTTAGCAGTTGGCAGCTGAGTGCTTAACCATGGTGCCACCAGAACTCCTTAATAGAATACTACTTGATCACATAAGAGAGTCCTGCTGTGTGGCCCTGTGGGTTAATGCGCTGGACTGCAAGGTCCTTTTGAACCAAAAGGTAACCCATGCCTCTTAGGAAACCCTACGTCAGAGCTGGCTTTAAGGCACTTAACAACAAGAAGCTATAGCATGAATAAATCTTAACCATGTGGAGTGAAAGAAGCAAGTCAAAAAGTATGTAAATCATAATTTTAAAAAAGTCCTAGAAAATACAAATTAATCTATAGTGTTGTTGTTGTTAAGTGCCATAGAGTCAACTCCAACCCATTGCGACCTGTAAAGGGTTTCCGAGAAGCAGTTGGTGAGCTTGAACTGGTGAGCTTGAACCAATGATCTTGCAGTTCAAACTGAATTTGCAGTCCAACGCATTAACCTGCAGCACCACCCAGAGAACTAATCATTGGTTACTGAGAAAAGATTTTGGAGGAAGGGAGCGCAGGAAAGATTACAAGTCACTTCCTAGCAAAAAATGCTAACTTTCCATCTGTAAACTCTAATTCTTATGAAAAGTTGTATTAGAAAAATACTTCCCAAGGAAAATCAGTCACTGATATTTTTCATATCTTCAAGCTAAAAATGCATCCATAGTAAAACAATCAATAATGGTTGCTTCAGATCTATGGATTTGAATGACAAACAAAGGCTAATGGTTTGAAGACAGTGCTACTATCCCTATTTCACAGATTAAAGAGTTGAGACTAAGAAAATTAAATGCTTAAGGCTACTGAAGTAGATTCAACCAATATCTAAACTCAGAGTTCATAGACCTCCAGGAAAAATGACCAATGTGCTTGTCTGCATTCAGATTCTTGGCAATTGTTGGGTTGAACTGTATGAAATCTCTGGTATCTAGTTGTTTATATCTGCAAAATGGCAACTTCATATGGTTCAGCCTAATAATTTGTTTACATTCATTGCAGCATGGTGTCTGTGACAATCCTGAAGCAATGAATTTCATCAGAAATCCCTTGACAATTTTGATTACTTCAGAATAAATTTCCATAAGTAAAAGTACTGAATTATAGGTTCAAATATTTTTAAAGCTTTTGAGTTACACTGCCAACATTTTCTTAAAGGACCTGTATAAATTTCAATTCTAATATGCACTTCCTTCTATTGTCACTCTCAAGAAATTTTTTTTCTCTTTTAAATGGCAATGGTTTCCTTACTAGGAAATTTATGCTTTCTCCAGAAACAACAGTGATAGCCCAGAATTCCATTAAGAACATAATTCTACAGGGTTTTAGTTCACAAAACGATAATCACCATTTTGTAAATCTCTGGTTGAATTTGACTGGGGAGTATTGAAGCAAGACATGGCGAAAGCTCCAATCATTGTAACACAACCCGATGGTTCTTAGAATAAATTACACAGTGTATTTTGAACTTGCTGATTTAAACAATTCTTTATAAAGGAGTGCTGTTGACTTAAAGACTTTAACTAGAGACCTGGATTCCATTGTGGTTAATTGTGTAAGCACATGTTCAAAACACAGGCTCTTTATTTACTTTACTCTAATGATCTAAGTCTGCCATGTAAATAATGGTTCAGAATTCATGGAAATCTTGTTTTATTTTTTAACTTGTAAAAAATTTAAAGTAAATTCATGTGCAGGGGTTGAGATAAACTTTATGATGTTTCTTAATATGAATAGAACCTACCTTCATAGAATTCAGACCTTAAGCAAACAGATAACAACACAGCTTTGCTCACGAGGTATGTGTAAGCCAATTATGTGGTTGGTAAAGATTGTAACAGAATGAGCAGTGCATATCTAACTACTGAAACATTTTATTAAGAATATTAATTTTTAAATGCACTCTATTTGAGTGAATTAAAAAGAAAAGAAACACTAGCCATTAATCAATTAACTTGTCTCATAAACTATCATTTTAAAGTACCTTCTGCATATGAAAGCTCTCTTTCTCTTCTTATGATACCTACTTTAAGGACTGTTTATGTATTGGGTACTAGGCTCTGTGCTTTATTTATGTAAATATTATATCATTTAATCCTCACAATCATTTTATTGAGGTCAGTATGGCGCTGTGGGCTAATGTGTCAGACTGCAAAGTCGTTTGAACTGCAAGGTCAGTGGTTCAAGCTCACCAGCTTCTCCTTGAAACCCTATACAGTAGAAACACAGATTTGTTAACTCATTAAGCCATCCAACTTTGAAATGACACTATTCTTTTGGTTAAAAGTCCCTCTAAGAAATCAAAACGGAAACGTATGAGACTAGGAAAAAGGAGGATACATTTCAAAACTTCATATTTTACCGAGCTTCTTTGAGCAAATTTTAATGATAGAATATTTGCTCAGAATTTTTACTGCTTTTCCTTCTTTTCACCACATTCGTCTATGCAAATAACAGCAGACCAAAAACCAAGGTAAAACTTTTTGCAATTACTTAAACCACTGGAAAATTGAAACATGTTTTCCTTTGAGTGCCCAGCATCATCAAAGCCAAATTAGATGCATTTCACACTCTTTCAAAACCTGACATTCAGTTCAAATATGGCCTTTTCCTGTCATAGACACTATTGTGAGGCCCTGCCGTTCTGCTTTACAGAGGTAAGGCCTACAGAATTCCATTGATTGAACATGAACAAAATATTTAAATCAATTCCTCACCCGTCCTGGAAGGCCCACTCTTTCATAAGAAATTGTTATTGGACCTAGAAAATCATTTTTTTGCTCCTTTCGTTATAAAGTATGATGAAACTAACTTTGAAAGCAGTGCGCATTTCTACCTTTTCTCTCCTTTTTTTTTTCCGCTGCTGGAGTCCGTCTTCTGGAGCTTTCATTAGAAGTGTCCCAATTAAAACACTGTGTGATTTAAAAAAAAAAAAAAAAAATGGCTCCCATTCAAAGGATTCTAAATAAGAAGTAAAATCGGTACATCAGTTTCTCCTTGGCTTCTTGCCATTCACATCTTCTGGTTTTGAAATTCATTTCTTTGTAAGCATAAGGTGGTTGTTATGAGGTGTTGTCAGGCTTCTGACAGGGTTATTGTATGCAGTAGAAGGTGGTAGTTTTTGATCAATGTCTTCAAAGTCAAGGCTTGGAAAATAATAGCTGCACATCAAACCCAGCACCATAATGCAGTTCACATTGGGCTCTTTCAGATGGCCCCAGGGAGTCATTTAATTCTTGTGTTGAGCTTTACCATAATTAGTCATGTATAACCGTGGTAGGTTTTATCTGAAGACATATAACTGCATTATCAAAGAAATTACTATCAGAAGAAAATAAAGACACCGTTCTATTTCTTGATGTTCTCCTCTCCACCACTTCTTCTGTACCCCTGTTTATGAGACATCTTTTTTATTGGGCCACTATCTTTATATGAGTCCTGGTGTGGCACTGTGGGGTAATGCACCAGACTGCAAAGCCATTTGAACTGCAAATTCAGCCGTTCAAACTCACCAGTTGCTCCTCAGAAACCCTGTACAGGGTTGCTACGTGTTGGAACTGACTTGACGGCACTTAACAACAACTATCTTTACATGAGGAGCCGTGGTGTGCTGTTGCACTGGACGGCAAAGTCGGCTTGAGCCTCAAACCACCGGTTCAAGCTTCACCAGCTGCTCCTCAGAAACTCTGCACAGGGTCATTATGGGTTGGAACCGACTTGACGGCATTTAACATCAACAACAACAATCTTTATATGCTAAAAATGCCCATGTTTCATTTCTAGGTTATTTATGCAATCATATCATGATATCTTGACTTATAGGTGAAGTTGCTGACCTTGCACCTTTAAAACATCTATTTTATTAGCTTAATTTTTAGTAACTTAAGACTGAGTAAGTCTTAAACATTCACAGTGCTTCAAAATTAGGTAGATGTCACTGTGGACATTTTTTCTGCCACTGTGGTTCTTAGTTTCTCCTTCTAGAACGTAGAGTTGTTGGGAGCATGAAAGAGGATGTTGTTAAGTTCTGCGGAGTCCATTCAGTATAGGGTTTCTGAGGAGTGGCTGGTGAGTTTGATCTGATGATCTTGTGCTTCAAACTGACTTGGCGATCTAGAGCTTATCCTACAGCACCACATCAGGACTTCATGAAAGAAGATAAACACATGCAAATATTACAACTGGCACACACACACACACACACACACACACATATATATATATATATACAGTCAGTCCCCTGTTTGTGACTGTCTCATAGACAACTCAAACTTGCCCTTTAATGGTATGTAAATTCTTCTTCCCTTTGAAAGGCTCAAACATACCCTAACAACAAATTCCACATCACAATCACCTGCACTTTCTGAACATGCAGCTTCTCAATCAATAAAGCCTTTGAGCCTTTTTTACTAACCTAGAACCAAAGCCAAACACACTGGACTAAAAATGATTCTGACTCCTATGGAACAGGGTGAAACTGTTCTTTAGGGTTTCCAGGTCCAATGCTTTATCCCACAGTGTGACAGGGCTTTTGCAATAAATTTTAAAAACCTACTGCCATCGAGTCTGACTCATAGCTACCCTGTATAGGGTTTCTGAGAAGCAGCTGGTAGGTTTAAACCACTCACCTTGTGATTAGCAATCCAAAGCTTATCCTACAGTACCACACTAAGACTCCACATATACAAGGTGATCCAAATATTATACACACTCTAACTGTAGAATTCATTTTAATCAACTTTTAGAAAAGACAAATACATCATTTTTTGACATAATCTCCTTACTTTTCAAAGGGCTGTTTTCAGGGGACCAAACAGGTGAAAAGTATAATGGAGCAAGACCAGGACTATAGCAAGGATGCTTTAACACCTCAAAATTAAAGTTTTGCAGAGTGTCAACAGTGTGGGCAGAGGTGTATGGATGTGCATTATCATGCAAGATCACAAGGCCCTTGGATAGCAGTCCTCTGCATTTAGTCTGAAGTTTAGGCTTCAGTCCTTCACTGAGCATCTTACTGTAAGAGCATTGTTGATTGTTGAGCCTTTTTCCTGGTAGTGTTCCAATACTGGCTTTTGAGAATCCCAGAAAACTCTTAAGTATCTGTTATGGGGCTAATGGTTGACTTTTTAACTTTTTCTGGGTTGTAACTGAGGATGTTTCCATTCCATACTTTGCCGTTTACTCTCTCAGGATCATAGTGATGAATCCGTGTCTGGTCACCAGTAACAACTTTTTTTAAGTAACTTTTACCTTCCTTGGAGCATTGGTCCAAACTTTGTTTGCAAATGTCCAAGGGCTTCTGTTTATGGTTTTCTGGAGTCTATGCTCACACACTGGACCAATAAACAACATTCTTATCAATGGAGAAAAGATTGAAGTTGTCAAGGACTTCATTCTTCTTGGATCAACTATCAACATTATGGAAGCAGCAGTCAAGAGATCAGATGACGTATTACATTGGGCAAATCTGCTGCACAGGAACTTTTTAAAGT